>NC_045963.1:5324503-5696225 GCF_010909765.2 Amblyraja radiata | reverse complement strand
TCCAGGCACCCACCACCCACTGTGTAAAAATCTTGCCCCCACATCCCTCAAAACATTGCCTCTCTAGAATTTGGTATCTAGAATTTGATATTTCCATCCAGCGAAACATGTTCTGACTATGTTCCCTATCAATGCCTCTGTTAACCTGATATACTTCTCTCAGATCTCCCCTTAACCTCTTGTGTTCCAGAGAAAACAATCCATGTCTGTCCAACCCCACCCTGGAGCTAATACTAGTGTTGCCGACTTCCTCACTCCCAAATAAGGGACAAAAGGTCAAAATACGGGACAAATTCCCGACGACATTTCATTGACTGACTGGGCCGTGGCTGGGTGAATGATGAGTTGGCCCGGGTGCTGGACTGCAACAAAGCCCAGCCGGCGGGCCAGCTGAGGAGTCCGGCGCCCCATCCAACTCATGAACCGATGATGAGAAGGAGGTGTGGTGGTGTCGTCGGTAAGCGAAGTTCTGAAGGCCGGGCCGACAGTCCCCATGATGCCAAGACCACCTCTTACCTGCCTGCTTATAGTCAATATGCATCCCATGCATATCCATCTGTCTATCCCAAAGTCTCTAAACGTCACTATTGTATCTGCCTCAAGCATTAGCCCTGGCAGTGTGTTCCAGGCACCCGCTACTCACTGTGTACAATTATGTGCCCCCCAAATGTCCTTTCAACTTTGCCCCTCTCACCGTAAATATCCCAGTCGCACGAACCTATCCATTCCCTGTGTTCATCTGCTTTACCCGTTAGGCCTCCTGCATTGACCTAAAAGCAATGTAATCCACCATTCCTCTCTCACTCCCTGCTGTGAATCTGCCTATCCAGTCCACAGGATGCGCTGCCGTTGTTTTCTGCATCAACGTGCGGCACGGTGGCGCAGGGGTGGTTACTGCCTCACATCGCCAGAGATCCAGGTTCAATCCTGACTGCAGGTGCTGTCTGTACGGAGTTTGTACCTTCTCCCTGTGGTCTGGTTTCCTCCCACACTCCAAAGACGTACATGTTTGTAGGTTAATTGGAGGGCGGTCACGGTGGCGCAGCGGTAGAGTTGCTGCCTCACAGCGCCGGAGACCCGGGTTCGATCCTGACTACGGGTGCTGTCTGTACGGAGTTTGTACGTTCTCCCCGTGACCTGCGCGTGTTTTCTCCAAGATCTTCAGTTTCCTCCCACACTCCAAAGACATATAGGTTTGTAGGTTAATTGATTTGGTAAATGTAAAAACTGTCCGTAGTGGGTGTAGGATAGTGTTAATGTGCGGGGATTGCTGTTTGGGGTGGATCCTAAACAGGGAAGCTACTGAATGTTACATTCAATAGACCTCACAATAGACTATTTGTACACTCGATAATAGTATATATGTGAGAGTGTTAAATTGATTCGAAGCATATTTACAATCTGTAGAACCTTTCTGGGAACGTTTTCACCAATTGAGGGAGTGCAGCGTAGGTTTACAAGGTTAATTCCCGGGATGGCGGGACTGTCACATGCTGAGAGAATGGAGCAGCTGGGCTTGTACACACTGGAGTTTAGAAGGATGAGAGGGTATCTTATTGAAACATATAAGATTGTTAAGGGCTTGGACCATGCCTTCAGCTCATCTGCCTTACCCGTCAGGCCCCCTTGCATTAAAATACATGCAGTTTAAACCAACCCTCCTTCCTCGCTCTCTGCCTTCGACTCAACTCAATTTCCCTCGGCCAGAACTGCTGAAGAGGACATAGAGATAATGGGAGCAGGATATGCAGCTGTGGAATGAAATGGTAGCTTCTGGCCCTCTGACAAAGACAATAGATTAAAGTATGTTCATTAGGCAAGAGACAACAGTACATATCCTGTCAACCGTTCAGGATTTAAAAGCTGAGATCAAACAATTTACAGGAATTTAGAAGGATGCGAGGGGATCTTATAGAAACATATATAAATTCTTAAGGGATTGGACAGGTAAGATGCAGGAAACATGTTCCCAGTGTTGGGGGAGTCCAGAACCAGGGGCCACAGTTTAAGAATAAGAGGTAGGCCATTTTGGACTGAAATGAGGAAAACCGTTTTCACCCAGAGAGTTGTGAATCTGTGGAATTCTCTGCCACACAAGGCAGTGGAGGCCGGTTCACTGGATGGATTCAAGAGAGAGTTATTGTAGATTTAGCTCTTAGGGCTAAGGGAATCAATGGATATTGGGGAAAGAACAGAACAGGATACTGATTTTGGACGATCAGCCATGATCACATTGAATGGCAGTGTTGGCTCGAAGGGCCGAATGGCCTACTCCTGGACTTATTTTCTATGTTTCTATGGGTATGTGTGCGTGTACCTTCTCAGGGAAGGTTATTGCCAAACACATGAAAATGAATTCTACTTGCAGCAGGCAGACTATTTAGGAATGGCCAACACAGAGAAGCTATGTTCCACACATTTGACTTTATTTAAGCGGACCCTAACAATAGCCTGTTGTACACTAGTTTACTAAATGTGAGTCATGGCATTGAATGGCTGGAAGGATTCGTTTATTGTTTATCCTTCTGGGGAAAAGTTATTGGCAACAATATGAAAGAGAAATCCTCCTTCCTGCAACAATCTCCATTGGCATTTCTAACAGAGTAGATGTGTCAGTCAATTTACATTATTTAGCACAGTGGTGCAGCGGTAGAGTTGCTGCCGCACAGCACCAGAGACCTGGGTTCCATCCCGACTAACGGGTGCTGTCTGTACGGAGTTTGTACCTTCTCCCCGTGACCGTGTGTCACAGGCATCTAGTCTGAGAAGCAACCTTCCACCATCAGAAGGGTTTCGGCCCAAAACGTTGCCTATTTCCTTCGCTCCATAGATGCTGCTGCACCCGCTGAGTTTCTCCAGCACTTTTGTCAACCTTCGATTTTCCAGCATCTGCAGTTCCTTCTTAAACACTTCCACCATCACCCACTGCTTCCTTCCATGGAGCCAATTTTCTATCCATTCAGCTATCTCACCTTGGATCCCATGCGATCTAACCTTCCAGAGCAGCCTACCATGTGGAACCTTGTCGAATGCTTTGCTGAAATCCATGTACGCAACATCTCCAGCTCTGCCCTCATCAACCTTTTTGGTCACGTCTTCAAAAATATCGATCAGATTTGTGAGACACGACCTCCCACGTACAAAACCATGCTGACTATCCCTTGACCATCCAAATGCCTGTATATCCCATCCCTCAGAATACTCGCTAGTAACATTCCAGCTACAGATGTTAAGCTCATTGGCCTGTCTTTCCCATCATTTTCCCTGTAGCCCTTCTTGAAAAGAGGCACAACATTTGCCATTCTGCCATCTTCCAGCACCTCAGCTGTATTTAAGAATTGCTCCCGCAATTTTCTCTCTATTTTCCGCAATGTCCTCGGATATATCAGATCAGGCCCTGGAGTTTTGTCTACCTTCAAGCACGATGCCCCCCCCCACCCCCGCAACCATGCGTTGAGGGGATGGGACCCAATGGGTCCCACTTGGTCGAGTAACTATTAAAAGTCTTATCTTGGATGTGTATTTATTTGTGTGTGTGTGTTTGTTTGTGTGTAATCACATCTACTCGAAAAAAGGATGCGCTAACGGTATAAGTTTTACATATTCCGGTGGAGATTTTTCCCATGGAGTCCAATATCGCCTTATCTGAAACATTCATGCTTTATTTCTTGAGTTATTAATGAAAATGTTCAAAAATCTGAAACAAGATGGTCTCGCTGATGATGTCACAATGGGTCTGTTCCGCGCGGCCTGCGCAGTGTTCCACGCGCTGCGAGTGACCTCACCCCCACAACTCACAGTCCTTTGGTCACCGCCCGCCCGCCACTCGCCGTCTGCCCCGCCTGCTCAGCATCTGCCCCTCTCTCCCCCCGCCCTTTCCCCCCCTCTCCCCTCATCTCTCCTCCCCCTCTCTTCTCCCCCCTCTTCTCTCCCCCTCTCCTCTCCCCTCTCTCCCCCTCTCCCTCGCCCCCCCTCTTCCCCCCACTATCCACCCTCTCTCTACCCCCTCTCCCTCTCTCCCTCCTCTTTCCACCCACCCCCCACTCTCCCCCCCCCCCCCCTCACCGCAACGACAGACCCCGCCCATAGCTCATCCTATCCCGCGTCCCCCTCGCTCCCCCTCCCATCCACTCTCCACCTCTCTCTCCCCCTCTCGCCCATCTCCCCCCTCTCTCCCCCTCTCTCTCCCCCCCTCTCCCCCCTTCTCCCCCCTCTCTCCCCCACCCACTCTCCCCCCTCTCTGTCTCTGCCCCACTCTCTCTGGCCTCTCTCTCCACCCCCTCTCCGTCTCCCTATCTAGATGCGCCTGCGAGTTGGGGACTATGCGTGAGTGGAACGGCTGGCTTTCGCTGATGAAGTCACAATGGATCTGCGTGCTGCCGTCTTGTGTGCGTGCTGCGAGTGATGTCCCCCCCACCACTATCTCCACCCCTCCGTTATTCAAAAGATGCTCGGGCATCGCTTTCTCTCGGCTCCTCGGTCGGCTCCTCTCTCTCTCTCTCCTCCGGCCCCTCTCTACCGCTGGCCTCTCTTCCATCCCCTCTCCTCCCCTCTCTCCCCCCCCCTCTTTGCCCCCCACTCTCTCTGCCCCTCTCTCCATCCCCTCTCTCTCTCTCTGCCCCTCTTTCTCAATCTCTGCCCCCTCCAACTGTGCCGTCTCTCTCTACCTCCCCCTCCCTCTCTCGACGCACCTGTGAGTTGGGGGCTATGCGTGAGTGGATAGGGTGGGGATGGGGTAAAAGAAGCGAATGAATAATGTTAATTTAATATCAAGGGGGGTGGTTAGTGTGTGTGTGGGGGGGGGGTGGTTAGTGTGTGAGTGTGGGGGGGGGTTGGTAGTGTATGTGTGTGTGGGGGGGGAGGGTTAGTGTGTGTGGTGGGGGGGGTGGTCGTGGTGTGTGGTGTGTGGGTGGTGTGTGTGTGGGGGGGGGTGGTGGTTAGTGTGTGTGGGGGGGGGTGGGTGTGTGTGGTGGGGGGGGTAGTGTGTGTGTGTGGGGGGGGGGGTTCGTGGGTGTGTGTGGGGGGGGGTGTGTGTGTGTGGGGGGGGTGGTTAGTGTGTGTGTGGGGGGGGTGGTGTGGTGTGTGTGGGGGGGGGGGTGGTTCGTGTGTGTGGGGGGGGGGGTTTGTGTGTGTAGGGGGGGGGGGTGTTGTGTGTGGGGGGGGGTTGGTGTGTGTGTGTGGGGGGGGGGGTGTGGTGTGTGTGTGGGGGGGGGGGGTTAGTGTGTGTGTGGGGGGGGGGTAGTGTGGGTGGGGGGGTTAGGGTGTGTGTGGGGGGGGTGGTTAGTGTGTGTGGGGGGGGGTTGGTTAGTGTGTGTGGGGGGGGGTGGTTAGTGTGTGTGGGGGGTGGTTAGTGTGTGTGGGGGGGGGGTGGTTAGTGTGTGTGTGTGTGGGGGGGGGGGGGTTAGTGTATGTGTGTGGGGGGGGGTGGTTAGTGTGTGTGTGGGGGGGGGTGGTTAGTGTGTGTGTGTGGGGGGGTGTGGTTAGTGTGTGTGTGTGGGGGGGGGGGTTAGTGTATGTGTGATGCCGCAGGCCACCATGCCACCCCCCCCCTCCCCGCAACCGTGTGTGGAGGGAACAGGGTCCAACGGGTCCCACTTGGTCTAGTGTATTGATAAAATCTTTTGGGATTGTCCTTAATGCTACCCGCCAGAGCTATCCCCTGGCCCATTTTTTCCCTTCTGATTTCCTTATTTAGTTTATTCCTTAGTTCCTGAAACTCCTCCAGGGATGTACATGATCCCAGATGCCTATACCTGTCCCATGCATCCTTCTTGTTTTTGACTAACGTCTCAATTTCCCTCGTCTGCCAAGCTTCCTTACGTTTGCCTGCTTTGCCATTCACTCTAACGTACACATCCTGAGCTCTCTTCAGTACATTTTTAAAAACATCCCACTTGGCCGATATTCCTTTCCCCTCTAATAACCTGCTCCAGTCAACTTGAGCGAGACCTTCTCTCATACCCTCAAAGTTGGTCTTACCCCAGTTGAGCATTTGAATACGTGGACCCTCTCCGTCCCTATCCATAACTATCTTAAACCTAATCGAACTGTGGTCACTGGTCCCAAAAGGCTCCTCCACACACACTTCATTAACTTGCCCTTCCCAATTTCCCAATACTAGATCCAGCGTTGCCCTCTCACATGTGGGGGCCTCCACATACTGCTTCAGAAAACTCTCCTGAACACATTTGAGGAATTGCACCCCATCGTTGGGACGACAGATGGCACAATGGGCTAAGTGTTCGGCTGGCAACCGGAAGGTAGCCGGTTCGAATCCCGCTTGGAGTGCATACTGTCGTTGTGTCCTTGGGCAAGACACTTCACCCACCTTCGCCTGTGTGTGAATGTGTGTGAGTGATTGGTGGTGGTCGGAGGGGCCGTAGGCGCAGAATGGCAGCCACGCTTCCATCAGTCTGCCCCAGGGCAGCTGTGGCTACAGAAGTAGCTTACCACCACCGAGTGTGACTGAGGAGTGAATGAATAATGCGATGTAAAGCGCCTTGAGTATTAGAAAGGCGCTATATAAATCCCATCCATTATTATTATCTAAACCCTTCACACTATGATTTTCCCAGTCTATATTGTGAAAGTTAAAATCCCCTACTACAACAACCTTATTTGACCTGCAGCTGCCTGCAATCTGTAATCTGCAATTCTTCTAATTCCTGTTGACTATTTGGGGGTCTGTAGTACACCCCCAACAAGGTGATCATCCCTTTCTTGTTCCTCAGCTCCACCCATATAGACGAACCGTCCTTAAATGTCACCTCTGAACACAGCCGTGACATCCTCCGTAACCAACAATGCAACCTCCCCCTCCTTTTTTCCACCATCCCTGTCTCTCCTGAAGCTCCTGTACCCCGGGAACATTGAGCTGCCAGTCCTGCCCCTCCCTTAAGCAGGTTTCATTCATGGCTACAATGTCCTAGTTGCTCGTACCTATCCATGCCCTCAGCTCATCTGCCTTACCCGTCAGGCCCCCTTGCATTAAAATACATGCAGTTTAAACCAACCCTCCTTCCTCGCTCTCTGCCTTCGACTCAACTCAATTTCCCTCGGCCAGAACTGCTGAAGAGGACATAGAGATAATGGGAGCAGGATATGCAGCTGTGGAATGAAATGGTAGCTTCTGGCCCTCTGACAAAGACAATAGATTAAAGTATGTTAATTAGGCAAGAGACAACAGTACATATCCTGTCAACCGTTCAGGATGTTTAAAAGCTGAGATCAAACAATTCACAGGAATTTAGGATGAGGGGATCTTATAGAAACATATATAAATTCTTAAGGGATTGGACAGGTAAGATGCAGGAAAAATGTTCCCAGTGTTGGGGGAGTTCAGAACCGGGGGCCACAGTTTAAGAATAAGGGGGAGGCCATTTTGGACTGAAATGAGGAAAACCGTTTTCCCCCAGAGAGTTGTGAATCTGTGGAATTCTCTGCCACAGAAGGCAATGGAGGCCGGTTCACTGGATGGATTCAAGAGAAAGTTATTGTAGATTTAGCTCTTAGGGCTAAGGGAATCAATGGATATTGGGGAAAGAACAGAACAGGATACTGATTTTGGACGATCAGCCATGATCACATTGAATGGCAGTGTTGGCTCGAAGGGCCGAATGGCCTACTCCTGGATTATTTTCTATGTTTCTACGGGTATGTGTGCGTGTACCTTCTCAGGGAAGGTTATTGCCAAACACATGAAAATGAATTCTACTTGCAGCAGGCAGACTATTTAGGAATAGCCAACACAGAGAAGCTATGTTCCACACATTTGACTTTATTTAAGCGGACCCTAACAATAGCCTGTTGTACACTAGTTTACTAAATGTGAGTCATGGCATTGAATGGCAGGAAGCATTCGTTTATTGTTTATCCTTCTGGGGAAAAGTTATTGGCAACAATATGAAAGAGAAATCCTCCTTCCTGCAACAATCTCCATTGGCATTTCTAACAGAGTAGATGTGTCAGTCAATTGACATTATTTAGCACAGTGGTGCAGCGGTAGAGTTGCTGCCTCACAGCACCAGAGACCTGGGTTCCATCCCGACTACAGGTGCTGTCTGTACGGAGTTTGTACCTTCTCCGTGTGACCTGCCTGGGTTTTCCTCTGAGATCTTCAGTTTCCTCCCACACTCCAAAGACGTGCATGTTTGTACGAGTCGAAAGGAACTGCAGATGCTGGTTTAAACCGAAGATTGACAAGTAATGCTGGAGTAACTCAGCGGGACAGGCAGCATCTCCGGAGAGAAGGAATGGGTGACGTTTCGGGTCGAGACAGTCTGAAGAAGGGTCTCGACCTGAAACGTCACCCAGTCCTTCTCTCCGGAGATGCTGCCTGTTTCGCTGAGTTACTCCAGCATTTTGGGCCTATTCTCAGGTTTGTAGATTAATTGGCTTGGTATAAATGTAAAATTGTGTGTAGGGTAGTGTTAATGTGCGGGGATCGCTGGTCGGTGCGGACTCAGTGGGCCGAAGGGCCTGTTTCCGTGCTGTATCTCTCTAAACTAAAACACAATAGTCTGTTGTAAACTAGTGTAGTATTTGTAGGATGGTGTGGAATCGATTGAAGTTTTATTTGTCTGTATATCCTTCCATCTGCAGCTGGTGACTGACTGTGTGAGGGACCTGTAGCTGTGACTGGACCACCCTAGGAACTGCCCTGAAGAGTGAGAATATCGTACACAGGGCTATAGAGGTGGTCACAGCCACAGTGCAGAAACTAGATGGTGAGCTGCTTTAGAAATATCCATTGAAGGCCTCCACAGCCTTCTCTGGCAAAGAATTCCACCCTGACTGAAGAAATTCCTCCTCGTCTTCCTAAAGGAACGTCCTTTAATTCTGAGGCTGTGACCTCTGGTCCTAGACTCTCCCACTAGTGGAAACATCCTCTCCACATCCACTCTATCCAGGCCTTTCATTATTCTGCATGTTTCTATGAGGTCCCCCCTCATTCTTCTAAACTCCAGCGAGTACAGGCCCAGTGCTGACAAATGCTCATCATAGGTTAACCTACTCATTCCTGGGATCATTCTTGTAAACCTGCTCTGGACCCTCTCCAGAGCCAGCACATCCTTCCTCAGATATGGTGCCCCAAATTGCTCACAATATTCCAAATGTGGTCTGACCAGCACCTTATAGAGAAACTCAGCAGGTGAGGCAGCATCTATGGAGCATCTGAGGAAGGGTCTTGACCCGAAACGTTGCCTATTTCCTTCACTCCATAGATGCTGCCTCACCCACTGAGTTTCTCCAGCATTTTTGTCTCCTTCGATTTTCCAGCATCTGCAGTTCCTTCTTAAGCACCTTTTCGAGCCTCATTTGTCCCTTGTGTGTGTAGGATAGTGTTTGTGTGTGGGGTGATCGCTGGACAGAGTGGATTCAATGGGCCGAAGGGCCTGTCTCCACGCTGTATCTCTAAACTATACAGAGAAGCTCTCTTACATTCAATATACCTTCACAATAGCCTGCTTGTACACTTTTGGATTGATTGGAAGCATATTTACAATCTGTAGAACCTTTCTGGGAAACGTTATAGTATGTATAGTATAGTAGCTTCTTTAGGTATGTGAAGAGGAAAACATTTGTTAAGACCAAAGTTGGACCCTTGAAGACCGAAAAGATGAATTTATTATGGGGAACAAGGAAATGGCAGATGAGTTGAACAGGTAATTTGGATCTGTCTTCACTAAGGAGGACACAAACAATCTTCCTAATCTAGTAGTGGCCAAAGGATCTGGGGTGACAGAGGAACTGAAGGAAATCCACATTAGGCAGGAAATGGTGTTGGATAGACTGATGGGACTGAAGGCTGATAAATCCCCAGGGCCTGATGGTCTGCATCCCAGGGTACTTAAGGAAGTGGCTCTAGAAATCGTGGACGCATTGGTGATAATTTTCCAATGTTCTATAGATTCAGGATCAGTTCCTGTGGATTGGAGGGTAGCTAATGTTATCCCACTTTTTAAGAAAGGCGGGAGAGAGAAAACAGGGAATTATAGACCAGTTAGCCTGACATCGGTGGTGGGGAAGATGCTGGAGTCAATTATAAAAGATGAAATAGCCGCATATTTGGATAGCAGTAACAGGATCGGTCCGAGTCAGCATGGATTTACGAAGGGGAAATCATGCTTGACTAATCTTTTGGAATTTTTTGAAGATGTAACTAGGAAAATGGACAAGGGAGAGCCAGTGGATGTAGTGTACCTGGACTTTCAGAAAGCATTTGATAAGGTCCCACATAGGAGATTAGTGGGCAAAATTAGGGCACATGGTATTGGGGGTAGAGTGCTGACAGGGATAGAGAAGTGGTTGGCAGACAGGAAACAAAGAGTAGGGATTAACGGGTCCCTTTCAGAATGGCAGGCAGTGACTAGTGGGGTACCGTAAGGTGCTGGGGCCGCAGCTATTTACAATATACATCAATGATTTGGATGAAGTGATTCAAAGTAACATGAGCAAATTTGCAGATGACACAAAGCTGGGTGGCAGTGTGAACTGTGAGGAGGATGCTATGAGAATGCAGGCTGACTTGGACAGGTTGGGGGAGTGGACAGATGCATGGCAGATGAAGTTTAATGCGGATAAATGTGAGGTTATCCACTTTGGTAGCAAAAGCAGGAAGGCAGATTACTATCTAAATGGCGTCAAGTTGGGAAAAGGGGAAGTACAACGGGATCTGGGGGTCCTTGTACATCAGTCTATGAAAGTAAGCATGCAGGTACAGCAGGCAGTGAAGAAAGCGAATGGCATGTTGGCCTTTATAACAAGAGGAATCGAATATAGGAGCAAAGAGGTCCTTCTGCAGTTGTACAGAGCCCTAGTGAGACCACACCTGGAGTATTGTGTGCAGTTATGGTCCCCTAATTTGAGGAAGGACATTCTTGTTATTGAGGGAGTGCAGCGTAGGTTTACAAGGTTAATTCCCAGGATGGCGGGACTGTCATATGCTGAGAGAATGGAGCAGCTGGGCTTGTACACTCTGGGGTTTAGAAGGATGAGAGGGTATCTCATTGAAACATTTAAGATTGTTAAGGGCTTGGACACGCTAGAGGCAGGAAACATGTTCCCGATGTTGGGGGAGTTCAGAACCAGGGGCCAGTTTAAGAATAAGGAGCAAGCCATTTAGAACAGAGACGAGGAAACACTTTTTCTCACAGAGAGTGGTGAGTCTGTGGAATTCTCTGCCTCAGAGGGCGGTGGAGGCAAGTTCTCGGGATGCTTTCAAGAGAGAGCTAGATAGGGCTCTTAAAAATAGCGGAGTCAGGGAATATGGGGAGAAGGCAGGAACGGTGTACTGATTGGGGATGATCAGCCATGATCACATTGAATGGCGGTGCTGGCACGAAGGGCCGAATGGCCTACTCCTGCACCTAGTGTCTATGAAAATCCATTGTCCTCATAGTGAGTAATCCAGATAAGCAATTACAACTCAGCGTGTTGCAAACTACTTTAGCATTTGTAATTAATGGTGACGTACCAATTAGAAGCATTGGTGTGCTTGTACAACCTTCTTTGGAGAAGTTATTGCCAATGGCATGTAAAATGTCTCTGCTTACTGCAAGCTGTCTATTGAGGAATTACTAACACAGGGACTCTATGATACAATAATTCGGCATTATTTAAGCAGACCTTAACAATAGCCTGTTGTACACTATATATGTAAGTCATAGTGTTGAACGGATTGGGAGCATTCCAACATTTCAAGCGATTTGCTTGTAAATCCTTCCGAGGAAAAGTTATTGTCAAGGACTTGAAAGAGAAATTCTCCATCCTGCAACAATCTCAATTGGCGTTTCCAACCGAGAGAAGCGACATCACATTCAGTAGCCAGTATTTAAGCAGACCTTCACAGTAGCCTGTTGTAACTCATGGCGGTAGGTGACTTTGACTCTGACATCGGGAGGAGAATGAGGAGTGCAGGGGAGAGATAAGACTTTGCCTTCCATCACAGTGAGGAGGAGATTCACTGTGATGGATGTTTGTGTAAATTGTGTTGTGTCTTGGTTCTTTTTCTTGTGTGTATGACTGCAGAAACCAAATTTCGTTTGACCCTCAATGAGGTTCAAATGACACAAATAAATTGTATTGTATATGGTGTTGAATCGATTGGAAACTTTTATTTGTCTATATATTCATCCAAGGAAAAGCTAGTACCAATCGTACCGTCCAGTGGCCTTGACATCCACCATCATGAAGCGTTTTGAGAGGCTAGTTATGGAACGCATTCAATCCAGTCTACCCAGTGGTCTTGACCCACTGCAGTTCACCTACCGCCACTACAGGCCCACAGATGATGCCATCAACCTGGCCCTACACTCATCCCTGGAACAACTGGGCAAGAGAGACACCTACATCAGGGCTAATGGAAGCAAGGGATATGGAGAGAAAGCACGAACGGGGTACTGATTTTGGTTGATCAGCCGTGATCATATTGAATGGCGGTGCTATTTTGAAGGGCCTACTCCTGCACCTATTTTCTATGTTTCTTTTTATCAAAAAACAATGATGGGGCTTTTGTTAACACCATTGTATTATTTTATTCACTCACATAATACGAAAGCATCCAAAAGTAGGGGCTTTTCTTCAAGATGCCATAAAGTAATCCACATTAATACTGAGAGAGAAATGTGGTGTGGTGTGGACGACAGATGGCACAATGGGCTAAGTGTTCGGCTGGCAACCGGAAGGTAGCTGGTTCGAATCCCGCTTGGAGTGCATACTGTCGTTGTGTCCTTGGGCAAGACACTTCACCCACCTTTGCCTGTGTGTGTCCTTGGGCAAGACACTTCACCCACCTTTGCCTGTGTGTGTGGATGTAATTATGTGAAGCACTTTGGGGTCAATGCAAGTTGACTAAAAATGTGCTATATAAATAAAGAAATTTAATTTTAATTTTAATTTGGTGATGCCTAACGGCAGTGGCTCGACTACAGTCGTCTGTCTTTTTATTTAATTTTTGTCTTAAGTGTATGTCTTGAGCCTAGTTTTTATTATTTGTTTATATATTTATGTATATGTGGGGGGTGGGGGCTGTGGGGGAAACAGTTTAATCTCTCCCTGTGCAGTGGACCTGACTTTTTCCCTGTCGGGTCTCGGATGTCGTTGGGCCGGCGGCAGCCTCCTGCCGGGGACTAATCTAAGAGCTCCAGTCGCGGAGCCTGCGGAATTGACATCGCGGAGCTGGCCGTCTTCAGAACGGGAAGAGTTCTGGTGGCGCATGGCTGCGACCCGACTTTGGAGTTCGGAGGCTCCGGCTGCAAGCCAGGTGGACTTGCAGGTCCCGGGTGGGAGACCGCTTATCGGAGCTCCCGCAACGGCAACTTCACCCGCTGGAATCGCGGGGTTTAAAGGACACGAAGCCGGGGCCTGACATCACCCAGCGCGGCTTAAACACTCACAGGACTTACCATCGCCCGCCGGGGGCTTTAACATCGGAGCCCCAGTTCGCCTCGACGCTGCAGTTGGACCGCTGGACCGCAGGGAAGAACAAACGGAAGAGATAAAGACTTTGCCTTCCATCACAGTGAGGAGGTGTTGGAGATTCACTGTGATGGATGTTTGTGTAAACTGTGTTAAGTGTCGGTCTTGGGTTTTTTTGTAATGTAAAAAAACTGTAGAAATGAAATTTCGTTCAAACCTAGGTTTGAATGACAATAAATAGCATTCATTCATTCAAATGAAAAGGCATCTTACTTTTTTTGGAATTAATTTTATTTTTGAATGAACTATGTAGTGGTGTCAGGTCCGATGTGGACCACATATAGATGATATACTATCCTGCCTCATGTGTTAAAGTATTATGTCAATGATTGAACAGAGGATGACAACGTTTACATTCTAGTGGTACAGCCGACCTTCGGATGAATGATTCTATAATTCTTTGTGTAACATGGTGAGCTGATCCTCATTCATTTTTTAGCAAGATAATCAAAGAAAAATAAGAACACCAATGAATCACGACTAACCCTTCTGCCATTTGGTATGCTGCAAATTAAAGCTTTAAATGTAGGGGATTGCAGTGTGTAAGAATGATTATGAAGGGGTGAGGGTTTGAGGTAGAAAGGTGGTCATGGCTTTAGATTGCTTCAATACATTAAAATATTTTTCCTATTCATAAAATTTGCTTGGGCATGAATCCTTAAATTCTGATGCATATTTGCAAGACTTTGGCAGAACGTAAGAAAAACTAAGAAGGGTCTTGACCCGAAACGTCACCTATTCCCTTTCTGCAGAGATGTCGCCTGACCCGCTGGGCTACTCCAGCTTTATGTGTGTGTGTGTGTGTGTGTCTGTCTTCAAAAATAATCTACTTTCTTCAGGGAACTTTCGGAGTCACGGTTGTAAGGCAATTTTCTAAGAGGCTGGTGTTAGTGTCATTTTTAAAAAAAAACATTGTACAATGCACATACAATTTGTGAATGTATCATCAGTATTCTTACACACCATAAGTAAAAAGTGGTATAAAGATCTCCTGAAATGGTGTGTGTTTGAACAGGTAATGTCCAACATTTTACATTACATTATTATTTTACAATTGCATAGCAAAAACAAAGTACAGGCAATAGTTAAAACTACTATTGTGCAGAGTTAACTTTCTTCAGTAAGATAGACTTCTGGAATTCATTATTATATTCAGCTCTAATATAGTTTTCATTTTTTTCCACAACTTGTTGGCCATTGCAGGTCATCTGAATGTTTCTGGTGAGGGGGACATGTTGCTGCGGAATCAATATCTGCGGAATACAATCAACCATTGTTATGCTGTCAAATACCAAACCTACCACTGACATTCATTCTTGTACTGTGGAACATTTACTTCAAATGAAGGTTTTTAACCTGAATAAGTTTGGAGAGCACACATTTTCAGTATGAAGAGGAATGCTAGACAAGGGAATAGTAATTGTTTAAGATGGTATTGTTCAAGATTCAAGAGAGTTTATTGTCATGTGTCCCTGATAGGACAATGAAATTCTTACTTTGCTTCAGCACAACAGAATATAGAAGGCATGAATACAGAACAGATCAGTGTGTCCATATACCATTATATAAATATATACACACATGAGTAAATAAACTGATAAAGTGCAAATTACAGATAATGGGCTATTAATGTTCAGAGTTTTGGCCGAGCCAAGTTTAATAGCCTGATGGCTGTGGGGAAGTAGCTATTCCTGAACCTGGTCGTTGCAGTCTTCAGGCTCCTGTACCTTCTACCTGAAGGTAGCAGGGAGATGAGTGTGTGGCCAGGATGGTGTGGGTCCTTGATGATGCTGCCAGCCTTTTTGAGGCAGCGACTGCGATAGATCCCCTCGATGGAAGGGAGGTCAGAGCCTATGATGGACTGGGCAGTGTTTACTACTTTTTGTAGTCTTTTCCTCTCCAGGGCGCTCAAGTTGCTGAACCAAGCCACGATGCAACCGGTCAGCATGCTCTCTACTGTGCACCTGTAGAAGTTAGAGAGAGTCCTCCTTGACAGCCCGACTCTCCGTAATCTTCTCAGGAAGTTGAGGCGCTGATGAGCTTTCTTAATAATTGCATCAGTGTTTTCGGTACAGTAATTCATAATTGGAAAGTTTTCAAACACAATCGCTCATATCTATTTCCTGGTTCCAAATAAGCCTCTGCTTAGCCTCCAAGATCAAACATAAAATGGAGCCAGCAGTTCTTCACGTTTGTAATGCATCTAACCGAACCAGGAGTGTGCTAGTAATAACCTAGGGATTTGGTAGACTTCTTAAATGAGTCAAAGTTTGAATGTTCTACGGAGCAGCATCCCAGAGATTAAGGATTTAAATCCCACAAGGGTGAGTTATGAAATGCTACTATCAATTTGGAAGAACCAAATACATTCCGATTCATTATCCAGTGATTTGTTATCTATGTCCCAACATGATTGTTCAGTTTAATTTAGAGATACAGTGAGGAAACAGGCCCTTCAGCCCACCGGGTCCATGCCGACCAGCGATCCCTGCACACTGACACTACCCTACACACACTATGTACAATTTACAAATATACCATGCCAATTAACCTACAAACCCGTACATCTTTGGAGTGTGGGAGGAAACCGGAGAACCTGGATAAAACCCACACAGGTCACTCCGTACAGACAGCACAGAGACAGGATTGAACCCGGGTCTCTGGTGCTGTAAGGCAGTAACTCGACTGCTCTGCCACCGTGATGCCCTCTGTCAAATATATCTATCTATCGAGAGTTGTGTTGAGAAACCAATTATTGTCTATATAAAGATAATGATCAGTTTCCAGTTGTAGTAGCCATTCGGCTTAACTCAGTATGTTGTTTTATCTGCCTGTAATTATGAGGTTATACGTAGTCTGAAGCGTGTTTGCGGCTGGGATTCTCGCACAGACTCGCTAGTAGTTTTAGTTTACTTTGAAGAAGCATGGGGAAGAGGTCACAGCTTTTGACCATGCACGAGTAAGATCAAAATGTACTTAAACAAGAAGAAGTTTGGATGAATATCGCACTGTTTTTACTACTACAATAAAGAAACTATTAATCAAGAGACTGTACACAAAAATGCTGGAGAAACTCAGCGGGTGCAGCAGCATCTATGGAGCGAAGGAAATAGGTGGCGTTTCGGGCCGAAACCCTTCTTCAGACTGATAGGGGGTGGGGGGGGGGGGGGGGAGAAGGAAGGAAAAAGGGAGGAGGAGGAGCCCGAGGGCGGGGGGATGGGAGGAGACAGCTTGAGGGTTAAGGAAGGGGAGGAGACAGCAAGGGCTAGCAAAATTGGGAGAATTCAATGTTCATGCCCGCCGGACGCAGACTACCCAGGCGGAATATGAGGTGCTGTTCCTCCAATTTCCGGTCATGGGCCATCCGACCTCTCTGTCCTGGGTCTCCTCCATTGCCAGAGTGAGCAACACCGGAAATTGGAGGAACAGCACCTCATATTCCGCCTGGAGTAGACTTAGGCCATTCGGCCCATCAAGTCTACTCCGCCATTCAATCATGGCTGATCTATCTCTCCCTCCTAACCTCATTCTCCCCATGACCTCTGACACCTGTACTAATCTTATTAGTGAAAATAAAATCTTCATCACAAAATTTTCCACATTTTTGTCAATTTTTACATTTGACAGAAGGTTATTCTCAAGGTCATATGGAGAAATATTAAGTATTTAGAGCGGCACGGTGGCGCAGTGGTAGAGTTGCTGCCTGATGGTGCCGGAGAAGCGGGTTTGACCCTGACCCGGGGTGCTGTCTGTGTGGAGTTTGTACGTTCTCCCACATTCCAAAGACGTACTGGTTTGTAAGTTAATTGGCTTTGGTGAAATTGTAAATTGTCTCTAGTGTGAAGGATAATGTTAGTGCAGGGATCACTGGACAGTGTACACTTGGTGGGCCGAAGGGCCTGTTTCCATGCTGTATCTCATAGAAACATGGAAAATAGGTGCACAGGAGGCCATTCGAGCCAGCACTGCCATTCTTTGTGTTCATGGCTGATCGTCCCCAATCAATAACCCGTGCTTGCCTTCTCCCCATATCCTTCGATTCCACTAGCCCCTAGAGCTCTATCTAACTCTCTCTTAAATCCATCCAGTGACTTGGCCTCCACTGCCCTCTGTGGCAGGGAATTCCACAAATTCACAACTCTCTGGGTGAAAATGTTTTTTCTCACCTCAGTCTTAAATGGCTTTCCCTTTATTCTAACACTGTGGCCCCTGGTTCTGGACTCGCCCAACATTGGGAACATTTTTCCTGCATCTAGCTTGTCCAGTCCTTTTATAATTTTATATGTTTCTATAAGATCCCCCCTCGTCCTTCTAAACTCCAGTGAATACAAGCCTAGTCTTTTCAATCTTTCCTCATATGACAGTCCCACCATCCCTGGGATCAATCTCGTGAACCTACGCTGCACTGCCTCAATCACAAGGATGTCCTTCCTCAAATTAGGGGGCCAAAACTGTACACAATATCCAGATGTGGTCTCACCAGAGCCCTATACAACTGCAGGAGAACCTCTTCACTCCTATACTGAAATCCTCTTGTTATGAAGGCCAACATTCCATCTCTAAACTAAACTATTGATAAGTGTTTATGTTGGGCCGTGAAAACTGAGGGAAGGTAAACAAAGATTACTAGCTCCTGGTGCACCATCTTCAGACAGAATTCAGTACCAACTGTGGATGACTTTGACATCACTTTAATTTTATTCAATAAAATGACTGAACCAAAATTGTACCAACTAACAGAGCACTTTTACATAGAGATCTGCACAGAATTAAGCTGCAATGAAAATTCAACTTTCTGCAATAAATACTGCAAAGGAAAAACAAATCCTCCTGAATTTGATGGTGACATGAGGAACTGCAGATGCTGGAATCTTGAGTGTACAAAATAGTGTGTCAGGCAGCATCTCTGGAGAAGATGCATAGGTGGCACTTCGGGTCGAGACCCTCTTCACACTGATTGTAGTCGGGGCAGAAAGCTGCAAACAAGGTGGGGATGGAATAAAGTCTGCAAAGTGATACAGGTGAGGGGGGGACTGATTGGTAGATGGGTGGACAAAGGCTAGAGATGAAAAGGGGACAAAGGGGTCAGGTGTGGATAGAGGCGTGAAATATAACGGCGGGGGGATATATGTTGAAAGCGATGGGGTGGGTTAACGGGAGAAGTGGGTGTACACAGAGGTGGGGGCACAGGAAAGATAGGGGAGTTAGTTAACATTGGAGAGCTCAATGTTCACACTATTTGATTGCCTGAGTGTGATTGAGTTCGATGAGGGGAAGAAACTGAACTTTGTACTATAACCATACCCTTTACTCAGACACAAAATAAAACAGCTCATAAATCAGTGGTGAGTCTATTGGACAAGTCGGTTGATTAAAGGCCTTATCAATGTACACCCGCAAACAGAATGAGACGACCCAAACTGCTTCAACAAGCCATAGTAACTATAGCATTTTTATATCCTCGTGTCACAATGGTTACGTGTAGTTGAAATAAACCATTCATCACCTTCCATTGTTGTCTTTCCCCAGAGTTAATTTTAATCTTACGTTACCTGTTATTGTGAAAATCTTCCATATATCTAACACATTTTTACCACAAATGTCAATGTCCCTGGATGGAGGATTGCTTCCACTCACTAAATGTGGTCCCCTCGTTAAAGAGGTCGTTTGTTGACCTTTGGGGGACTTGCCTGCTAAACACAGCGACAAAGAGCAGCTGTAATCTCAAGATTGTAACAGATAAGAGCCTAGACAGGGCTGCCAACAACTATCCCCATAGATAAGAGAGCCTGCTTTTCAGCAGAACGTTCTATG
This sequence comes from Amblyraja radiata, assembly GCF_010909765.2. NCBI lineage: Eukaryota > Metazoa > Chordata > Chondrichthyes > Rajiformes > Rajidae > Amblyraja > Amblyraja radiata. The sequence goes on along the minus strand of NC_045963.1, from coordinate 5,676,932 downwards.
TTGGCCATTTTTCCCCATCATGTTTCCCCAGTATGTGAGCTCTAGAGTTAACCATATTATAACCTACTCATCTTCCTTATCATTTCTAAAATTCCCGACAACAAAGACAAACTCTTTGGCCACTTCCTGCTGGGCAAATAATTCAGCACAGTGGATGAAACATTACAACCTTTAACAGTCTGAAGAAGGGTCTCGATGCAAAACATATTCCTTCTCTCCAGAGAAATAAAATATAATGTGACCACATTCCAGGAAGGATGTGGAGTCTTTGGAGGGGGTGCAGAAGAGGTTTACAAGGGGAGGTTGGATTGTTTGGAATGTTTTGGATTGTTTTCTCTGGAACGCCAGAGGCTGAGGGGAGACCTAGCAGAAGTGCAGATAGGGTAGACAGTCAGAAGCTATTTCTCATGGAGGAAATGCCAAAGACGGGAGGACATAGTTATACGGTGAGAGGAGTAAAGTTGAAAGGATACGTGTGGAGTAAGCTATTTTTCACACAAAGGGTCTGCCAGGAATGCACTGGCAGGGTGATGCTGGAGGCTGATACGTTGATGGGGTTCAAGAGGCACATGGACATGCAGGGAATGGAGGGATGTGGATCATGTACAGGCAGATGATCAGTTCATCTGGGCATCATGTTCAGCACAAACATGATGGGCCGAAGGACCTGTTGTCGAGTCATCCAGCGTGGAAACAGGCCCTTCGACCAAACATGCCCACATATGTCCCAGCTACACCAGTTCCACCTGCCTGCGTTTGGTCCATATCCCTCCAAACTGTCCTATCCATGTACCTGTCTAACTGTTTCTTAAACGTTGGGATAGTCCCAGCCTCAACTACCTCCTCTGGCAGCGTGTTCCGTACAGCGTGGTAAAAAGTTACCCCTCAGATTCCTATTAAATATTTTCCCCTTCACCTTAAACTTATGTTCTCTGCTCTTCGATACCTCTACTCTGGGCAAGAGACTCTGTGCATCTACCCCAGTCTATTCCTCTCATGATTTTATACACCTCTATAAGTTCATCCCTCCTCCTCCTGCGCTCCAAGGCATAGAGTACCAGTCTATTCAACCTCTCCTGATAGCTCACACACACCCTTCTAGTCCTGGCAACATCCTCGTAGATCTTCTCTGCACCCTCTCAGCTTGACAACATCTTTCCTATAACTTGTTGCCCAGAACTGAATACAATACTCTAAATGTGGTCTCACCAAAGTCTTACAACACAGAAACATGACCTCCGAACTTCTATAGAAGGGTCACCCATTCCTTCTCTCCAGAGATGCTGCCTGATCCGCTGAGTTGCTCCAGCTTTTTGTGTCTATCTTCTATACTCAATACTCTGGATGATGAAGGTCAATGTTCCTGTGCTGTGCAAAGTTTTGAAAAAAGTTTTTTTTTGAGATCCATCAGTGTACTTACGGCTGCAACCAGGGAATGAACTGTTGATTTTCTCCATCACATCCGTCAGGTCTGTACTTGTGTCTTGGGGCGGAATCAATAATTCATCTGCACATTGAGATGAAAACATTTAGAAGACCCATACATCGACAAATGTAACTACTTCTAATATGAAGGCGTACAGCGGAGGCCTCAATAGGCCTGACTTTGGGAGAACTGGAGATGGGGACTGGACATTGTGCCTTCCCCCACAGTGGTAACCATTGTGGGGGGATGATTTTTTTGTGTGTAAGTGAATATGTTAGTCTGTGTCCAAGATGGCTGTCGGAAGGGGGAGTGGACGCTGGTGCGCTTTAGCTGCCGCTGCTCTCTCTTCACATTGTGTTTTTGATTTTTTGTCTTTGGAGCGATTTCTGTCTTTAATTTGTGTATTGGTGATGTCCTTATTATTTATTTTACTCCGACTATATGTTTTTTCTCTCTTGTTAATTTCTGTAAGGTGTCCTTGAGACTTTGAAAGGCGCCCGCAAATAAAATGTATTATTATTATTATTACAGCATACACTAATATAACACACAACTTTTATGATCCCAAATGCAAGTTGCAATATTTAACGTTTTTGGAAGCATTATGATGAATATGTGGCACAGGAGCTGGAACAATGACTATATGTTCCTGAGAGTTGAAGCTTCAGTTTTTTGGATCATGGGATCTCTTTTGGGACAAATAATTGGTGGCAAATACAGTTGCCAAAGCGAGGATGACAGACACAAGCTGCTGGAGTAACTCAGCGGGACAGACAGCATCTCTGGAGAGAAGGAATGGGTGACGTTTCGGGTTGAGACCTTCTTCAGACTGGCTAGGGATAAGGGAAACGAGAGATATAGATGGTGATGTGGAGAGATAAAGAACAATGAATGAAAGATATGCAAAAAGGTAACAATGATAAAGGAAACAGGCCATTGTAAGCTGTTTGTCGGGTGAAAACGAGAAGCTGGTGCGACTTGGGTGGGGGAGGGATACAGTGAGAGAGAATGCTGGGGCTTCCTGAAGTGAGAGAAATCAGTGTTCATATCACTGCCCATGCAAAACATGAGATGCTGTTCCTCCAATTTGCAAAGAGAGGAAGATGGGCAGACAGGTGCATGATAAAGAGACATGGTGGACTGGAAAAAAACAGATTGTTCTTTTGTCAGGAGATGGCTGAAAAGATTCAAGGAGGTACAACATTCTGTTTGTAGTTTGTTTGGTTGTTTGTTTGTTTGTCTTTTTGCACAAAGTCCGCGAGCATTGCCACTTTTCATTTCACTGCATATCTCGTATGTGTATGTGACGAATAATCTTGACTTGACTTGGAAAAAAACATGGAAACAGGCCCTTTGTCCCAACTCATCTAAGCAATCAAGATGCCCCAAAGAAACTAGTTCTATTTGCCCAGATTTGGCCCATATCCCTCGAAATGTTTCAACAGACAAAAGATGCTGGAGTAGGCCACTCAGCCCTTCGAACCAGCACCGCCATTCAATATGATCATGGCTGATCATCCCCAATCAGCACCCCATTCCTGCCTTCTCGCCATGTCCCCTGACTCCGCTATCTTTAAGAACTCCATCTAACTCTCTCCCTATTTTCTATGTTTCTATGGGTTGTTGATTGGGGATGATCAGCCATGGCCTCCTCCTGCACCTATTTTCCATGTTTCTAAAGCATCCAGAGAATTGGCCTCCACTGTCTTCTGAGGCAGAGAATTCCACAGATTCACAACCCTCTGTGTGAAAAAGTGTTTCCTCATCTCCGTTCTAAATGGCTTACCCCGTATTCTTAAACTGTGGCCCCTGGTTCTGGACTCCCCCAACATCGGGAGCATGTTTCCTGCCTCTAGCGTGTCCAAGCCCTTAACAATCTTAAATGTTTCACTGAGATATCCTCTCATCCTTCTAAAAGCCAGAGTGTACAAGCCCAGCTGCTCCATTCTCTCAGCATATGACAGTCCCGCCATCCTGGGAATTAACCTTGTAAACCTACGCTGCACTCCCTCAATAGCAAGAATGTCCTTCCTCAAATTAGGGGACCATAATTGCACACAATACTCCAGGTGTGGTCTCACTAGGGCTCTGTACAACTGCAGAAGGACCTCTTAGCTCCTATATTCGATTCCTCTTGTTATAAAGGCCAACATGCCATTCGCTTTCTTCACTGCCTGCTGTACCTGCATGCTTACTTTCATAGACTGATGTACAAGGACCCCCAGATCCCGTTGTACTTCCCCTTTTCCCAACTTGATGCCATTTAGATAGTAATCTGCCTTCCTGCTTTTGCTACCAAAGTGGATAACCTCACATTTATCCGCATTAAACTTCATCTGCCATGCATCTTTCCTGCCTCTAACGTGTCCAAACCCTTAATAATCTTATATGTTTCAATAAGATGGATTTTCTATCCATACACCTGTCCAAGTGTATTTTAAATGCAGTTGTCGTAAACCTCAAAAACAGATCCACAATCACACATTACAATCACACTCTGAAATCTCTACTCCTACATCAACATTTCTCACTTTAACTATGATTCCCTTATCACGTATCTATACACCAGTAAATGACTCGATTGTAATCATGTTTTGTCCTTCTGCTGACTGGATAGCATGCAATAAAAGCTTTTCGGTGCTCGTGACGAGAAACTAAACTGAATTGAACTGCTTCAACTTGGCCCCTCATGTTCCTTTTCACTCTTGACCCTCTCACCTTCATCCTAAATCCTGAGGTTCTTCATATCTGGGTAAAAGTTAATCCTATCAAATCCCCTCACGGTTTTGTACACCTCTATAGATTCCTGAAAGTGGCATCACAGGAATATAGTGCTCCAGAAGGCTTTCGGCACCTTGGTCTTGAGTATAGAAGTTGAGATGTTATGCTACAGTTGTCAAATAGGCAGCAAGAATTGCATCTTGATCAGCTGGGCAGAGGAATGGGTGATGGAATTTAATACAGAGAAATGTGAGGTGTTGTATTTTGGGAAGTCTAACATGGGCAGCACCTACACAGTGAATGGTAGGGCAGAGGGATCTAGGAGTACAGGTACATGGTTCCATGAAAGTGGTGTCGCAGGTAGATAGGGTGGTCAAAAAGGCCTTTGACACATTGGTCTTCATCAGTCAAGGGTATTGAGTATAGAAGTTGGGAGCGTCATGTTGCAGTAGACATTGGTGAGACCACATTTAGAGTACTGTGTTCAGTTTTGGGCACCATGTTATAGGAAGGGTGTTGTGAAGTTGGAAATGGCACAGAGGATGCCTGCACTCGAGGGCCTGAGCTATAAGGAACGGTTGAGGAGGTTAGGACTCTATTCCTTGGAGCGCAGGAGGATGAGGGGTGATCTTATAGAAGTGTACACAATCATGAGAGGCCTAGATTAGGTAAACGTGCAGAACTCTTGCTCGTAGGGGAGTAGGGGAATCGAGAACCAGAGGACATTGGTTTAAGGTGAGGGGGGGGGGGGTTTAGATGGATGTGGGCCAAATGCAGGCAGGTGGGACTAGTGTAGATTGAACATGTTGGTCGATGTGGGCAAGTTGGGCCGAAGGGCCTGTTTTCATGCTGTATGACTCTATGACATTGGTTAGGCTATTTCCAGAGTACTGTATCCAGTTTTGGTCACCCTGTAATAGGGAAAATGTTATTGTCGGAAAATGTATAGAGATTTACAAGGATATTGCCTGGACTCGAGGGCCTGAGATGTTGATCAGGACTTTATTCCTTGGAGATTAAAATATCCATTGCTTTGGCCCCCACAGCCTTCTGTGACAATGAATTCCACAGATTCACCGCCCTCGGACTAAATAAATTCCTCCCTATCTCCTTCCTAAAGGAACGTCCTTTTATTTTTAGGCTGTGACCTCTAGTCCTAGACTCTCCCACTAGTGGAAACATCCTCTCCACATCCACTCTATCCAGGCCTTTCACTGTTTGGTAAGTTTCAATGAGGGGTCCCCTCATTCTTCTAAACTCCAGTGAGTACAGGCCCAATGTCATCAAACATCATAGGTTAACCCACTCATTCCTGGGATCATTCTTGTAAACCTCCTCTGGACCCTCTCCAGAGCCAGCACATCCTTCCTCAGATATGGTGCCCAAAATTGCTCACAATATTCCAAATGGGGCCTGACCAGCGCCTTATAGAGCCTCAACATTACATCCTTGTTTTTATATTCTAGCCCTCTCGAACTAACTGCTAGCATTGCATTTGCCTTCTTTTCCACTGATTTGACTTTTTGGGAATCCCAAGTCATTTTGCACCTCCAATTCCTAAATTCAATCCCAATTTCGAAAATAGTCTACGCCTTTATTCCTACTACCAAAATGCATGACTCCACACTTTGCTACACTGTATTCCATCTGCCACTTCTCTGCCCACTCTCCCAACCTGTCCAAGTCCTTCTGCGGAGTCCCTGCTTTCTCTACACTACCTGCCTCTCCACATATTTAGTTTTTGTTTAGTTTAGAGATTCAGCATGGAAATAGGCCCTTCGGCCCACCGAGTCCGCAAACGACCAGCGATCCCCGCACATTAACACAAGCCTGCACACACAAGGGACAATTTACACTTATAACAAGTATACAAACCCAAGCCAATTAACCTACAAACCTGTACCTCTTTGGAGTGTGGGAGGAACCGAAGATCTCGGGGAAAACCCACGTACAAACTCCGTACAGACAGCTCCCGTGCTGTAAGGCAGCAACTCTACCGCTGCACCACCGTGCCTCCCTAATGATCTTCGTATAATTTGCAAACTTGGCCACAAAGCCTTCTTCCAAATCATTAATATACAACGTGAAGAGTAGCGGCCCCAGCACCGAGCCCTGCAGAACTCCGCTAGTCACTGGCAGCCAACCAGCAAAATACATTCTTTGCCTTCTACCATCCAGCCAACCTGCCATCTGAAGAAGGGTTTCGGCCCGAAACTTTGCCTATTTCCTTCGCTCCATAGATGCTGCCGCACCCGCTGAGTTTCTCCAGCATTTTTGTCTACCTGCTATCCATGCTAGTATCTGTCCTTTGATTCTATGGGCTCTCATCTTCCTAAGCAGCCTCACGTGTGGCACCTTATCAAAGGCTTTCTCAAAATCGGTCATCATCCATTGACTCTCCTTTGTCTGGCCTGCTATTTACTTCTTCAAAGAATTCTTGCAAGTTCATCAGGCAAGATCTCCCCTTCACAAAGCCATGCTGACTTCAGCCTATTTTATCATGAACTTTTAAGTACTCCGTAACCTCATCCTTTATAATGGCGTCTAAAATGTTACCAACCACTGAAGCCAGACTAACCGGCCTATAGTTCCCACTATTCTGCTTTGCTCCCTTCTTGTGCAGCGGGGTAATATTGGCAATTTCCCAATGGTCTGGAACCACTCCTGTCTCTAGTGACTCTTGAAATATCACTATCAATGTGTCCACAATCTCTAAAGCCACCTCTTTCAGAACCCTAGGGTGCAGTCCATCTGGTCCAGGTGACTTATCCACCTTCAGCCCTTTCAGCTTCCCAAGCACCTTCTCCCTAGTAATAGCCACTCCACTAACTTCCACCCCCTGACTCTTGAATTTCAGGCACGTTGCTGGTGTCTTCCACTGAGAAGACTGATGCTAAAAAGTTATTCAACTCCTCTGCCATTTCTTTATTCCCCATTATCACTTCTCCTGCATCATTCTCCAGCGGCCCAACGTCCACTCTTGCCTCTTTCTTGCTCTTTATATAACTGAAGAAACTCTTGCTATCCTCTTTTATATAATTGGCTGGTTTACCTTCGTATTTCATCTTTTCCCCTCTTATTGCCTTGCTGTTGTTGTTTTTTTAAAGCTTCCCAATCCTCCAGCTTCTCACTCATCTTTGCTATCTTATTATTTTTTTGTTGTACGCTGTCTTTGACTTCCTTTGTCCTCTACATATTGGCTTTCCTGAATACATTTGACTAATTCCACTCTGCTTTAGTGGAAGTCTTGGTAAAATTAAAATCCCATAATATGACAGCATGGTGGCGTTGTGGTTGAGTTACTGCCTTACAGCATCAGAGACCCTGTTTCATTCCTGACTATAGGCGCTGTCTGTATGGAGTTTGTACGTTCTCTCTGACCTGCGTGGGTTTTCCCCGGGTGCGCCGGTTTCCTCTCATACTCGAAAGACGTACAGGTTTGTAGGTTAATTGACATTGGTAAAATTGTAAATTGTCCCTAGTTGGTGTAGGATTAGTGTTAGTGGGCCAAAGGCCCTGTTTCCACGCTGTATCTCTAAACTAAACTAAATGAGAACCCCATTAGTCTTGCCGAACCCAGCTTAGTTGTTTCTGTTGACTTTTTGGACTGGAAAGGCAGACCATGTTTCCTTTTTAATGCAAACTGATTCTACAATTCCATCCTCCTTCTCTCTAAACTCCCCAACTAGGATGTCCTTCATCTGAGTGAATGTAGTGCTTAAGGTGGCATAACTTGTGTTCCAAGGTTAACAAAAGAGCTCTCTGCAGCTTTATTTGCCAAAAAGTTAATGGATGCAAGCTGCAGCGAGTTCTTTCGTTAAACTTGGACCCTAGGTTATACCACCTTAAGCAATCAAATGAAGGAGACTGGGGAACAGAAGTAATAAAGCTGAGTTTGTGGTCAGCGTAGGCCGGATGGGTTGAATGGCCTTTTAATAGTCCATGCTCTAAACAATTCCAAGATGGCGCCAACCCAGGTGACTATTTGTTTGCTAGCCACAGAAGCAGATCTACAATCACATATTACAATCACAACACACTCCTAAATCTCTATTCCTTCGGCAACAATTCTTATTCCTTTATTGTGTATCTATACACTTTAGGTGGCTCGATTGTAACCATGTATTGTCTTTCCGCTGACTGGATAGCACGCAACAAAAGCTTTTCACTGTACCTTGGTACACGTGACAATAAACTAAACTAAACGAGACTAAAACTAAAATGTTCATGGCAAGTGTAATGGTGCTGATAATGTTTTAACTTGTCAGAGTGATAAGGGGCCCTTTTTTTTGGCACTTCAGTGAGTGAATTTTGAAAGTAATCACCACCAACCTGTCTGCGAGCCGAGCACCTCGTTAATTGTTTGACTGTTTTCAGCAAACTGAAGGGAACCAGGTGAAGAAACAGCATTTACTCCGTTCAGCTTTGATTCTGTTAATGGCTGGAAAAAAAAAGAAATAGTCTAAGTGAAATTGCAATAACATATTCAGAGATGAGAAATTATACTTAAGCATAATTAAAGACTGTGGCTTATTGGCCTCAGAATGAGGACAAACACAAATGAGAGAAACAGCACCTTATATTTTGCTTGGGCAGTTTACAATCCAGTGTCTTCTCTAACTTCAAGTGATGGGCCTGTCCCACTTGGCCGATTTTTTAGGCAACTGCCGGCGACTGTCATAGTAAGTTGCTGAAAAACCGGCGGCAACCTACGTCATCCTGGCGTCAGGAGAAGTCAAGCTACGCTCATTGGCGTCAAACCCACTGTCGCCGAATATTTTTCAACATTTAGCGGTGACCAGAAAGGCTCTACGACTTTTTGCGCGACTGTGAAGACTACTCCCGCCAACCACCGGTGAACATGTGGCGACAAACTAGTCGCCTGTAGTTGCCTAAAAAATCGTCTAAGTGGGACAGGCCCATTACCTTTGCATTCCCTCTCTCTCCCTCCCTCCCCCACCCAAGTCGTACCAGCTTCAAAGTCGTCTTGTTGAGTCTCATTGTCTGTAACACGTTTTCACCCTGCTCACAGTTAACAATGGCCTGTTTCCTTTATCATTGTGATGGCCCTGTCCCACGGTACGAGTTCATTCCAAGAGCTCTCCCGAGTTTAAAAAAAATCAAACTCGTGGTAAGCACGGAGAATGAACGTAGCGGGTACGTCGGAGCTCGGGGACGTCTCTTAGCGGCTCGTAACGCTAACGGCAGGTACTCGGGAAGACTCGCTAACGGCAGGTAAGCTCGGGAAGACTCGTGAAGATTTTTCAACATGTTGAAAAATGTCCACGAGAGCCCCGAGTACCGACGAGTGGCCATTACCGTAAATCTCCGAGTTCGAATCAGGGCAAATTCGGGAGAGCTCTTGGAATGAACTCGTACCGTGGGACAGGGCCATTACTTTTTTGCATGTCTTTCATTCATTTGTTCTCTATCTCTCTACATCACCGTCTAGAGCTCTCGTTTCCCTTTCCCCTGACTCTCAGTCTGAAGAAGGGCCTCGACCTGAAATGGCACCTATTCCTTTTCTTCAGAGATGCTGCCTGTCCCGCTGAGTCTGTCAGCGGGACATTTGTGTCTGTCTGTGGGTTATTACTGATCTGCTGGTCGTTATACAGAAAGTCCAGCTTCCTTAACGCCTTGTGACAAATACAATTATCATTTAAGATGTTTCCATTGTTTGGTTTATTTTTTAAAGTACGGTGTCCTACAATTCTATAAATCTCACTGGCATGGTAGACAGGAAGAAGTTTGTCAATTGGCTGGAAGAATAGGAAGAGCATTCTAAATTAGCTCAGAGAACAGGAGTTGCTTCACTTTAGCTGCCAAGGTCAGAGCAATATTCGCGACTGATCAGTGCCTGGCACATCTAATTACCAACACTGGGAACTGTGGAAACACCTTCCCAATTAGGCGACATATTTGAACAGGTATTTCCAATTCGATTATAAATTGAAACACCATTCCTCATGTGGCAATAAATTCAGAGAAGACTCCCAGTGTGGTAGCTGAAGAAAATTGGAATGACAGATATATCAGAAAAGAACATTCTAGAGTATGGAGGGGAAGGAAAAGAAGTAAAGGTGTTGTTTAATTTCTTGAGGGCCTCTGGCCTTATAAAAAGGATATAATGTAAAGACATGAGGACTGTGGAATGAAGCCAGAAGGTGGCAGCAATGCAACATTGTGGATGCCGGCTGCCGTAAAACTCCAAAGAAGAAGAAGAAGAAGAAGTGTGGTAGCTGTGTTGGTAGTATTTCTGCACCAAGTCAATGGATATTTTCAGGCAGAGATTGATAGATTCCTGATTAGTACGGCTGTCAGGGGTTATAGGGGGAAGGTAGGAGAATGGGGTTGGGAGGGACAGATAGATCAGCCATGATTGAATGGTGGAGTAGACTTGATGGGCAGAATGGATTAATTCTGCTCCTATCACTCATGAAGATGAATCTGAGCTGGCGCCTAAATATCTTCTTCCACCACAGCGAGGGACTTGTACTGTTAGAGAAGCCATCTTTAGTCGAGATGGCAAACTGAGGGTCCATCTACTCATTCTCATGATTCATGGGCATTATTCTGAAAAGAACTAGCAGAGTTTATCAAACATTACTCAAACAGGACATTATCCCACTCACGTGTGTGGGATCGTGCCATGGGATGTTGTATTTTGCATATTTGAAAAGCACCATACTTCAGGAAGATTTGGTTAGTTAGAATCCTAGTTATAAAGATGGAAATAGGCCCTTCGGCCCACCTTATCTATGGCAACCACATTGGCATACCAGGTGAAACCCATTTGTCTGCATTTTTCTATCAATTCTTTCAATCAAGGCATCTGTCCAAATGTCTTTGAACAATCATAATCGCATCTGTTTCTATGGCTTCGCCAGAGGCTGGTTCTAGATACCGACTACCCTCCGAGTGTAGAAATTGTCCTGGAGGACCCTCCTGTCCACTTTCCACCTGACTTGCCACTTTCAGGGAAGCATACACCTGTACTCGCAGATCTCTCTGTTCTGCAACCTTCTCCAAGGCTCTACCATTTGCCCAGCAAGTTTGACATACCAAACATCTCACACTTGTCAGAGTTAAAGTTCATTGGCCGTCCCTTGGCCCAACTTCCCGACTGATCTAGAGCGTATTGTAAACTTCGATATCTTCGCTCACTGTTTGCTAACTTTGCACACCAAATTTGGTGTGTACACAAATTTACTAACAATGTTAATTAAATTCCGATACTAATTATTAATGCATAAGACAAACAAAAGCGGACATAGCACGGACCCTGCGGAACTCACAGACCTCCAGTAGAAAAGCACTCTCCACAACTACTCTTTGACTCCATCTCCAACCAATGTTGAAAACATTTGGCTAGCCCACCTTGCAAACTAACCGAAGATAGACAGAGGCCTCTTAAAGATAGCGGAGTCAACGGATATTGGGAGAAGGCAGGAACGGGGTACTGATTGGGGATGATCAGCCATGATCACATTGAATGGCGGTGCTGGCTTGAAGGGACGAATGGTCTACTCCTGCACCTATTGTCTATTGTCTAAAATGCTGGAGCTACTCAGCGGAACAGGCAGCATCTTGGAAAGGAGGAATGGGTGATGTTTCGGGTCGAGACCTTTCTGCTGAATTCCAGGTTAGCCTATAATGCAGGACTATACATGCAGTGTACAAAATCATGAGAGGAATAGATTGGGTAAATGCACAGAATCTCTTGCCCATAGTCGGTGAATTGAGGATCATAGGTTTAAGGTGAAGGGGAAAAGATTTGTCTTTGTCACACAAAGGGTGGTGGGTGTATGGAACAAGCTGCCAGAGGAGGTAGTTAAGGCAGGAACTATCCCAATATTTAAGAAACAGTTGGACAGGTACATGGATAGGACAGGTTTGGAGGGATATGGACCAAACGTAGGCAGGTAGGACTAGTGTAGCTGGGACATGTTGGCCGGTGTGGGCAAGTTGGGCTGAAGGACCTGCATGACTATGACCATATTCTCAATGTCCAGTGCCCTGCCCCCATCAATCTTCTTGGTCCATTAATATATTCTGCCAGATTAGTGAGGCATGATTTCTCATGCACAAAGCCACAATAACTGTCCCTTATCAATCTGTGCCTGGTAAATTCTGTTCCTGAGAAGCCCCTTCCACAAATTTACCAGCACAAAATGGGGATGATCAGCAGGTTGGGAGTGTACCCTAGGCCCCCAATAGTCAGCGGGAATTCAAAGAACAAGTATGCAGTGAGATTACAGGCAGTGGCGAGGCTAATACATTTGTCACAGCAGAGGCATTTAACTTTCCCAATAGATTCTGGACCTCCACAGTGCCAAACCATAGACAGGGTGGAATTTGTCAAATGTGTTCAGCAAAGCTTTCTCAGCCAAAATATAGAGGGGGCCTGCAGGGGAGAGGGCAAAGCTTGATCTGCTCTTTGGAAATTGGGAAGTGACTGAAGTGTCTGTGGGAGAGACTCGGGGGATCAGCGACCACTGTTCTTATTAGCTTTGTAATTGTTATGGATGGACAAGTTAAAGTTCTGAATTGGGGCAAGGTTGATTAGAGTAGACACAAAATGCTGGAGTAACTCAGCGGGGCAGGCAGCATCTCTGGAGAGAAGGAATGGGTGGCGTTTCGGGTCGAGACCCTTCTTCAGACTGATGTCAGGGGAGGGGGTGGGACAAAGATAGAATGTAGTCGGAGACAGTAAGACGAAGAGAAGTGGGAAGCGGATGGCGAGAGAGGGAAAGCAAGGGCTATCTATCTGAAGTTAGAGAAGTCAATGTTCATACCACTGGAGTGTAAACTACCCAAGCAAAATATGAGGTGCTGTTCCTCCAACTTGCGCTGGGCCTCACTCTGACAATGGAGGAACACAAAATGCTGGAGTAACTCAGCGGGAGAGGCAGCATCTCTGGGGAGAAGGAATGGGCGATGTTTTGGGTCGAGACCCTTCTTCAGGCTGACGTCAGGGGAGGGGGCGAGACAAAAACAAAATGCCGGAGTAACTCAGCGGGACACAAAATGATTGGAGTAGGATGTTGGCAGGCAAAGGGACATGTGGAAAGTAGGAAGCCTTTGAAAGAGTGATGATAGGAGTTCAAGGCATGCAAGTTCCTGTAAGAGTGAAGGGCAAGGCAAGTGAACTGTGAAAGTAAGGAAGCCTGGATGACAAGAGAAATTGGGCCAACTTCCAAACATTATGGAGGGCACTTCACCTCTTGTATAATGTCAATTTCAGATTCACATGAGACACAAATCTGAGCACTGCATGGAAAAAATTGGTGCGATTACAATATACGTTTTAGAAAGGAAACAAACCAGTATTAGTCCTACACACTTGGCAATATGTGGATTAAATTGTGGATAAGCTTCATTTTTGAATAAAATAAATTCAATGGAATGTTTTATGTTCTGTCACAGACATAAACATTTAGTTCAGTTCAGTTTAGTTTATTGTCACGTGTACCGAGGTACTTTGAAAAGCTTTTGTTGCGTGCTATCCAGTCAGCAGTTTATTGAACAATATGTTTTAGTAAGTATGTTCATCAACATTTATATGAACGGTAAGATCTCCCAATGTTTCACAGAAGCAAAAATGGATATGGAATAGCAAAGGCCGTGAGTTCAAGACAGCCTATTTGGATGGTCAAGGGGATTTTGGCTAATCTGGTAGATAGATTGAGAAAGAGAGGACAATCTGGCTGAATCAAGAATGGAAGAAAGACTGGTAGACAAAAGTGCTGGAGAAACTCAGCGGGTGCAGCAGCATCTATGGAGCGAAGGAAATAGGCAACGTTTCGAGCCTAAACTCTTCTTCAGACTGATGTACGGGGGGAGGGAAGAAGAAAGGAGAAAGGAAGAGGAGGAGCCCGAGGGCTGAGGGAGAGCTGAGAAGGGGAGGAGAAGAGGAGGAGACAGCAAGGGCTACCGGAAATTGGAGAAGTCAATGTTTATGCCGCTAGGGTGCAGACTGCCCAAGCGGAATATGAGGTGCTGCTCCTCCAATTTTCGGTGGGACTCACTCTGGCCATGGAGGAGGCTCAGGACAGAAAGGTCGGATTCGGAATGGTAGGGGGAGTTGATGTGCTGAGCCACAGGGAGATCAGGTTGGTTAACCGAGCGGAGGTTTTCCAGCATCTACAGTTCCTCCTTAAACACAATGGTAGAAAGACTAACAGGTCAGAATTAGAAATATTAAGTGCTGGTACACGCCTGAGAAGGAGGTAGTTACGTATGTAATGCAATACTGGCACTGGTAATGAGATGCAGTCATGATGAGAAGGAACATGTAGTTAAGTACCACAACTACTTCCACAACTCGTCCCTGTCAACGATTGGAACCAAACAAAACCGGAATTATTTTTCTTTAAGACTCTTTGTAACCTTTCAAGTTTCCGTTTGTCTCAGGTCACTGTCACGAGAAAATCCACACATTCAACATTGAGAAACTGCCCATAGCACAATTTCACCATTTGTATCCATTGGTCAAAATGCTGATTACACTCTGTGTAGGAAGGAACTGCAGATGCTGGTTTACACTGAAGATTGACTCTAAATGCTGGAGTAACTCAGCGGACCAGGCAGCATCTCTGGATAGAAGGAATGGGTGACGTTTCGGGTCGAGACCCTTCTTCAAGACTCGATCCGAAATGTCATCCATTCCTTCTCTCCAGAGGTGCTACCTGTCCCGCTGAGTTACTCCAGTCTTTTGTGTCTGTTTTTGCTGATTACACTATACCTCTTCCAACAGTTTTCGCAACCGGTACAACTGTGATTCCAGTTGTTTGTTGTGGTCCTCCAGAATCTGCATTCTGGCCTCCAGTCTTCCCTTGTGTTGCCGCAGAAGCTTTGCTTCGGCCAGCAGCTCAGCATCCAGATAGTTCTGTTGAGTCGGTGAGAAAGGTGGTGACGGCAGGGGCTTGACGCCTCTCAGAATCTGCTGCTGCTTCAACTCTTCATACTCAACTTGTAGATTCCTGCAGTAACAAAAGCAATTAGTTTGTTCCATTCACTTAGTTTAGTTTAGAGATACAGCGCGGAAACAGGCTCTTCAGCCCACCGAGTCCACGCTGACCAGCGATCCCCGCACACTGACACTACCTAACACACACACACACACACACAATGGAGAATTTATATTTTTACCAAGCCAATTCGCCTCCATACCTGTACGTCTTTGGAGTGTGGGAGGAAACCGGAGCACCCGGAGAAAACCCACGCAGGTTACTGGGAGAACATGCAAACACAGTACAGGCAGCACCCATGGTGGGGGTGGAACCCGGGCTTCTGGCGCTGTGAGGCAGCGACTACTGCTGTGGTGAAACAGCAACTCCACATGTAACCGAAGATATTTGTGGGTTGAGGAGATGTTAAGGTGAGAGCAGAGAAAGCATTTCTTGAAAATTCACTTGGAGGTGGCAGTTGAAAGCAGAATGAATACAATTCGTGTAAAAAGGTAACCGCACGAGATTCAGAATCAAAAAGAGTTTGGTGGATGTAATGGAGCTGGAGGGGATTGATGGGTGTAAGGATGATGGGGTACTTTCTGAACATTGCGCACTCGATTCTCAATTTGATCAATAGTCAATAGGGAGATAATGGGGAAAAAACAGAATAGGTGGCACAGTGACCCCATGACCTGTGTTGGTTTTCTCCGAGATCTCCGCTTTCCTCCAAAGTCGTACAGGTTTGTAGGTTAATTGGCTTGGTATAAATGTAAAATTGTCCCTAGTGTGTGTAGGATAGTGTTAATGGGCAGGGATTGCTGGTCGGTGTGGACTTGGTGGGACGAAGGGCCTGTTTCCGTGCTGTATCTCCAAACTAAAGTAAAGAATATCCGAGTGCCTTCGAAGGGTTAACATGACTATAAAACAAGTTGCAAAATGAACCAGGCTCACCTTTGCTCCTCCTCAAGGTTGGCAATGATGTGTTCCAGCTCACTCCGTTCCTCTTTCTCTACTGACTTGAGGATCTGTACAGGACTCTGAGGCTGGTTCACTGGAGATTCGCTCCCCAGTGTTTGGCAGAACTGTTGAATTAGTGTGTGTTCATCGTCACTGCTCAAAGAACAAATGATACAATCTCATTTCACTCTTCTACCATCATGCAAAAATGTTTTAAAATCTTTATCACTTCATGCATGTTATCTCCCTCCAAAAGAAAATCACAAATACCGCCAGATTGTTGATACAATGATAATTAAACATTTTTTCTCAGCAATTTTAATGTTGCGTTCCTTGCCTAATGCTGATAAATAGTTAATTAAAATGCATTGCATTCGGCCATGTATAAATCATACTTGGTCCCAGTTTTCCAGCTCTATTTGTTCACAATACTTACACACTTCCAGTGGCAGAGCTACTGTCTGTGAGCAAGGAGCCATTCGTTTTCTCCATCAGTGCCAGCCTGAATAAAACATGCAATATGATGCCATTAGATTGTTTGTAATCATCAGAATTAAACCAGTCATCAACACAAAATGCTG
Organism: Amblyraja radiata; assembly: GCF_010909765.2. Taxonomy (NCBI): domain Eukaryota; kingdom Metazoa; phylum Chordata; class Chondrichthyes; order Rajiformes; family Rajidae; genus Amblyraja; species Amblyraja radiata. The sequence continues at coordinate 5,660,295 of NC_045963.1, read as the reverse complement.
GGGTAACTCAGCGGGACAGGCAGTATCTCTGGAGAGAAGGAATGGGTGACGTTTCTGAAGAAGGGTCTCGACCCAAAACGTCACCCATTCCTTCTCTCCAGAGATGCTGCCTGTCCTGCTGAGTTACTGCAGCATTTTGTGTCTACCTTCCATTTAGAACAACATCTGCAGTTGTGCAGGGTCTTGGTGAGACCACACCTGGAGTATTGCATACAGTTTTGGTCTCCTAATCTGAGGAAAGACATTCTTGCCATAGAGGGAGTACAGAGAAGGTTCACCAGACTGATTCCTGGGATGGCAGGACTTTCATATGAAGAAAGACTGGATAGACTCGGTTTGTACTCGCTAGAATTTAGAAGATTGAGGGGGGATCTTATAGAAACTTACAAAATTCTTAAGGGGTTGGACAGGCTAGATGCAGGAAGATTATTCCCGATGTTGGGGAAGTCCAGAACAAGGGGTCACAGTTTAAGGATAAGATGGAAGTCTTTTAGGACCGAGATGAGAAAATCATTTTTACACAGAGAGTGGTGAATCTGTGGAATTCTCTGCCACAGAAGGTAGTTGAGGCCAGTTCATTGGCTATATTTAAGAGGGAGTTAGATGTAGCCCTTGTGGCTAAAGGGATCAGGGGGTATGGAGAGAAGGCAGGGATGGGATACTGAGTTGGATGATCAGCCATGATCATATTGAATGGCGGTGCAGGCTCGAAGGGCCGAATGGCCTACTCCTGCACCAATTTTCTATGTCTATGTTACTATGTTTCCTACACATCGACAGAAGTACATGGGTTCCGTTAATGTTCATGCCGCCAAAGCAGTTGCAATTGTTAATAGACACAAAATGCTGGAGTAACTCAACGGGACGGGCAGCATCTCTGGATAGAAGGAATGGGTGATGTTTAGGGGTCGAGACCCTTCTTCAATAGTCCATGAAGCATATGACAAGTCAAAAGGAATCCAATGTAATGTACTTAGTGTGAACTGCAGATGCTGGTTCATACCGAGGATAGGAAAGTTCTGGAGTAAAGGGCCTGTCCCACTTACGTGTCCTTGGCACGCAAATTACGCGACCTCGTGGTCGCGTTGAAGCGCACGGGCACCGTGTGGCCGCGCGGGGCCAGTCCCACTGAGAAGCGCGGAGGGGTATGTAGTTGTGCACGACATCGCGCGGGGCTCCGAAATTTTTGTAGTGAACGAAATCTTTGCGCGCCAACGGCCTGTCGCGTAACTGACGGCCAAAGTGGGACAGGCCCAAGACCCTGGCACGACGCAACGTCTCACCTCCAACAGCAGCAGAAGCAGGCAAACGATCGCCGAACTCGGCCTGGGGCTCACGGCCGTTGCGGTCCGGATCCGCCCCCACTTCTACTCCCAGAGCGGGACCAAGAAAATTGTAGACACAAAATGCAGGAGTAACTCAGCGGGACCGGCAGCATCTCTGGAGAGAAGCAATGGGTGACTTTTCGGGTCAAGACCCTTCTTTTCAGACTGAAGAAGAGTCTCGACACGAAACGTCACCCATTCCTTCTCTCCAGAGATGCTGCCGGTCCCGCTGAGTTACTCCAGCTTTGTGCCCATCTTCAAATGACGTCACGCGCTCCAGACAGCTGTGCGTACGCGTGTAATCGCGCCCGACCGTCTCGGCTCAACGCGACCACGAGGTCACGTAATTTGCGTGCCAAGGACACGCAAGTGGGACAGGCTCTTTACCCCACAGATAGATTGGAGGAGGTGCATATGAACCTCGAAAGAATGAGATCTCATTTTTAGGGAACAGGGGTTACCCTTTTCTATTATTGATGAGGCCCTCACACGTGTCTCCTCTGTCTCCCGTAGCTCGGTTCTTGCTCCCCCTCCCCCCAGTCGCAACAAGGACAGAGTCCCCCCCCCCCGTCCTCACTTTCATCCCATCAGCCATCGCAAACAACACATCATCCTCTGACATTTCCGCCACCTCCAACGGGATCCCACCACTGGCCACATCTTCCTATCTCCACCCCTTTCTGCTTTCCGCAGAGACCGTTCCCTCCGTAACTCCCTGGTCAACTCATCCCTTCCCACCCCAACCACCCCCCCCCCCGGTACTTTCCCCTACACCTGTCCCTTTACCTCCCCCCTCAACTGTATCCAAGGACCCCGACAGTCCTTTCAGGTGGGGCAGAGTTTCACTTGCACCTCGTCCAACCTCATCTACTGAATATGTTGTTCTAGGTACGGACTCCTATATATCGGCGAGACCAAGCGCAGACTGGGCGATTATTTCGCTGAACACCTTAGGCCTACTTGATACCTTGGTTTCCAAACATTTTAACTCTCTTCCTATTCCCATACTGACTCTGTCCTGGGCCTCCTCCGTTGTCAGAGTGAGGCCACACACAAATTGGAGGAACAGCATCTCATGTTTTGCTTGGACAACTTACAACCCAGCAGTATGAACGATGATTTCTCTAATTACAAGTAACCCCTGCATTCTCTCTCTCCTACCTCCCCTAGTCTAGTCATCCTACTAGTTCCACTGTTCACATCCTTGTACCCCTCTCGATATCACCTCTTCCCCAGCACACAATGGGCCATTATGGACTCCACCCTTCCTAGGCCATCTGTTGCCGGCCCTGCTTTGTTCTGGCCTTTTCCTACCTCCGGTTCCCTCCTCTCTACTCTAGTCTGAAGAAGGGTCCCGATCCAAAATGTTACCCATCCCTTCCCTCCAGCGATGCTGCCTGACCCGCTGAGTAACTCCAACACTTTGTGTCTATCTTAATAGACTTTTAGTTTTAGTTTTAGAGATACAGCGTGGAAACAGGCCCTTTGACTCACCGAGTCTGCGGTGACCAACAATCCCCCAGCTGACCATTAGTCCTATCCAGCACACTCGGGACAGTTTGCAGAAGCTAATGAACCTGCAAACCTGCACATCTTTGGGGTGTGGGAGGAAACCGGAGCACCCGGAGAAAACTCACAGAGTGACAAGGCGAATGTACAAACTCTGTACAGACAGCACCCGTAGTCAGGATCGAACCTGGGCCTCTACTGCTGCGCCACTGTGCCGCCCGCTGCGCCTCTATGCCTCGGGGAAAGCTAGATACTAATTAGGTTCTCATCCAATAAGTATGTTGTTCAGCAGTTCAGAGAATGTTTACTAGAGGAATACATAGAATGGGCAATTTGTCCCATGAGAAGAGATTGGACCAGATTCGTTTGAGACCATTTGAACGAGAAGAGTGAGAGGGGACATGACAGAGACCTATCAGATCTTGCAGAGTCTTGACTGGGTGGTTGTAGAGGAAATATTTAGTTTCAGCGAAAATGTTTAACTAAGTGTTACCGTTTAACAAAAAGGTGTGACAATGATTCTCTGGGAAGACTGGAACTTTTTCAGGATTAGCCGGAGAGGGCGGAATCCTAGGAGGACCGAGGCAGGTGAGAGACTGGAAGTTGGCATGGACGGTGATGAAAGGAGCTAGAGTGGACAGAATAGGCAGGAGCATGGAAGGACTATTGATTTGAATTGCACTATTTTAATGGGAGAGGCCCGACAGGTAAGGCAGATGTACTCAGGGTGGGCATAGGTATTTGTGCAGTCATAGCCATTACAGAAACCTGATGAAGAGTGGGACAGGACTGGCAGCTTAATGTTGCAGGGTGTATGGACACTACAGGAGAAATAGAGGTGGGGGGGGGGGGGGGGGGGGGGGGGGAATAAAAGTGGAGAGGGTGTTGCTTTATTGATTAAGATATCACAGCAGTAGTCAGGGATGACATTATTGAAGTTTTGTCTAGTGACTTTACATAGGTGGAGCTGGGAAATAAAAAGGGGTGATCACCTTGTTGGGAGTGTACTACAGCCCCCTAAATAGTCAACGAAAAATAGAAGAGAGGAGATTGCAGGCAGCTTCAGGTCAAATAAAGTTGTCATAGCAGGAGATTTCACCTTTCCCAATATTGACTGGGAATGTCATAGTGCAAAAGGTTTAGACGGGGAAGTATTTGTCAAATGTGTTCAGGAAAGTGTCCTCAGGCAATATATAGAGGACCCTACATGGGAGAGGGCAATGCTTGATCTAGTCTTAGGAAATTGGATGAAGTGTTCGTGGATGACTTGTGTTCCCAATGTTGGGCGAGTCCAGAACCAGGGGCCACAGTCTTAGAATAAAGGGGAGGTCATTTAAGACTGAGGTGAGAAAAAACTTTTTCACCCAGAGAGTTGTGAGTTTGTGGAATTCCCTGCCACAGAGGGCAGTGGAGGCCAAGTCACTGGATGGATTTAAGAGAGAGTTAGATAGAGCTCTAGGGGCTAGTGGAGTCAAGGGATATGGGGAGAAGGCAGGCACGGGTTATTGATAGGGGTGAATCAGCCATGATCACAATGAATGGCGGTGCTAGGCTCGAAGGGCCGAATGGCCTCCTGCACATATTTTCTATGTTTCTATGAGCCCTTTGGAACAAGCGACCACTGTTCTGTTTGGTTTTAGATAATTATGGATAGAGACAGGGTGGACCACGAGATACAATTCTAAGTAGGGCCAAGGCCAACTTTGAAGGTATTAGACAGAAACTCGCTCAAGTTGATTGGAGCAGGTTGTTTGATAGGAAAGGAACGCGCTGAAAGTGGGATGTTTTTAACAGTGTGCTGACAAGAGTCCTGGACATGCATGTTCCTGTTAGAGTGAAGGGCAAGGCAGGTGGGGCGTAAGGAAGCTGGGACGACGAGAGACGTCGAGGATCTTCTCAAGAATAAGGAGGAGGTATGGGGCAGGTATTGGTTGCTGGGACCAAGTGTATCCCTGGAGCTGTTTCTGGAACCAAGAAGCACGCTAAAGCCCCTGTCCCACTGTACGAGGTAATTCAAGAGTCCTCCCGAGTTTTCCCCTGATTCAAACTCGGAGAATGTCCGTAGGAGATCGTGGATGTCTCGTAGCGGCTCGTAATGCTAACGGTAGGTCCGCGGGAAATCCGGTAAACTCTTGACTTTTATCATCCCTGTAAAAAATGTCCACGGGTAAAAAAATACTCGTGATGAAAAAAAATTGTTACATTTTACTCGTACGAGCTGCTACGAGACTTCCACGAACTCTTACGGACCCGCTACGGACATTCTCCGAGTTCGAATCGGGGGGAACACTCGTGAGAACTCTTGAATTACCTCGTACAGTGGGACAGGGGCTTAAGGAAGGAAATCGGCAGGACAGAAAGGGGGCTGGAAATAGATCTTGCAGATAATATTAAGGATAATTCAAAATGATTTCATGTACAAAAATGGAAAAAGGGTAACCAGAGAGAGGATTGCCCCCTCCGGAATCTCTGTGTGGAGTCAATGGAAGTGTCTTGAGGGCCGTGTAAACATTACATGTTGACAACAATGTATCCGCCTATAGGTGGTCTTCGTCAAGTCAAGTCACATTTATTTATATAGCACATTTAAAAAACAACTCTCGTTGGCCAAAGTGCTTTACATTTGTTATAAGAATAGTATAAACAAACTACATACATATATACATATAGCCCTCGCTCAGTGGACGTCAGGAAAGGCTTGGGAGTATAGATACGTTTTTAGTCTTGACTTAAAAGAGTCGATGGAGGGGGCAGTTCTGATGGGAAGGGGGATGCTGTTCCACAGTCTAGGGGCTGCAACTGCAAAGGCACGGTCGCCCCTGAGCTTATGCCTAGACCGCGGGATATTCAGCAGCCCCATGTCGGCCGATCTGAGGGACCTGGAGGTGGAGTGGTGGGTGAGAAGACTTTTAATGTAGGATGGGGCAAGCCCATTGAGGGCTTTGTAGACATAGAGGAGGGTCTTGAAATGTATACGGAACCGCACAGGGAGCCAGTGGAGAGAGGCCAGGATCGGGGTGATGTGGTCCCTTTTTCGGGTGCCCGTCAGGAGTCTCGCTGCGGCGTTTTGGACCAGTTGCAGGCGGGACAGGGAAGATTGACTGATGCCAGTGTAAAGAGAGTTGCAGTAATCTAGGCGGGAGGAGATGAATGTGTGGATGATCTTTTCGAGGTCATCAAAGTGGAGGAATTGTTTTATTTTAGCTATCGTCCGAAGCTGAAAGAAGCTAGCTTTTACCACGGCATTGAATTGTTTGTCAAATTTCGGTGCTGAGTCAAATATCACGCCGAGGTTTTTGACGTGAGGTTTGAGTAGCGGGGTAAGGCTTCCACGGCTGCCTGCTATCATTTTGATTGAGTGCGAGGGGCCGAGAAGGATGACCTCAGGCTTACTCTCGTTTAGTTGGAGGAAGTTCTGGGCCATCCAACACTTTATATCCTCGAGGCAGCGGGCAAGGTTAAGCAGATTTGATTGGTTTTTGGGCTTCAGGGGGAGATAGAGTTGTGTATCGTCTGTGTAGCAATGGAAGGAAATGCCGTGCCTTTCAATGACTTGGCCTAAGGGGAGCATATACAGGGAGAAGAGAATGGGGCCAAGGATGGAACCTTGTGGAACCCCACAGCAGAGATTAGCTGGGGAGGAGAAAGAGTTGCCTATGTTAGTCGAGTAACTCCTACCTTTGAGGTAGGAGATGAACCAGCTCAGGGCAGTGCCCTCAATACCAACCCCATACCGGAGACGGTCAATTAGGATTACCTGTTTGTGTTTGTCTTAATAAAGATTGAACCATTAAAAAACTATTTCACAATAGAGGAACCAGGATAATAGACAAACACCAGAAGAACAAAGAAAAGTGTGGTGTAGAGAATAGTTCCACGTATATTTGTTAACAATAACATCAAAATGTCATTGACAAGAGTGCGGTTATGAAGCTTGATTGATAATATATTTAACCAAACGCCTGCATTTTGGTTGGCAGCAGCACTGTCACCATCTGCCGCCCTTGACTGAATTTTGAGACAAGTTAATACATAAGCTAACATCTACCATCTGTTTTTTGATTGTGTGTTTGTAGAACTTAATTTGAAACCAAGAATGATTTGCTAAAACCTGCATGGTGAAACCGAAGAGGATTTGAATGTAGCAATTGCTAGGTTTGTTGTTACCTGTTGGCATAGAACTCTATTCTGGAATGCGTGTCATCTTGGGACAGCTGTGGAGATTGTGTAGGGCTGCAATAGTAAAGCATGTTGAAATTAATATTTTGCAGAAAATATTAAAGCTGCAATAATGCTTCATGATCTTAGTGCTGATAAGTTTGAGGATATTGGTACAATTTACTGCAATAGAAATAATCCATGGGGTAAAAATCCAGCTGGAAGTGTATTACACTCCCAATATCAGCGTAACATCATCTTTAATTAACCACTTATAACCATATAACAATTACAGCACGGAAACAGGCCATCTCGGCCCTTCTAGTCCGTGCCGAACACTTACTCTCACCTAGTCCCATCTACCTGCACTCAGACCATAACCATCCATTCCTTTCCCTTCCATATACCTATCCAATTCATTTTTAAATGATAAAATCGAACCTGCCTCCACCACTTCCACTGGAAGCTCATTCCACACAGCTACCACTCTCTGAGTAAAGAAGTTCCCCCTCATGTTACCCCTAAACTTTTGTTCCTTAATTCTCAAATCATGTCCTCTTGTTTGAATCTTCCCTACTCTCAATGGAAAAAGCTTATCCACGTCAACTCTGTCTATCCCTCTCATCATTTTAAAGACCTCTATCAAGTCCCCCCTTAACCTTCTGCGCTCCAAAGAATAAAGACCTATCTTGTTCAACCTTTCTCCGTAACTTAGGTGCTGAAACCCAGGCAACATTCTAGTAAATCTCCTCTGTACTCTCTCTATTTTGTTGACATCCTTCCTATAATTAGGCGACCAGAATTGTACACCATATTCCAGAATTGGCCTCACCAATGCCTTGTACAATTTTAACATTACATCCCAACGTCAATACTCAATGCTCTGATTTTTAAAGGCCAGCACACCAAAAGCTTTCTTTACCACCCTATCTACATGAGATTCCACCTTCTGGGAACTATGCACAGTTATTCCTAGATCCCTCTGTTCTACGGCATTCCTCAATTCGCTGCCATTTACTTGAATATCTTTTGTGGCTTGTGATGCAAGACTGACGTGGAAGAACGCAACATCGTGGAAGTTTGCTCTGCATGCTATGAAGAAGTATATATATAATGCTGATCAGATCAGCTTCTTAAGAGCGATAATTCTTTAAAAAATAGCATCCAGTTATACTGTTAATGGGGGTGTTGAGTGTGTGGGATGCTTGCAAAAGAGGGACATTAGAGGGAAATCACATATTAGAAAACCGAATCACAAAGATGATTTTCCATTTATTTAAAATGAGAATATTCTTCAAGCATCGGTTGGAAGCACAGTGAGGAGATCGGAGATGATAAATTCTCCATTATGTTTCAAAAGGAGGACATTTACTACTTCTTAGTGAGGTAGCCTGCCTGCCTGCCTCGAGGAACAAAATGGATCATCTTCTTATTACCATGCTGGTTGATCAAGCAGTTGTGAGCAGCCCTGACGTGATGCACTACATTAAGACAGCAACAACTAGACAGAGCACTTGGCATGCAGGAGAGATGCACATACTCACTCATATTGCTCGGGCCACATGCTGATGACTGTGACGGGACTTCAAGAGAGAAAAAAAAAAAAATACAGAACATTTTAATGGAGCTGTAAAAACAATGGAATGCTTTACCAATGCACACTAATGAAACAGAAGCATGTGTAGAAAGTTGCTGTAACTCAAATCATCATCATCTGTTAATGAACCTAACTGAACAAGCCCGGCCCTGGTACCTTAAGGGAAAATTAGTCAATTTCATTATGTTGTTGTGAATTTATGTTCTCCCTCTATAAAGCAGTACATCCATGAGATGTTTTAAATGTTTCTCTAGCTACAATATTCAGTTTTCATGTCTCTTCCTTTTGCTTTCTTGTCTTCCACACAGACCATAGAGTTATAATTATACAGTGTGGAAACAGACCCTTGGGCCCAAACCGACAAACCCATCTACATTACTCCAACCTGTCTGCGTCTGGTCCATATCCCACTAAACCTATCCTGTCCATATACCTGTCCAAATGTTTCTGAACAATAGTGATAGCTCAAGTCAAGTCGAGTCAAGAGAGTTTATTGTCATGTGTCCCACCCAGATAGGGCAATGAAATTCTTGCTTGCTGCAGCACAACAGAATATTGTGGGCATAATACAGTTATACCTCCTTTGGCAGCTCGTTCCATACATCTACCGCTCTTTGTGTAAAAAAGTTGCCCCTCAGGTTCCTATTAAATCTCCCCCCACGTCCTCTGGTTCTTGATTCCTCTACTCTGGGCATTCACCCTATCTATCCTTCTCATGATCTGATAAACCTCGATAAGATAACCCCTCATCCTCCTGCGCTCCAAGGAATAAAGTCCTGACCAACCTCTCCCTGCAGCTCAGGCCCAAGAACCCTGCTACAGCTCAGGCCCTGGAGTCCAAGGAACTTCAGATGAACAAGGTTGAACAAGCCTCATACTAAACACCCCAAATCTGCTTTTCTCCTTTGAATGACATTAGCTAAATAGTTTTTGTGCCTTCTGCCTTGTACTTGCCCCTCCAGAAAGCAAGGGAGGAGACAGATTAGTTCTGCATTAGTGACATGGCTTATTTTGCTAAATGCCTTTCACACATTCCTGAAAGTGTTCACTTTCTCCTCAACATTACTTCCATGGGTGCTCTTCAGAAGCATTCTCCAAAATCCTGATGAACCAACACTGCTTGAACCTGGACAATGAGCCACCCAGTGTCCATTCATGGGACAATCGCAAGTGAACATGGCAACCCAATTTACAGATACTTTCCCTTGGAAACCACTGAATACGTCCCAAACTATTTGCGTTTTTCTCTCTAATCCAGTTGCATTGCTATTCGTAAAGCTAATTTATTATTAAGGGACAAGTGCAGTCCATTTTGAATTGATTTCAGTCTTTTATAACATACTATGTAAGATCATCAAATTAACCGGATGGCCTATTAACAACATGAGATAAAGAGCCTATTCACCACATTGCTGCCGCATAACACTGCAAAATAGAGGAACAGCAGAAACGAAAGTTGTTTGGACAGGCTAGATGCAGGAAAAATGTTCCCGATGTTGCGGGAGTCCAGAGCCAGGGGTTACATTTAGGACTGAGATGAGGAAAATTTGTTTTCACACAGAAAGTTGTGGCATTCTCTGCCACAGAAGCAGTGGAGGCCAATTCACAGGATTTTTCAAGGGAGAGTTAGATTTAGCTCTTCGGGCTAAAAGGATCAAGGGAGAAGGCAGGAACGGGGTACTGATTTTAGACGATCAGCCACGATCATATTGAATGGTGGTGTTGGCTCGAAGGGCCGAATGGCCTACTCCTGCACCTTTTTTTCTATGTTTCTATGGTATCAATGACAGAATTTAGTTTTGTAGAGCATAATATCAAAATAGCTAGCAAAGTGATATTTTATTGTTAAAGTGAATAATGTGTAAGAAGCTGTCTTTGAAAGTCCAACTCAATGAGTTATTTTGGACATGTCTGAGCAGACTAGTGTTTCCATCTCTGTGGTATCACTCCCTCTTCCACTCCCCCTGTGCCTCCACCCTCACCTCCATCCTGCAATACTGAAGTAACTCTGATTATGAACTTTTGGATGAACTCTGAATCAGTCATGGTCATGGAAATAACCCCTTCGGCCCAACTCGTCCATGCTGACCAAGATGCCCCATCTAAAGTAGTCCCATTTGCCTGCATTTAGCAATGAAGCACCTAGTGTGGGGGCACCAGCGTGAAGGGAGGGAGAACTAAAGAGCAGCCGGCGTGGCGTACTTTGTAACTTAGTCAGCGCTCTTTATGTGGCAACTATTTGCATACCTTGGGAATAGGGCCGCCAACTTTCTCACTCCCAAATAAGGGACAAAAGGTCAAAGTACGGGACAAATTCCCCACGGCATTTTGTTGACCGACTCGGCCGTGGCTGGGTGAATGATGAGTTGGCCCGGGTGTTGGACTGCACACAAAGCCCAGCCGGCGGGCAAGCTGAGGAGCTTTGGCCCGGGCCGCACGACATCGCGCGCAAAGTCCAGCGCCCCATCCAACTCATGAACCGATGATCGCCCATGAGAAGGAGGGGGGATGGTGGTGTCGGCGGGAAGCGAAGGTCCGAAGGTCGGACAGCTGGCCAGGTTTGCCGGCCGACGGGGCCATGGGCGAGGCGCTGCTGCTGCTGCACTCCACGGGCTGCACTACCGTCAGGATGGGTGAGGCAAGGCCGGACGCGGCGCTCCGACCCGACAGTCCCCTTGACCCAAGTAGTAGCAGTCAAATACGGGACAAGGGCGGTCCCATACGGGACAAACCAATTTAGCTCAAAATACGGGATGTCCCGGATAATACGGGGCAGTTAGCAAACCTACTTGGGTACGCAAGCAAAGAATTTCACTGTGCCTTGTCACATGTGACAATAAAGTATTCCATTTCATATCCCTCTAATCCTTTCCAATCCAGGTAGCTGGGTTCAAGTGGCCTTGTTATAGTCCCTGTTTCAACTACATCCTCTGGTAGCTTGTTCCATACACCCACCACCTTCTGAGTGAAAAATTGCTCCGCAGGTGCGTATTTAATTGTGGCCATCTCACCTTGTCCTCTACTGCTTGATTTACCCTACTCTGGGTAAAAGACTGTGCATTCACCCTATCTAGTTCCCTCATGATATTATACACCTCGATATGATCAACCCTCATCCTCCTGCGCTCCAAGGTATGAAGTCCAAGCCCGCCCAAGCTCCTCCTATCATGCAGGCCCTCGGGTCCTGGCAACATCCTCATACATCTTTGCTGCACTCCTTCTAGCTGAATGGGATCATTCCTATAGTAGGGTGATCAAAATTGAACACAGTACTCCAAATGTTACCCCACCAACCTCTTGTTGGAATTCTCTAACTCAAAGTAATAACCGCACCACCCCCCCCCCTGTAGTTAATCCAGTGGGCACCCATTTCTCCGACTTTACTGCCCCTTTCTACCCATTGGAAGACTTTGCCAAAGTTGATTGGAGTACATTATTTGCGGGCAAAGGTACATCTGTAAACTGGGATGTTTTAAAAAGTGTGATAAGAATGCGGGCCAATGTGGGATGCTTGTACAGGAGTGATGTTCCTATTACAGTAAAGGGTAAGACAGATAGGAGTAAGGAAGCCTCGATGACAAAAGAAATTGAGGCTCTGGCCAGGAATAAGAAGGGAGCATGGGACAGGTACAGACAGCTGGGATCGAGTGTATCCCTGGAGGAGTTTCGGAAACTGAGGAGCATAGTTAAGAAGATAATTCAGATGGAACTATAGACCAATGCACCTAACATCTGTGGTAGGCAGGTTACTGAAGAAAATTCTGAGGGATAAGATTTGTATAATTGTATTTAGATAGCAAAATGAATTTGGATAGACAGAGGCCGATTTAAGGATGGTCAGCATGGTTTTGTACAAGGGAGATCGTCTTACAAATCTGGTGGAGATTTTTGAAGAAGTAACCAAAAAGGTTGACGAATGCAAAGCCGTAGATGTCGTCTATATGGACTTCAGTAAGGCATTGTCATGCAATGGGCTCTTTGATCCAGTTTGTCCATGCTGACCAACATGCCCGATCTACACTAGTCCCAACTGCAGGCGTTTGGCCCACCTTTCCTATCCACGCACCTGTCCAAATGTCTTTGAACTATGGATGCAATACCTGCCTCAACTATCTTCTCTGCCAGCTTGTTCCATAAACCCTCCGTGTGAAAGATTTGCTCCTCAGGTTCCTGTCACATCTTTAAAATGTAAGATTTACGAGGATGCTGCCACAACCTGAAGGCCTGAGCTATCGGGAGAGGTTGCGCAGGCTAGGACTTTATAACTTTGAGCGCAGACGGCTGAGGGGTGATCTTATAGAAGTGTATACGATCATGAGGGGAATAGATAGGGTGACTGCACAGAGTGTTTTACTCATTGGAGAATCCTGAACCAGAGGGATAGTTTTACGGTGAAAGGGGAAGATTTAATAGGAACGTGAGGGGCACCCTTTTCACGGAGATGGTGGTAGGTATATGGAACGAGCTGCCAGAGGAGGTAGTTGAGGTAGGGACTATAACAACATTTAAAAGGCAACAATCCTCCAACTTCTTTGTACCTCACTTGTGCAGACACTGTCACTAACCCTGCCCATCTGGCAATCAACACCACCTCACCTGTGGACGATTTGTTAAGAAAGGTTATTCCTAATCCTCAGGTACAAACGCTTGGTCCCGTGCCCGCTTCCCTTTTCCAGCTTTCTCCCGCTACAATTGGAGGTAGAAAGACAGGTTCCGCCTCACCACATCGCCTAGCCATTCCCTCCACAGAAGATATCTGCCCCCGTCGAGTTAATCCAGCACTTTGCGTTTTGCTCAAGATTCCAGCATCTGCAGTTCCTTGTGTCTCAATGTTTTCATCTCTTGGACTTCTTACTATTGTACAGGGCAATGCTGAATATAGATCCTTTCCCTTCAAACAGTGCTCAATGGTGACCATTCACCAGTAAGAAACAATATACATCTCATCCTTATAAAGTTAAACTTACATCTCAAGGTTCTCCCCATCCAGGACCGTTTGTACTGGCAGGTAACCTAGACGGGGGTGTTTGGCAAAGTACTTCTTTGACCTGAACTTATTTTTCAGCACCTTGGTGAAATCACGTACATCTTCGCCTGATGTTGTCTGAAAGTGGAAATGAAATGTTATTATGAATTGCTATGTCTGTTAATTCAGCCATTCATCATGTGCAAACTATGTGGAGGAGTTGGTGGTGGACTTTAGGAGGAGAGGAACAACCCTGTCCCCTGTCTCCATCAATGGTGTGGATGTGCAGTTTACCAGGGAGTACAAATACCTTGGAGTGTACCTGGACAGTAAACTGGACTGGTCCAGGAACGCTGAGGCCCTGTGCAAGAAGGGACAGAGCCGCCTGTACTTATTGAGATGGCTCCGCTCCTTCAATGTCTGCAGTAACATGCTGCAGATGTTCTAACAATCGGTGGTGGCCAGTGCCATCTTCTTCACTGCCGTGTGCTGGGGCAGCAGGGCGAAGGCCGCGGACACCAATAGGATCAACAAACTCATCAGGAAGGCTGGCTCCGTCCTGGGAGCGGAGTTGGATTCGTGGGAGGTGGTCTTGGAGGGAGGGAGGGAGAGAAGGGAGGGAGGGAGGGAGGAAGAGAAGGGAGGGAGGATAGAAGGGAGGGAGGGAAGTAGAGAAAGGAGGGAAGTAGAGAAAGGAGGGAGGGAAGGAGAGGATGAAGGGATGGAGCGGATGAGAGAAGGGAAAAGAGAGAGGAAGGAGGGAGGGAAGGAGAGAAGGGAGGGAGGGAAGAAGGGAAGGAGAGAAGGGAGCGAGAGGGCCGGCGGCAGGAGCAGATGCCGGGGTCCGGGTGTGAGCTGAGGCCGATGTTTGTAAACGTTGCTCCAACTCCCGGCCTAGCCCTCCGTGTATTGTTCACCGCGTCTCCCCGGGGAGAGAGAGGGGGGGGAGCCGGGGCTGTGTGTGTGAAGCACGGCGACTGGAGGGGCGGGATCGCTGCCCTGGGACCGTGAGGGGACGACCCACCTCCCCCTCTGCCCCTTCTCCATTCCTCCTCACACCCCCCTCCCCGTCTACCCCTTTCTTCCCCCTCCACCCCTCTACTCTCTCTCTGCCCCACCACCCGGAGTAGATCTACCCGAGCTGAGAGTAGATTACTCTGGCGCGGGGCCCCCTTACTAGCGGGGCCCAATTGGGAGCAATCGGTCCATTCGGCTTAAGGCCGGCCCTGAATGTTTGCACCTGTGGAGTAGGCCTAACATTCCTTAACAATACTTCTAATTCATACGCTGAATATCACTCACCCAGTGTCATCAGGACATTGAGCCATCAACTGAGAAAATAAGAAATGCATATCTCCTTTGACCATCTGACTTTGCTGGCTTTACCTTGCACTAAACGTTATTCCCTTATCATGTATCTACACACTGTAAATGGCTCGATTGTAATCATGTATTGTCTTTCCGCTGACTGGATAGCACGCAACAAAAGCTTTTCACTGTACCTCGATGCACGTGACAATAAATTAAACTCAACTAAACTAAGATCATAAGGTCTCAACCCGAAACGTCGCCTATACATCACTGAAGAAGGGTCCCGACCCGAAACGTCGCCTATTCCTTCTCTCCAGAGATGCTGCCTTCCCCGCTGAGTTTCTCCAGCTTTTTTGTCTACCTAAGATTATACTTGGTATTTTCAGAGGCTTGATAGGTGCAGGGTGGAGTTGGAGCATACTGACCTCTTGTGTGCTCTCCTAGAAGATGATCTAGTACCATCCACTATGATCTACTATCCACTATAATACCACTTGCACATATGATTTGACTGGACAGCACCAAAAACAAGGTTTTTCATTGTATCTCTGTACATGGGACAACAATAAACTAAACTAAAACTTGGTACAATACAGGCTGCTCTACTGATTACAATAATTTCAATTAATGTTGCACTCCACAAATATATATAGAAACATAGAAACTAGGTGCAGGAGGAAGCCATTCGGCCCTTCGAGACAGCACCGCCATTCATTGTGATCATGGCTGATCGTCCCCTATCAATAACCCGTGCCTGCCTTCTCCCCATATCCCTTGACTCCACTAGCCCCTAGAGCTCTATCTAACTCTCTCTTAAATCCATCCAGTGACTTGGCCTCCACTGCCCTCTGTGGCAGGGAATTCCATAAATTCACAACTCTCTGGGTGAAAAAAGATTTTTCTCACCTCAGTCTTAAATGACCTCCCCTTTATTCTAAGACTGTGGCCCCTGGTTCTGGACACGCCGAACATTGGGAACATTTTTCCTGCATCTAGCTTGACCAGTCCTTTTATAATTGTATATGCTTCTATAAGATTACCCCCTCATCCTTCTAAACTCCAGTGAATACAAGCCTAGTCTTTTCAATCTTTCCTCATATGACAGTCCCACCATCCCAGGGATCAATCTCGTGAACCTACGCTGCACTGCCTCAATCACAAGGATGTCCTTCCTCAAATTAGGAGACCAAAACTGTACACAATACTCCAGATGTGGTCTCACCAGATATCTGCAATTTCCTACATCTCTCGTGAAAAGGCAAATATTCCACCTACATTGAATAATATTCTCAAGCTGTACAGTGATGTAGATGCACGTATAATAATACAAGGTAATAATATAAAGTAAATCACGTGGCCATACCGGGGTACAATATTCCACCATTGGGTAATACAATTTATGTCCCTTTGCTGTCCGTCCTGAAAAGAAACAACTTTGGCAGATGTCATAATTGAAGTGTTTGAGGCTCCGATATCTGTGAAGAAAAACACAAATGTCAAACGAGTTTTGTGTGAGGTGTCATTTTTCTTAGCAATATACATTCATTAAGATGGGCAAGGGCTGATTAGGGATAGTCAGCATGGTTTTGTATGTGGGAGGTCATGTCTCACAAATCTGATTGACCAAAAAGGTCGATGAGGGCAGAGCTGTAGATGTTGTACATATGGACTTCAGCAAAACATTCACCAAGGTTCCACATGGTAGGCTGCAATGGAAGGCTGGATCCCATGGGATCCAAGGATGGATAGAATGTTGACTTTGTGGAAGAAGCAGAGGGTGATGGTGGAAGGTTGTTTCTCGGACTGGAGACCTGTGACTAGTGGTGGGCCTCAGGGTTCGGTGCTGGGCCCATTACTGTTTGTCATCTATATCAATAATTTGGACGAGAATATACATAGCAAGATTAGCAACTGCAAATGATACAAAAGTGGGTGGTTTTGCAGATAGTGAAGATGGTTGTGAAAAATTGCATCAGGATCTTAATCGGTTGGCCAGGTAGGCTGAGGAATGGTTGATGGAATTTAATACAGAGAAATGTGAGGTGTTGCATTTTGGGAAGTTTAACATGGGCTGGACCTACACAGTGAATGGTAGGCCTCTGGGGAGTGTTGTAGAGCAGAGGGATCTAGGAGTACAGGTGAATGGTTCCTTGAAGGTGGAGTCACAGGTAGATAGGGTGGTCAAAAAGGCTTTTGGCACATTGGCCTTCATCAGTCAAAGTATTGAGTTTAGAAGTTGAGTGGTCATGTTGCAGTTGTATAAAACGTTGGTGAGGCCGCATCTAGAGTATTGTGTCCAGTTTTGGGCACCGTATTATAGGAAAGGTTGTTGTGAAACTGGAAAGGGTACAGAGAAGATTTACGAGGGTTGCCAGGACTAGAGGGTCTGAGCTAGAGGGAGAGGTTGAGCAGGCTAGGACTCTATTCCTTGGAGCGCAGGAGGATGAGGGGTGATCTTATAGAAGTGTACAAAATCATGAGAGGCCTAGATTGGGTAAACCTGCAGAACTCTTGCTCAAAGTAGGGGAATCGAGAACCAGAGGACATAGGTTTAAGGTGAAGGGGAAAAGATTTAATAGTAGGTAGACAAAAGTGCTGGAGAAACTCAGCGGGTGCAGCAGCATCTATGGAGCGAAGGAAATAGGCAACGTTTCGGGAAGGGTTTCGGCCCGAAACGTTGCTTATTTCCATCGCTCCATAGATGCTGCTGCACCCGCTGAGTTTCTCCAGCACTTTTGTCTACCTTCGATTTTCCAGCATCTGCAGTTCCTTCTTAAAGATTTAATAGTAATCTGAGCGGTAACTCTTTCACACAAAGGGTGGTGGGGCAATGGAACAAGCTGCCAGAGGAGGTAGTTGAGGCAGGGACTATTGTAACATTTAAGAAACAGTTATACAGGTACATGAATAGGACAAGTTTAGAGGGATATAGGGCAAACGCAGGCAGGTAGGACTAGTTTAGATGGGACATATTGGTCGATATGGGTAAGTTATGCCTAAGGGCCTGTTTCCACACTGTATGACTCTTGAAGGGATCACCAATGCTGAGCCTGGACGAAACATTTACATCTGAGGACTTGCCTCTTCAAAAACTCTTGAAACCTTTAGGTTTTCATTGTGGTAACTGCATTCACCTCCTCCACCTCCACCTCCAAAATCCCAAAACTCTAATCTGTGATTCAGAAGCAGATGGAAAAATCAAATGCGATAGGGGAAAATAAACCCAGTGCTGGAGTAACTCAGCGGGTCAGGGGCCACCTCTGGTGAAGATGGATAGGTTGTTTCGGGACGGGACCCTTCTTCAGACTGCTCTAAAGTGCCTGGAACGTGTTATTTGAGGCAGATACAATAGTGGCATTTAAGAGCTTTTGGATGGGCGTATGGATACACAGGGAGTGGAGGGATATGGATTACGAGCAGGCGGATAAGAGTTCTTCTGAACATCATGTGCGGTACCGACATTGTGGGCTGAAGGGCCCGTTCTTGTGCTGCGCTGGTCTATGTTCTAGCAGAACAACAATTTTCCTTACATGTAAACAATTCTAATGATATATATTTTTGGAGATACAGAGGTGGCCCACCAGGTACACACAACATCTATTGTCGGGTGGGAGGAAACCAGAGTACCTGGAGAAAACCCACGCGATCACACAGAGAATGTACAAACTTTGTACAGACAGCACCCATAGTTCAGACTGAACCTGGGTCTCTGGCACTGTAAGGCAGCAACTCTACCGTAGTAGAAACATAGACAATAGGTGCAGGAGTAGGCCATTCGGCCCTTCGAGCCTGCACCGCCATTCAATATGATCATGGCTGATCATCCAACTCAGTATCCTGTACCTGCCTTCTCTCCATACCCCCTGATCCCTTTAGCCACAAGGGCCACATCTAACTCCCTCTTAAATATAGCCAATGAACTGGCCTCAACTACCTTCTGTGGCAGAGAATTCCACAGATTCACCACTCTCTGTGTGAAAAATGTTTTCCTCATCTCGGTCCTAAAATATTTCCCCCTTATACTTAAACTGTTCTGGACTTCCCCAACATCGGGAACAATCTTCCTGCATCTAGCCTGTCCAACCCCTTAAGAATTTTGTATGTTTCTATAAGATCCCCCCTCAATCTTCTAAATTCTAGCGAGTACAAACCGAGTCTATCCAGTCTTTCTTCATATGAAAGTCCTGCCATCCCAGGAATCAGTCTGGTGAAACTTCTCTGTACTCCCTCTATGGCAAGAATGTCTTTCCTCAGATTAGGAGACCAAAACTGTACGCAATACTCCAGGTGTGGTCTCACTAAGACCCTGTACAACTGCAGTAGAACCTGTCTGAAGAAGGGTTTCGGCCCGAAACGTCGCCTATTTCCTTCGCTCCATAGATGCTGCTGCACCCGCTGCGTTTCCCCAGCAATTTTGTGTACCTGCAGTAGAACCTCCCTGCTCCTATACTCAAATCCATTTGCTATGAATGCTAACATACCATTCGCCTTCTTCACTGCCTGCTGCACCTGCATGCCTACTTTTAATGACTGGTGTACCATGACACCCAGGTCTCGTTGCATCTCCCCTTTTCCTAATCGGCCACCATTCAGATAATAGTCTACTTTCCTGTTTTTGACACCAAAGTGGATAACCTCACATTTATCCACATTATACTGCATCTGCCATGCATTTGCCCACTCACCCAGCCTATCCAAGTCACCTTGCAGCCTCCTAGCATCCTCCTCACAGCTAACACTGCCCCCCGAGCTTCGTGTCATCCGCAAACTTGGAGATGTTGCATTCAATTCCCTCGTCCAAATCATTAATATCTATCGTAAATAGCTGGGGTCCCAGCACTGAGCCTTGCGGTACCCCACTAGTCACTGCCTGCCATTGTGAAAAGGACCCGTTTACTCCTACTCTTTGCTTCCTGTCTGCCAGCCAGTTCTCTACTGTGCCGCCCCTACCTCCAGTGGTAGATTAAGTTGCTACTGAGCTGTATTGATTTTTGAAAGCTTAATTCTTTCTATTCCATCCTTTGTTGTTTTTTTTACTTGCTAAACTAAAATTAAAATGTAGATGTGTGGCAAGGAACTGCAGAAGCTGGTTTATACCGAAGATAGACACAAAATGCTGGAGTAACTCAGCGGGACATGCAGCATCTCTGGAGAGAAGGAATGGATGACTTTTCGGGGTGAGACCCTTCTTCAGACAGAGTCAGGAGAGAGGGAGACAAGAGATATTGAAGGGTAAGGTGTGAAAATGGCAGGTCAAAGCAGACGATGATAAAATATAGATTATTGTTTTTGCATCATATTACTCCATGCAAGGTTGCTCATCTCACCTAAAGCCTACGATGGGGCATTCTTTACAGATGTTACACTTGGCCTGATGCTTTGCTGTTTCAGCAGCTGCTACTCGGTGTAGAACAGGCAGCCACACCATGGATTGTGGCTCCAATCTCATCCACTCCACAAACAGTTTGGCATCAATCTCCGATTTGTTCTGAGCCTATAAAAACAGAAATCCCAGCCGCATTAATATTTCATCATAGCTTGTCATCTTCCATGGTTTACAAACCAATACATGGATGGGCAGTTTGTACAACATTAACATCATTAAAAAGCCTTCAATATGTTGTTGTATGCAGATGTAGCAGTGGATAATATAGTAGTACAGGTAGTCGTTTTTGGAGCTCAAGACTGATTCCAAGTCAAAAGCTGTCAATCTTTTTCAAGAGCTCTGAGAGATACCGCATTTTGGTAAGGCAATGCTGAGGGCGAGCCAGGCACTCCAAGGACCAGGAGTGGGGGAAAGCTTCAAGAGGAAGGGAGCCCGTCAACATTGGAAGGAGGGAAGGCTGGTTTATACGAAATATGATTCTAAAGCAGTACTGCATCTTTTGAGAAGGTGTTTTTACTACCATCAACAAAAAAAGTTTAGTTTATTGTCACGTGCTGTACAGTCAGCATGAAGACTATACATGATTACTATCGAGCCATCCGTGGTGTACAGATACATGATAAAGGGAATAATATTTAGTGTAAGATAAAGTCCACTAAAGTCTGATCAAAGATAGTCTGAGGATCTCCAATCTTTTTCTTCTTCTTGCGTATGGCGTGCACAGACTAAAGTGTTGGACAACTTGTTCTATTTGATCTTATTTGGTTGTGCACGCCGGGTTGATTGCATTCGTCGAAACAGGGCGGACCACGTGAAGGTTGCAATCTCCCACCCCAAGGATCTCCAATGAGGTAGATAGTAGCTCATGACTGCTCTACAGTGGTTGGTAGGATGGCTCTGAATGTTGGAAGGTTATACAGCAAAGGTACACAAAAATGCTGGAGAAACTCAGCGGGTGCATCTATGGAGCGAAGGAAATAGGCGACGTTTCGGGCCGAATCCCTTCTTCAGACTGATGGGGGGTGGGAGGGGGGAGAAGGAAGGAAAAAGGGAGGAGGAGGAGCCCGAGGGCGGGGGGATGGGAGGAGACAGCTCGAGGGTTAAGGAAGGGGAGGAGACTGCAAGTGCTAGCAAAACTGGGAGAATTCAACGTTCATGCCATCCGGACCCAAGCAACCCAGGCGGAATATGAGGTGCTGTTCCTCCAATTTCCGGTGTTGCTCACTCTGGCAATGGAGGAGACCCAGGACAGAGAGGTCGGATTGGGAATGGGAGGGGGAGTTGAAGTGCTGAGCCACCGGGAGTTCAGGTAGGTTATTGCGGACTGAGCGGAGGTGTTCGGCGAAACGATCGCCCAACCTCCGCTTAGTCTCCCCGATGTAAATCAGCTGACATCTAGAGCAGCGGATGCAGTAGATGAGGTTGGAGGAGATACAGGTGAACCTTTGTCGCACCTGGAACGACTGCTTGGGTCCTTGAATGGAGTCGAGGGGGGAGGTGAAGGGACAGGTGTTGCATTTCTTGCGGTTGCAACGGAAAGTGCCCGGGGAGGGGGTGGTACGGGAGGGAAGGGAAGAATTGACAAGGGAGTTGCGGAGGGAGCGGTCTTTGCGGAAGGCAGACATAGGGGGAGATGGGAAGATGTGGCGAGTGGTGGGGTCACGTTGGAGGTGGCGGAAATGGCGGAGGATTATTTGTTGTATTTGCCGGTTGGTGGGGTGAAAGGTGAGGACTAGGGGGACTCTGCCCTTGTTGCGAGTGCGGGGATGGGGAGAGAGAGCAGTGTTGCGGGGTATGGATGAGACCCTGGTGCGGGCCTCATCTATGGTGGCGGAGGGGAATCCCCGTTCCCTGAAGAACGAGGACATTTCCAATGCCCTGGTGTGGAACGTCTCATCCTGGGAGCAGATACGGCGTAGGCGGAGGAATTGGGAGTAAGGGGATGGAGTCTTTACAGGGGGCAGGGTGGGAAGACGTGTAGTCCAGATAGCCATGTGAGTCAGTTGGTTTGTAGTGTATGTCGGTCAGAAGTCTGTCCCCTGCGATGGAGATGGTGAGGTTAAGGAATGGTAGGGAAGTGTCGGAAATGGTCCAGGTGTATTGGAGTGCCGGATGGAAGTTGGTGGTGAAGTGGATGAAGTCAGTCAGTTGTGTGTGGGTGCAGGAGGTGGCCCCAAAGCAGTCGTCAATGTAACGGAGGTAGAGGTCGGGGATGGGGCCCTGGTACGTATTGAACAAGGATTGTTCAACGTACCCGACAAAGAGGCAGGCGTAGCTGGGGCCCATGCGTATGCCCATAGCTACGCCTTGTGTTTGGAGGAAATGGGAGGAGTCAAACGTAAAGTTGTTGAGGGTGAGGACCAACTCATCTCCACATACAGGAGGGTGTCAGTGGCTGGGTATAGGTTGCTCCTCTGGTCGAGGAAGAACCGGAGGGCTTTGAGGCCATCCTGGTGGGGGATGGAGGTGTAGAGTGACTGGACATCCATGGTGAAGATGAGGGGGTGAGGGCCTAGAGAGTGGAATGCACGGAGGCGGCGGAGAGTGTCTGAGGTGTCTAGAACATAGGTGGGAAGGGATTTGACCAAGGGGGATAGGATGGAGTCAAGGTATGTGGAGATGAGTTCGGTGGGGCACGAACACGCAGAGACAATGGGTCTGCCAGGAGAGCCGGGTTTGTGGATTTTGGGGAGAAGGTAAAAACGGGCCGTGCGGGGCTGGGGAACGATGAGGTTGGAGGTTTGGTCGGGCAGGGCGTGGGAATTGATGAAGTCGGTGATGGTGCTAGATATGGTGGCCTGGTGCTCGTCAGTGGGGTCATGGTCCAAGGGTAAGGGTAATTACAGCAGCTTGAGTAATGTTAAAGAATGTTCGAGAAAGGCTATTCATTTTAACTAATCTTAAATGATAACAGACGGCTCAATCTCCAAAATCTTGTACGTTTCTTTTTAGTTCATAGCGATGTTCTGAAAAAAAGTTTCATCCCAAAATGTTTGAAATTACAATTTACAATCCTTAGACCTCTCACATTTCCTATATTAATCAATATCAGATAATAGAAAACGTTATGACGTCGGCCCTCATCAAAAAGGAATTGGAGTAAATTGGAAGCAAACTTACATATTGGAAGCAACTGCGGACACTTGGTTCAATGTTACTCCCTCCAAAGGAAGCGACTTCTCCCAGCTGACGAGGGATCTGCACTGCATCATGCAGCAAGAGGCTTAGGCTCCGCTGGTCACACTCATCTATAGGTCCCGTTAGTTGCTTAAAAAGATCTACAAAATATTAACAAAGTCAACAATACAGTTCTTACATCCGCCTTTCTACACTCTTCAGTCAATTTTGAAATAGCAAAATCCATATTATATCAGAATCGTCTGACACTTCTTATGTACATCTTTAGAAAATGAATTTGTTTTTGTCATCTGCTTAATGTTGTGACGAAAAGGTTTTTGTAAAAATAGAATCTTAGGCCATGAATATGGCTTGCAGTTATAATACAATTGTTTTGAACTTGTGGTTCATATTGTGGGTGACACAGTGGCTCAGCGGTAGAGTTGCTGCCCTGCTGTGCTTACAACTGTAAGGGTTCGATCCTGGCTACAGGTGCTGCCTGTATGGAGTTTGCACGTTCTCCCCGTGACCACGTGGGTTTTCTCAGAGAACTTCAGTTTCCACCCACACTCCAAAGACGTACAGGCTTATAGGTTAATTGGCTTGGTATGAATGTAGATTGTCCCTAGTGTGTGTACGATAGTGTTGGCGTGCAGGAATCAGTGGTCGGTGTGGACACGGTGGGCCGAAGGGCCTGCTTTCCTGCTGTATCTTTACACTAAACTAAACTCAGCTTTGTAATTGTTAATTGCCAGGAGCTGTGTAGGAAGAAACTGCAGATATTGGTTTACATCGAAGATAGACACAAAATGCTGAAGTAACTCAGCGGGACAGGCAGCAGGAATAGATGGACAGGTAGAAGGAATGGGTGACGTTTCGTGTCGAGACCCTTCTTCAGACTCCATCATTTTGTGTCAATAATTGCCATGAACTAATTTATATCAAATTCAATTTTATGTTACAGGTTCCACAGTGTTCCAGTGTACATTGTGGCAATGAAAGCAACACAAGCAAGAGACTTCCACCATGTAAAGGGGCTGTCCCACTGTGGCAGCCTAATCCGTGAGTTAAGAAGTGTCTTCGACCTTCAAGCTCGAGGGCACTCGCCTGGAAAACCTCGAGCTGGATCGACCGACCGCACACACACACACACATCGCAAAGGCGGGGGCCAGGGAAAGCGGGGGAGCGCTGTCTGAAATTCACACCCATGATGAAGAGGAAAGTAAATGACTGCTGCACAGTGTACGGTAAGTCCTTTAGAGAGCGCGGAGAGGGGGGGGGGGGGGAAGAGAAGAGGAGATAAGGGGAGAGAGGGGGAGAGAAGAGGGGGGGGGGGGAGAAGGAGTGGAGACACTTTTAAGAAGACAGACAACTTATAATAAAGTTTAGCGGGCATTTTACCTACCGGCTGGTTTTCAATGGTCCTGAAAACTCCAATGAGCCAATTAAAATGCCCGGTCAGCGAAGGAGATTGCCTACGGCTGCCCTCGACTGCCTGTAACTACATAGCGACCCCACTCCACTGCACTACGAGTTAAAAAGAACTATGCCGACCAAATTCTACTCGCTGAAAATTGTTTAACATGCTGAGGCCGCGAGTATTCGTGAACTTCCCTCGAGCATGAAGGAGAGTTCCAGTGACCTCATAGGACCTCCTAGGACCACGTGTCGACCATGCTGCGAGTTTGAGTCGAGGGCAAACTCTTCTAAACTCGCAGATCAGGTCGCCGCAGTGGGACAGCCCCTTAAAGATACAAAATGCTGCAGTATCTCAGTGGGTCAGCCAACTTCCTTGGAGAACATGGATACGTGACGTTTTGAGTCGGGATCCTTCCTCAGACTGATTGCAGGGGTGGGGGAAAGAGAGTTAGAAGAGTGGAGGTGTGGGACAGAGCATAGCATCGGTGACCACAGGTGAGGGGGCGGTTTAGATAGCAAATGGTTAGACACAGCAGGCCAGGGACAAACACACACAAGGTGTGAGACAAAAGGATTAGTGTGTTGTGAACTGTTTGAGGATTGATAAGGTGGGGATTGTGCTTTGAGGGGAAGGAATGTGGGTGGAGGAGGAGAGGAGGGGAGAGATGGGAGCAAGGTCAGCCGGACTTCAGGGAGGGTTACCTAGAGTCGAAGAATTCAATGTTCATACTGTTGGGTTGTAAGCTACCCAAGCAGTATACGAGGTGCTTTTCCTCCAGTTTTGTGTGTGGCCTCATTCTGGCATTGGGGAGGCCCAGGACAGAAAGATCAGTACGGGAAGGGACGTTAGAATGGTTGGCACCCAAGAGCTCCCACAGGCCTAGGCTGCCCTAGTGCCAGTGTTCGGTGAAACGATCGCCAAGTCTATGTTTGGTCTCGCCGATGAACAGGAGAGACAACACAACGCCAGATGCAGTAGATGAAGTTGGAGTAGGCGCATGTGAATATCTGCCACTTCAGCCCCTTCTGCCGGCCCAGAAGGGTTTCGGCCCGAAACGTTGCCTATTTCCTTCGCTCCATAGATGCTGCTGCACCCGCTGAGTTTCTCCAGCATTTTGTCTACCGCGAGACATAGTTATGGATAGTGTTATGGCATTCATTTAAATCTCTCCACAGTGCAAAGAATGTACGTTCTCAAGTGTGAGCAATGGTAAACCCTCTTTGGTGAAATGGTGAGTGGTCTTCATATCTACACCGAGTGTTCCAGCACTCAGCTTCCCATCTGCTTCAAGTGAAACAACATACAACCCTGTCGCTGCAGGGAGTGTCAAATACTCACATTTGTATTTTTCTTCCAGAAGACCCTTGGATAGGCACATCAATCCAAACCTTAAAGATAACACTCTGATTCTTCCACTCCTACCCCTGGTAGAAGAGAACAGATAGATTTTATAGATTTCAGTGTAGCAGAGGTCCACTCTGCATTGGCCTGTTCAGAGTTTAACTCTTCAAAAAGCAAATACCTTCTGAAGCTTCTGAATTTTGTAGTCGGCAAGGCAGTCCTCTGCATATCGCCAACTTGGACAATTTTACATTTTAATCAAGCCAATTAAGCAAGCCAATTAACCTACAAACCTGTACGTCTTTGGAGTACTGTTTTACCTATGCAGATTAAATGGAAGTACATATTTATCCCTCAATATTTTTGTACCTTAGGTTTGTAGGTTAATTAGGGCAGCACGGTGGCACAGCGGTAGAGTTGCTACCTTTTAACGCCAGAGACCCAGGTTCGATCCTGACTACGGGTGCTGTCTGTACGGAGTTTGTACGTTCTCCCTGTGACCTGCGTGGGGTTTACCCGGGAGCTCCAGTTTCCACCCACACACCAAAGATATATAGGTTTGTAGGTTAATTAGCTTGGTATAATTGTAAATTGTCCCTAGTGTGTGTAGGATAATGTTATTGTGTGGGGATCGCTGAACTAAATTTTGTATGTTGCTTTTTCATATTATCGAGCAGTTTGGGTGATGAGAACAGCCACATTGGAACAGCTCAGTACTCCCGCAGGGGAGAGGTAGCGTCAGGTTCACCAATTTCTGCGGTTCATACTCAACCTCCATCCAGCAACTGCTTAAGTTGAGCAAGAAGATAAGACACAAAAAGCTGGAGTTACACAGCGGGTCAGACAGCATCTCTGGAGAAAATGATTAGGTGACGTTTTGGGTCGAGACCCTTCATAGACTGAGAGTCAGGGGAAAGGGAAACAAGAGATATAGACGGCGATAGATGGTGAGTTAGATAGAGCTCTTAAAGATAGCGGAGTCAGGGGATATGGGGAGATGGCAGGAACGGGGTACTGATCGTGGATGATCAGCCATGATCACAGTGAAGGGCCGAATGACCTACTCCTGCACCTATTGTCTATTGATAGAGAGAGATACATGCAAAAAAGTAATGATGATGAAGGAAACAGGCCATTGTTATCTTTTTGCTCGCATATAGACAATGGGACTCAACAAGACAAATTTGAAGCTGGCTGAGCAGGAATGGCCAGTAGATTCCTCTCATCTAAATAAACCCAAAAGATTCAGCCACCCATTTATCTTGTTCACTTCATTATTGCACGATGAAATAGATCAAGTCTGAAATCTATCTGTGATAAAATCTAGTTAAAACCCTGAAAAATGAAAAAAAACCTAGTAAACTAACAAATTCATTTTGAAGGCCACAATTTTGTATTGAAAATTGTTGGAACCATTCCCACAAAAAACCACAATAACCAGATTATATGTAAAATAAACAGTTTGCCTTAAATAATTAAAACACAATTTGGAAATCACTGCGGAAAGAACATATAATGTCGAAACAAAACATTCAGTTGGTTATAACAAAGGATGGAAACATACCTGAACCAGTTGATATGTTTAACAGTTCAACTGAATTGTTGTCAATGAAATAAAGTCAGCAACTGAGACACAGGGCAGCACGGTGGTGCAGCTGGTAAAGGTGCCGCCCTTATAGCGCCAGAGCCCCGGGTTTGATCCTGACTACGGGTGCTGTCTGTGGGGAGTTTGTACCTTCTCCCCGTGACCGCGTGTTTTCCCTGCGTGCTTCGGTTTCCTCCCGCACTCCAAAGACGTACAGTTTTGTAGGTTAATTGGCTTCAGTAACATAGTAAATAATCCCTCGTGTGTGTAGGATAGTGCTAGTGTCTGGGGTGATCGTTGTGGACTCAGTAGGCTAGAGAGCTTGTTTCCACGCTGTATTGTTATTAACTCATTGGATGGGCTTTTATTTACTAACAAACAAATATTTTAAATAAACCCACAATTATTAAGATTAAGAATTATTACCCACAAGTCTGAAGAAGGGTTTCGGCCCGAAACGTTGCCTATTTCCTTCGCTCTATAGATGCTGCTGCACCCGCTGAGTTTCTTCAGCATTTTTGTCTACCTTCAATTATTAATGTACCCTCGGTACTGACAAAAGACATGCTAGTAAGGTGGGAACAGGAAGACAGTGGAGATAAATATGTGGCTGAGGAATTGGTGCAGGAGGTTTCTGGACCATTGGGATCTCTTCTGTCACAGGGGTGACCTATACAAGAGGGATGGGTTGCACCTGAACTGGAGGGCCTGACCAATATCTTGGCAGGAGGGTTGCTCGTCCAACATGGATAGGTTTAAACTAGATTGACAGCAGGGTGGGATGCTATGCAAGACCCAGGTAGGTGAAAAGCTGTAAGGCGGTATGAATAGTGATGAAAGAAAGATTAGTGGACAGAATAGGCAGGAGAAAGGCAGAGAGCGGGGAAGGTTCGAATTGCAGATATTTTAATTCGGGAAGCTTAACGATAAAGCAGATGGACTCAAGGTGTGGATGGGTGCGTGCGACCGGGATGTTGTTGCCAATACAGAAAGAGAGGGGCAGGACTGGCTGCTTATTGTTTGGGTACAAATGCTTCAGGAGCAGTGAAGGTGGGGGGGGGGGGTAAAAGAGGTGGGAGGTATTGCATTATTGATTACATAGGATGTCACAACAGTGGCCACAAATGACATCTTTCCTATAACATGGTGCACAGAACTGAACACAATATTCTAAATGCGGCCTCACCAACATCTTATACAACTGCAACATGACCTCCCAACTTCTCTACTCAATACTCTGACTGATGAAGGTTAAAGGCCAGAGGTCTGTTGGCAGGGTTATTTCTGCTGATTATAGTAAATTAACTAATTGCCGGAACAGAGACTTTAAGGGGACTGAGTGAAAATGTGGAAGATAGAATACAAATTGGAAAAAAATGTGAGGTCATCCATTTGGTGTACAATACTGAAAAGCAGAGAAATGCTGAAATATAGTAACGTTGATTTAAAAAAACACACGGAGTGATCTTGTACATATCACTGAAAACCAAATGCAGATTCAGCAAGCAATCAGGAAAGCAAATGTTAGACTTTAGGGTGATAAGATTTGAATACAGGTGCAAGTATGTTTGGCTGCAATCCTTGGGGTGAATGCAGTTGGAATATTGTGGACAGTTTTGTGCCCTTGCCTACAAATATATGCACTTGGCATAGCTGCAGTTCAGCAAAGATCCACAATAGTGTTTCCAAAGATGGCACGTTCGGCAAAACGCTGGCAGCTGGGACGAGTGTAGAAGGGATATGTTGGCAGTGTGGGCGAGTTGGGCTGAAGGGCCTGTTTCTGTACTGAATGACTCTATTTATGACTTTATGAAGTTTAGTTTGGTTTGGAGATCCAGCGTGGAAACGGGTTCTGGCCCACTTAGTCCTTGCCGACAGCCGATCGATCACCCATACATTAGTTCCATGTTATCCCATTTTCGTAGCCCACACACTAAGGACAATTAGCAGAAACCAATTAACCAACAAACTTATACTGTAGAAACAAGAAACAGGATACAAGTTGCTGGAGTAACTCAACGGGTCAGGCAGCATCTCTGGAGAAAATGGATGGGTGACGTTTTGGATCGGGATCCTTCTTCAGGCCTGCGAACTTGCATGTCTTTGGGATG
Organism: Amblyraja radiata; assembly: GCF_010909765.2. Classification (NCBI taxonomy): domain Eukaryota; kingdom Metazoa; phylum Chordata; class Chondrichthyes; order Rajiformes; family Rajidae; genus Amblyraja; species Amblyraja radiata. The sequence continues at coordinate 5,630,468 of NC_045963.1, read as the reverse complement.
TGGGAGGAAACTGGAGCAACCCTGCGGTCACAGGGAGAATGCACAAACTCTACACAGACAGCACCCATGTCTCCAGCACAACGGGAATGTTTCTGGTCAAAGGTTGCCTTTGCTCTTGCCGATTTCTTGATGTAGCAGCCTGGTGAGAATCTGTGAGGATGCCACTTGTCCCTTTTCTGGTGAACACTGGTGTAAATGCACCAGGTTTTTTGTTGCCACTAACGATGAGAATGGGAGTTTTCTTCGACTGTTCATTACCAGATGTGGTAAGACTACAGAGATTTGATCCTTTCAATGACCCCCAAGAACAACCCAAGCAGGATATGCCATTATGGGATAGTTGGTGTTTTTCATGGATTTTAACAGTTGATTTAAAATTCTCTTTTTGAACTACTTTCTGTCATTGACAAACAAAATATTACATAAAATGTATTAGCACCAATCCTGGTGACCAGATATACTTAGCAAACAAAGAATGGATCAAAATCCAATATAGTTCAATTAAGACAGAGACTGATGCTGGAGTCGTATACAAAACTCAAAGTGCTGAATGAACTCAGTGGGGCAGGTAGCATTTGTGGAGGGAAAGGACAGGCAACGATTTGGGTCAGGAATCTTCTTTAGACTAGTTTAATTAACCTGAGGTTAACTGACAAATAAGCATGCAGGTACAGCAGGCAGTGAAGAAAGCAAAATGGTATGTTGGCCTTCATTGCAAGAGGATTTGAGTTTAGGAGCAAGGAGGTCCTACTGCGACCGAGGGCCCTGGTGAGACCGCACCTGGAGTATTGTGTGCAATTTTGGTCTCCTAGTTTGAGGAAGGACATTCTTGCTATTGAGGGAATGCAGTGTAAGTTCACCAGGTTAATTCCCGGGATGGCGGGACTGTCATATGATGAAAGAATGGATCGATTGGGCTTATATTCACTGGAATTTAGAAGGATGAGAGGATATCTTACTGAAACATATACAATTCTTAAGGGATTGGACAGGCTAAATGCAGGAAAAATGTTCCCAATGTTGCGGGAGTCCAGAACCAATGTATACATGTATGCATGGACATGCATACATGAAAATTCCTTGCATGTATATATACACTTGGCTAATAAAATGTATTCAATACGATTCAACAAAGGGGGTCACAGTTTAAGAATAAGGGGTAGGCCATTTAGGACTGAGATGAGGAAAAACCTTTTCACCCAGAGAGTTGTGAATCTGTGGAATTCTCTGCCACAGAAAGCAGTGGAGGCCAATTCACTGGATGTTTTCAAGTGAGAGTTAGATATAGCTCTTAGGGCTAATGGAATCAAGGAATATGGGGATAAAGCAGGAACAGGGTACTGATTTTGGATGATCAGCCGTGATTACATTGAATGGCTGTGCTGGCTCGAAGGGCTGAATGGCCTCCTCCTGCACCTCTTTTCTATGAAATCATTGAAGCAATGTAGATGAAGCAGTACTTACGTATCAAAGACATTAAGCAGCCAGTTCAAGCACATGTCAACACAGAGTGGCACATTAACCAAATCCTTGTGGTTTTGTTCCAAGCCGTCATAGATGGTTGTTAAACAGTTGATCACCTCCGTCACATTTAGGAGCCGCTCATTTTGTACAAGTTTATGTTGTTCAAAAATACGATGTGCTGTGTTCAGTTCCAACAGATCCACTGCAAGCATTAAATAAAATTGAATTTACTTAAGCAATCTGAACAAAATTCACATTTATATTTTTTTATTCAAGAACTAAATAAAGTGACTGACAAATATTTGGGATAACAAACATGCGTCACCTCATCCAAAAATATGACTTTCAAATCTAACTAAAGTTGTTAATGATGCTGAATGCTGGTGTGATTCTGTATGACTATTTACTGACTTCCCAGTTGCCAAACACTTTAATTCCCCTTCCCATTCCCACACCGACCTTTCTGTCCTGGGTTCCTCCATTGCTCCCTATAGCGGAGCAAGATAGACCACTCCTTCTAAATGCAATGGGCTGACGTGTAGTACGCAACGGAGAGGAACGTGGGCCTTTTTTTCATCCTTCAGTAACCCGACCCGACCCGACGTGTAATCAACGTTGCGGGGGAACAGTTTGTGTTAATAAATTCTAATTCTGAAAATGAGGAGAACTTTTATTTTTACGAGGATGTTTCCATAACCGGCTTCCGTCTCCGCACTAGTATCTTTGCTCCGCTATGGGATGTTTGGTGCGGAGAGGGAAGCCGGTTACGGAAATGGGGCCGAAAATTACCCATGAATTGTCTCTAGAGTGTATGATAGTACTAGTGTATGTGGCGATTATTGGTCGGCATGGACTCGGTGGGCCGAAGGACCTGTTTCCATGCTACATCTCAAAACTAAACACACTGATTAAACTGTATTCAAGTTGAGTATAGAAGTTGGGATGTAATGTTAAAATTGTACAAGGCATTGGTGAGACCAATTCTGGAGTATGGTGTACAATTTTGGTCGCCTAATTATAGGAAGGATGTCAACAAAATAGAGAGAGTACAGAGGAGATTTACTAGAATATTGCCTGGGTTTCAGCAACTGAGTTACAGAGAAAGGTTGAACAAGTTAGGGCTTTATTCTTTGGAGCGCAGAAGGTTAAGGGGGACTTGATAGAGGTCTTTAAAATGATGAGAGGGATAGACAGAGTTGACGTGGATAAGCTTTTCCCGCTGAGAGTAGGGCAGATTCAAACAAGGGGACATGACTTGAGAATTAAGGGACAAAAGTTTGGGGGTAACATGAGGGGGAACTTCTTTACTCAGCGAGTGGTAGCTGTGTGGCATGAGCTTCCAGTGAAGGTGGTGGAGGCAGGTTCGTTTTTATCATTTAAAAATAAATTGGATAGTTATATGGACGGGAAAGGAATGGAGGGTTATGGTCTGAGCGCAGGTATATGTGACTAGGAGAGAATACGTGTTCGGCACAGACTAGAAGGGTCGGGATGGCCTGTTTCCGTGCTGTAATTGTTATATGGTTATATGGTTATATGAGCGGCTACGGTGGCGCAGCGGTAGAGTTGCTGCCTTACAACATTCGAAGCGCCAACGACCCAGGTTCGATCCCGACTACGGGTGCTGTCTGTACGGAGTTTGTACGTTCTCCCCGTACCTCGTGGTTTCCTCCGAAATCTTCAGTTTCCTCCCACACTCCAAAGATGTACAGGTGTGCAGGTTAATTGGCTTGGTGTATGTGTAAATTGTCCCTAATGTGTGTAGGGTAGTGATACTGTGCAGGGCTCGCTGGTCGGTGCCGACTCGGTGGGCCGAAGGGCCTGTTTCTGTGCTGTATCTCTAAAACTAACATTGAAGATGCAAACTCTAATCTAGCTGGCTGCCTATTGTTGCAAATTCTTACCACTTGCAATTTGTTACACATGTAAATAAATATTTTAAGAATCTTACAATAAAGCTGGAGATTATTGGAGAGCAGAATATGGAGGCAACTCACAACACAGTGCTTTTTGCAGTCGGCGGATCTTCATAGCAGTCCGGTAAGCAGAAAACCGCACGTTATTTAAATCACCTGCAATTAAAACAAAATACTATTATTAAACAGGTTGAAGGATAAATCAGAACCACTTCTCGGAGGACATAGGATTGCCTGATGAAAACAATGGCAGAAAGTGAAGCCATGCTGCTTCTTCTCTGTCCTTTAAATCCAAAACCAGGGGCCACACTTAGAATAAAGGGGAGGCCGTTTAGGATTGACATGAGAAAAAACGTTTTCACCCAGAGAGTTGTGAATTTGTGGAATTACCTGCCACAGAGGGCAGTGGAGGCCAAATCACAGGATGGATTTAAGAGAGAGTTAGATAGAGCTCTAGGGGCTAGTGGAATCAAGGGATATGGGGAGAAGGCAGGCACGGGTTATTGATTGGGGACGATCAGCCATGATCACAATGAATGGCTGGCTCGAAGCGCAGAATGGCTGCCTCCTGCACCTATTTTCCATGTTTCTCTATGTTTCTATAAGTGAAAGAAAACAAAGATAAGTATTATCAGTATGTATTCTTTATTTCAGATGCAATTGACAGCATGTACAGTGATGGTACATTTTAAGAGAAGGGATGATAAATTGAATCATTCCCGTTTAAATAGTCTGTTGGTGAACAAACATTGACTTAACACTTGCATACATTTTAAAAACTCAATTGTTTGCACATCCCCAATCCTTTCCACTCGCCACTTTAATTTTATGTTTCATGGATCTTGTGTTTTATGACTGTTGGCAGAGTGATTTCCCTCCTGGGATAAAGTTGTATTGTATTGTTTACACTCTTTTTGACTCATTCTGTCAGAATAGTAGAACATAAAACAGTATAGCACAGTGGTCTTCCAGCCCACCATATCCGTGCCGACCATGATGCCGATTTGAACAACTATTCTGCCTTCATTTGGTTGATATACCTCTAACCCTCGTCTGTTCACATGCCTGTACAAATGCATCTTCAACTTTGATATCATATTTACTTCTACCACCTCCTCCGCAGCTCGTTCCAGGCACCGACCACTTTCTATGAAAAAGCTTGCCTCGCGAATACCGTTTAAATATTTCCCCTCTCACCTTAAAGCTAGATTTAGTTTTAAGAACAAATAGCGCAGAAAGAGGCCCTTCAGTCCACCGAGTCCATGTCGGCCCTCAATCACCTGTACATTAGTTCTATGTCCGACAGTGAGACCACACCTGGAGTATTGTGTGCAGTTTTGGTCTCCAAATTTGAGGACGCACATTCTTGCTATTGAGGGTGTGCAGCGTAGGTTCACAAGGTTAATTCCCGGGATGGCGGGACTGTCATATGTTGATAGAATGGAGCGGCTGGGCTTGTATACTCTGGAATTTAGAAGGATGAGTGGGGATCATATTGAAACATAAGATTATTAAAGGTTTGGACACAGTAGAGGCAGGAAACATGTTCCCGATGTTGGGGGAGTCCAGAACCAGGGGCCACAGTTTACGAATAAGGGGTAGGCCATTTAGGAGATGATGAAACACTTTTTCACCCAGAGAGTTGTGAATTTGTGGAATTCTCTACCTCAGAAGGCTATGGTGGCCAATTCACTGGATACTTTCAAGCGAGTTAGATATTCTTAAAGATAGCGGAGTCGAGGGATATGGGGAGAAGGCATGAATGGGGTACTGATTGTGGATGATCAGTGAATGGCGGTGCTGGCTCGAAGGGCCGAATGGCCTCCTCCTGCACCTATTGTCTATTATCACACTGGGTGCAATTAATAGAATCCAACTCATCTACAAACCTGCACATCCTTGGAATGTGATCAGTACGTTACTAGAGAATATTCTGAGCGATATGATATACATGCACTTAGATAGGGAACAGGGGTGATTAGGGATAGTCAGCATGGTTTTGTATGTGGGAGATCACGTCTCATGAATATGAGAAGTTTTTTGAAGACATGACATAAAAGGTTGACGAGGGCAGAGGTGTAGACATAGTACATGTGGATTTAACACAGCGTTTGACATAGTTCTGCATGGTGGGCTACTCTGGAAAGCTAGATTGCATGGGATCCAAGAAGAGCTAGCTGACTGGATAGAGAATTGGCTTGATGGAAGGAAGCAGAAGGTGATGGTGGAAGGTTGCTTCTTGGACTGGAGGCCTGTGACTAGTGGTGTGCCTCAGGGTTCGGTGCTGGACCCGTTGTTTTATCATCTATATCAATGATTAGGATGGGAATGTACAAGGCATGATTAGTAAGTTTGCAGAGACACTAACGTGGGTGGTATTGTAGATAGGAAAGATGGTAATCAAAAATTGCAACAGGATCGATTGGGCAGGTGGACTGAGGAAGGTTGATGGAGTTTAATACAAGGTGTTGCATTTTGGGAAGTATGATTAGGGCAGGACAGACATGGTGAATGGCAGGTCTCTGGGGAACATTGCAGAACAGGGGGATCTAGGAGTACATGTATAAGACGTTGATGAGGCCACATTAAGAGTATTGTGTTCAATTTGGTCAGCCTGTTATAGGAAAAATGTTGTTAAGCTGAAAAGGGTGCAGAGAAGATTTACATTTATATAAAAACGTAGAACATAGGTGCAGGAGGAGGCCATTTGCCCCTTCGAGCCAGCACCGCCATTCATTGTGATCATGGCTGATCGTCCCCCAATTAATAACCCGTGCCTGCCTTCTCCCCATATCCCTTGACTCCACTAGCCCCTAGAGATCCAACTCTCTCTTAAATCCATCCAGTGATTTGGCCTCCACTGCCCTCTGTGGCAGGGAATACCACAAATTCACTACCCTCTGGGTGAAAATTTTTTTCTCACCTCAGTCTTAAATGGCCTCCTGTTTATTCTAAGACTGTGGTCCCTGGTTATGGCCAGGACTCAAGAGCCTGAGCTACATGGAGAAGTTGAGCAGGGTAGGACTTTATTCTTTGGAATGCAGAAGGGTGAGGGGTGAACTTATAGATGTGAATAAGATCGTGTGAGGAATAGCTAGGTAAATGCACAGAGATCTTGATCCAGACTAGGAGAATCAAGAACCATAGGACATAGGTTTAAGACGAGGGATGGAAAGATTTAATAGGAGTCTGAGGGGCAACACTTTTACACAAAGGGTGCTGCTTATATAGAACGAGCTGCCAGGTGCAGTGTTGAGGCAGGTACTATCACAATGTTTAAAACATATTAGATAGTTTAGAAGGATATGGGCCAAACGCAGGGAGGTGGAACTAGTGTAGATGGTGCATGTGGGTAGGAGTGGGTTAATTGTGCCGAACGGCCTGTTTCCACACCGTATGACTCTATGAAACTGGGACACCTGGAGAAAACCCATGCAGTCATGGGGAGAACATTACAAGCTTCACACAAATAGCTCTACTGTTGTGCCACAGTGCTGCCCCCTAGTACTTGACAATTCCACCTGAGGAAAAAGACTGGCAATCCACTATGCCTTGCATAATTTCCCAATATCTACGCCTTGCATCATTTAAAAACTTCTATTATGCCACACATCAGCCTCTAATGGTCCCGCTCTTGCACCCTCTCTAACCCTTCCACATCCTTCCTTTGATTAACTAGCACCCCATTTGTTTATCAATAGTTTTAAGGGTCTTCGATTAAAGGGCCTGTCCCTCTTGGCGATTTTTTTCGGCAACTGCCAACATCATTGACTGACCGAAAAATTTGCGGCATGATGACGTATGACGTGTTTTTTCAAGCGTCGCGCCATTTATTTTTTTTGTCCCTGCTGGATTTTGAAATGTTCAAAATCTTTTGGCGACACTGATATGATGCCGACAGTCGCCAAAAAAAATCGCCAAGTGGGACAGGCCCTTTATTCTCTACATTCAAAGGATCATGGAGTCATACAATACGCAAACAGGCCCTTGGGCCCAACTGGTCCATGCTGACCAGGATTCCCCATCTAAGCTAGTCCTATTTGCCTGCATTTGGCCCAGATCCTCTAATCCTTACCTATCCATTCCTCTAACAATTGACCTCCCAAAGTGCAAACCTCTCAGTTGTCCAGATTAAACTCCATCTGCCATTTCTCTACCCATGTTTTGAACCGCTCTATATCCTGCTGTATCCTTTGGCAATCTTCCACAACTCCACCAATATTAGAAGAATATTTTACACAGAATCCACTTACCCAATGATTGGAAAAGTTCTGTCATTTTTGGATGGTCCCAACAGGTGCTTTGAATCTGGTGGCTGGAAAGAGAATACACAGAGATCAACTCTCTTTTTAACCCTTCATCCACAATTAAATCTGAAATATTTAGGAATGAGATCCGTAAGCTTTTTTTACTACTCCTCGTGGAAAATAAGGTTTGTTTACCCAAAATGATGTGCATATTGGGACACTTCGAGCTTTATACATTGATAATAATAGATTTCAGTTTTCTATCAAGGGAGATAACAAAGTAAGATGGATGCAATTTCATAAACGGGTAAGGGTGATTTAACTAAATGGTGGCCCAGGCTTCAGATTCTAAATGGCCTCCTTCATGTTATTGCATGCAATTCTTACCATGCTGAATTGTTACAATTCTCTTTCCTCTGAAATTAAGTTTATTTTTTGACATGTACATATTAGCAAATCCACATTTCCAAAATGTTAAAATCGTAGAAAAGATACACCAGAAAGAATACTGCAAGCTTAGTGAAATGTACGAAGTAGGCAATGTCAGAATCTTTGATTTTCCAAGTAGTTTTCCTGCATTAACCTCAACAAAACTTGCTAAATACAAATTCCTCCTGTGAACATAACCTGATGGAATTCAATGTTACCATTGCTTGCTTTTAGCAACATCATCGTCATTGTTTTTCATTATCATTTCTGTCTTTTCAACCAGAGGGTGGGAGAAACTTGCTCATTAGTTTCCATTCACCCGACAGGCTTTCTCAAAGAAAGAAATTGAATTCTCATTGATCTTTACTTTAGACTGTGGAGATAAAATGTGGAAACAGGCCCTTCAGCCCACCAGGTCCATATAGACCAGGGATCACCCCTCATACTAGCACTATCCTACACACCGGGGACAATTTAGTTTGGTTTAGTTTATTGTCACGTGTAATTTAATCATTATTTAAATCCTTAATGTTATTTAGTCAGTTTAGTGATCACATTTTTTTTTCTCCCCGATTCCGATCATCTGGAACATTTTGATATAGTGAGAAAGCCTCTGGAAGCACAAAGTGTTACGAGGCCGTTAGGACAGCATGAGAAGGAGCTGAGTATCTGGAGCCTGCAATCATTTTGCTATTTGCAGCATGTTCCACCACACACAATAACCGTCCAAGTGAGAAGCCATGTAGCTGCAAAAATCTGGTTTTGGACTTTACACATTTGTTCTAGATCTCTCTGCATCTCTCGTCTCCCTCTTCCATGACTCTCAGTCTGAAGAAGGGTCTCAACCCCAAATGTCATCAGATTGCTCCAAATGTTTTTGAAGTATTGCCTTTAAATGTTATGACAGTACTTCCTTCTTGTGAGAAAGGTTATCAGGTAATGTTGACAAAAACACAACAGAATTAGTTTCAAAATTATTCAACGTGCTCAAGGTAAATCTGGGAAGTTTATTCCCACTGAATGAAACGACTTTATCAAAAGGTGCATTAATGCAAGAATGAAGTTGAAATCAGATCTTTCTCAGATGGGTGTCTCTGAAACAAACACTTCATTTGCAGTATTAATGCAAAGATCACAAATTTATTCAGAACATGAAAACCATAAAATACGGGCGCAGCTGGTAGTGATGGTGCGTCAATTCCAGTGATCCCGGTTCATTGAATTGAAAGTTACGGCATGGAAACAGGCCCTTTGGCCCACCCCATCAATCACCTGTCCACACTAGTTCCAAGTTGTCCTACTTCTGTATCCACTCCCTGCACACCAGGGTCAATTTATAGCAGCCCAATTAACCTACGAATCTGCACATTTTTGGGTTGTTGGAGGAACACCTTTAGGAAACCCATGCAGTCACAGGGAAAACATGCAATCTCCACACAGACAGTACCCACGGTTGGGACTCAAGCTGGGTCTGTGGCGCTGTGAGGCATCAGCTCTACCAGCTGCCCCAATGTGTCAACCGCAAGTTTAGTTACTACTTCTACAGCAGTCTGTGTGGAGTTTACACACTCTCCCAGTGACCAGCAAGCCCAGAGATGCGTGGGTTGTTCAATTAATAGATCATTATAAATCGCTCTGATGAGTGTGCGGGTAGTGGTGGAACCTTGAGGAATCGTTGAGACCCAATAGGATTATAGTTGAATATATTATAGAATAGATTATTGAATTTTGCAATTGCAAAACACTGCAAAAAAAAAAAACAATAGGCTGAATGACCTCACGTTATAATGTATGAGATCCTGAATGAATTCAGCACAGACCTCGGTGACTTTGTATGCAGTATAAACACATCTCTTTTGTATTTTGAGTATTATTACATCCACACTCAAAGATTCCAAGGGATGGTGAAGGGTTAAAGTGAACATTGCAAAACATTGGAACCAAGCAATCCTTACATTGTTTTGGAAGGTAGAAATATATAGTGCAAATGTAACTCGTTCTTTAGTCCCGGCAAAAAGATGGGCAATGAACAATGAGCGTTGAGAAATCCCATCCGGCAAACACTGATATCACAACATTTCACTGGTCTGAGTCCATATCCATGTACCTCGTCTGTAACTTTAACCTGTGGCAATTACCGCTGTCCACGCCATGTGTAAATCACAGCTCTCTCTCCACCCAGACAGTCACCATAACGCTACGTAAACTTACTTGATGTAATACGGCACTTTGTTGTTGTGGGACACAGCTCTCTGCCACGGCAACTGAACAGAAGCTAGAGAAATAGAAAAGATCAAATGTATGTCAATTCTAAAAGACGGATTAGAACGCAACTAAAATAAAGGACACAGAGTGCTGGGTTAATTCAGCAGGACATAGACAATAGGTACAGGAGGAGGCCATTCGGCCCTTCAAACCAGCACCACCATTCAATGTGATCATGGCTGATCATCCCCAATCAGTACACCGTTCCTGCCTTCTCCCCATATCCCCTAACTCCGCTATCTTTAAGAGCCCTATCTAGCTCTCTCTTGAAAGCATCCAGAGAACCTGCCTCTGAGGCAGAGAATTCCACAGACACCATTCTCTGTGAGAAAAAGTGTTTCCTCGCCTCCGTTCTAAATGGCTTACCCCTTATTCTTAAACTGTGGCCCCTGGTTCTGGACTCCCCCAACATCGGGAACATGTTTCCTGCCTCTAGCGTGTCCAAGCCCTTAATAATCTAATATGTTTCAATGAGATCTCCTCTCATCCTTCTAAACTCCAGAGTGTACAAGCCCAGCTGCTCCATTCGCTCAGCATATGACAGTCCTGCCATCCCGGGAATTAACCTTGTAAACCTAAGCTGCACTCCCTCAATAGCAAGAAAGTCCTTCCTCAAATTAGGGTACCAAAACTGCACACAATACTCCAGGTGTGGTCTCACTAGGGCTCTGTACAACTGCAGAAGGACCTCTTTGCTTCTATATTCGATTCCTCTTGTTATAAAGGCCAACATGCCATTCGCTTTCTTCACTGCCTGCTGTACCTGCATGCTTACTTTCATAGTCTGATGTACAAGGACCCCCAGATCCCGTTGTACTTCCCCTTTTCCCAACTTGACACCATTTAGATAGTAATCTGCCTTCCTGTTTTTGCTACCAAAGTGGATAACCTCACATTTATCCGCATTAAACTTCATCTGCCATGCATCTGCCCACTCACCCAGCCTATCCAAGTCACCTTGCAGCCTCCTAGCATCCTCCTCACAGCTAACACTGATCCCCAGCTTCGTGTCATCCGCAAACTTGAAGATGTTGCATTCAATTCCCTCGTCCAAATCATTAATATATATCGTAAATAGCTGGGGTCCCAGAACTGAGCCTTGCGGTACCCCACTAGTCACTGCCTGCCATTGTGAAAAGGACCCGTTTACTCCTACTCTTTGCTTCCTGTCTGCCAGCCAGTTCTCTATCCACATCAATACTGAACCCCCAATACCGTGTGCTTTAAGTTTGTATACTAATCTCTTATGTGGGGCCTTGTCGAAAGCCTTCAGATATAACACATCCACTGGTTCGCCCTTATCCACTCTACTAGTTACATCCTCGAAAAATTCTACAAGATTCGTCAGACATGATTTACCCTTCATAAATCCATGCTGACTTTGTCCAATGATTTCACCACTTTCCAAATGTGCTGCTATCCCATCTTCAATAACTGATCCTAGCAGTTTCCCCACTACCGACGTTAGACTAACTGGTCTGTAATACCCTGTTTTCTCTCTGCCTCCCTTTTTAAAAAGTGGTGTTACATGAGCTACCCTCCAATCCTCAGGAACTACTCCAGAATCTAAAGAGTTTTGAAAAATTATCACTAATGCATCCACTATTTCGGGGGCTACTTCCTTAAGTACTCTGGGATGCAGCCTATCTGGCCCTGGGGATTTATCGGCCTTTAATCCATTCAATTTACCTAACACCGCTTCCCGGCTAACCTGGATTTCACTCAGTTCCTCCATCTCATTTGACCCCCGGTCCCCTGCTATTTCCGGCAGATTATTTATGTCTTCCTTAGTGAAGACAGAACCAAAGTAGTTATTCAATTGGTCTGCCATGTCCTTGTTCCCCATGATCAATTCACCCGTTTCTGACTGCAAGGGACCTACATTTGTTTTAACTAATCTTTTTCTCTTCACATATCTATAAAAGCTTTTGCAGTCAGTTTTTATGTTCCCTGCCAGTTTTCTTTCATAATCTATTTTCCCTTTCCTAATTAAGCCCTTTGTCCTCCTCTGCTGGTCTCTGAATTTCTCCCAGTCCTCTGGTAGGCTGCTTTTTCTGGTTAATTTGTACGCTTCATCTTTTGTTTTGATACTATCCCTGATTTCCCTTGTTATCCACGGATGCACTACCTTCCCTGATTTATATTTTTGACAAACTGGGATGAACAATTGTTGTAGTTCATCCATGCAGGCTTTAAATGCCTTCCATTGCATATCCACCGTCAACCCATTAAGAATCAATCGCCAGCCTAGCTTGGCCAATTCACGTCTCATACCCTCAAAGTTACTTTTCTTTAAGTTCAGGACCCTTGTTTCTGAATTAACGATGTCACTCTCCATCCTAATGAAGAACTCAACCATATTATGGTCACTCTTGCCCAAGGGGCCATGCACAACAAGACTGCTAACTAACCCTTCCTCATTACTCAATACCCAGTCTAGAATAGCCTGCTCTCTCGTTGGTTCCTCTACATGTTGGTTTAGAAAACTATCCCGCATACATTCCAAGAAATCCTCTTCCTCAGCACCGTTGCCAATTTAATTCACCCAATCTATATGTAGATTGAAGTCACCCATTATAATTGTTTTACCTTTGTTGCACGCATTTCTAATTTCCTGTTTGATGCCATCCATAACTCCACTACTACTGTTAGGTGGCCGGTACACCACTCCCACTAGCGTTTTCTGCCCCTTAGTGTTTCGCAGCTCTACCCATATCGATTCCACATCCTCAAAGCTAATGTCCTTCCTTCCAACTGATTAGGTGAAAGGTGAGGATGAGGGGGGACTCTATCTTTGTTCTTTCTGGGAGGAGTAGCAGTATGGGACACAAAGATGCGAGTGGGGGATTTATCTATGATGATGGAATGGATTAAACCACGTTCACAAAAAAAAAGAAATATCCTGGATGTCCTAGAATGGAAATTCTCATATTGGGTCTCATCTTGGGACCAGATGAGGAGGAGACAGAGGAATTGAAAGTGGGGAAGGGCATCTTTGCCAGGGGCAGGGTGGGACGAAGTATAATCCAGATAAATGTGGGGGTTGGTGTGTTTATAGTCAGCGTCAGTCGATAGTCTATCCTCAGTGATGGAGACAGAGAGATCAAGAATGGGGAGAGAGGTGACAGAGGTAGTCCAGGTGAATTAGAGGCCAAGGTGAAAGTTAATGTGAAGTTATTGAGATCGATGAATTCTGCACGGGTGCAGGAGGCTGCCCTGACACAGTCGTTGACTGGGCCGTGAAAGAGTTTGATGCAACTGCCAAAAAGACTGGCACTGCTGGGACCCATGTGAGTGGCCACACCTTTAACTTGGAGCGAGTCAAAAGAAAAATGATGTAGAGCAGCACGATTCGCAGAGGAGAACATCTTCAAAATGTAGAAACAAAGAAACAACTAGATGCTGGTTTGTGCTTCGTGGTGTCAATGCAAACTTTTTTTAGTTTAACTTTTCAGTTTAGTTTATATATAGAGCATGAAAACGGGCCCTTCGGCCCACTGGGACCGCACCGACCAGTGATCACCGCACTTTAACACCATCTGGATGCTTTCAAGAGAGAGCTCTTAAAAATAGCGGTCAGGGGATATGGGGAGAAGGCAGGAACGGGGTACTGATTGGGGATGATCAGCCATGATCACATTGAATGGCGGTGCTGGCTCGAAGGGCCAAATGGCCTACTCCTATTGTCTATCTTTTATTTATTTATTTATTTATTTTTTATTAGAAGTAAGTACAATAATATGGTACTATAGATACCTAGTATATATTGGCATGTTACAATTCATGTACAGCTTCTTCTTATTTTTATTTTAACAATAAAAAGGAGACAGAAAAAGAATAGAAAAGAAATAGAGAAGTGTGTGATATCAGAAAGTGAGAAAAGGAAAATGGGAAAAGAAAGAAAATGAAGAGAAAAGAAGCAGAGGTAGAAGGCAGAAGGATAAAGGAGAGATAGCTATTTGTTATTCTTGACCACCATTTACCCAGTCCTGAAACGGATTGTTTCTTTCTACGTTTGTGTTGCACCATATGCTTCTAAGAAGTCGACAAATAGAGACCAAATTCTTGGGAATTGGTCTACTTTGTCTGTTAGGAGGAATCACATTTCTTCAAGATGTAAGGTTTCCAACATGTTTGAAATCCACATTTTAAGCGTTGGTATCGATGTATTTTTCCAAAATGTCAGCATACGTTTTTTTGCCATTATTAAACCATAATTAAGGAATGATTTTTGAAACATATTCAATTTATTTTCGTCTTCCAGTAATCCAAATATAATCAATTCAGTGTTAGGATCAAGTTTTATCTTAAGTAATTTTGTGAAAATCTCAAAGATTTCGCTCCAAAATTTGTGTAATTTTATACAAGAAACAAAAGAGTGTGTTATAGTGGCATTCTGAGATAGACATTTATCACAAATGGGGGAAGTATTTGGGTAGAATTTGTGCAGTCTAGTTTTCGAATTGTCTATTGTCTATCTACACGCACTAGGGACAATTTTACATTTATACCTAGCCAATTAACATATACGTCTTTGGAGTGTGGGAGGAATCTGAAGATCTTGGAGAAATCCCACACAGGTCACGGGAAGAACGACAAAATCCGTACAGACAGCACCCGTAGTCAGGATCAAATCCGGGGCTCTGGCGCCGTACGGCAGCAACGTTACCGCTGCGCCACCCGTGCCGCACAAACTGTTCACTTTAACCAGGGATATTCAATATTCAGGAGGGATAGAGAGAAAGGAAAAGGAGGTGGGGTAGCGTTGCTGATTAGAGAGGAGATTAACGCAATGGAAAGGAAGGACATTAGTTTGCAGGATGTGGAATCGGTATGGGTAGAGCTGCGAAACACTAAGGGGCAGAAAACGCTGGTGGGTGTTGTGTACAGGCCACCTAACAGTAGTAGTGAAGTTGGAGATGGTATCAAACAGGAAATTAGAAATGCGTGCGACAAAGGCAAAACCGTTATAATGGGTGACTTCAATCTACATATAGATTGGGTGAATCAAATTGGCAGGGGTGCTGAGGAAGAGGATTTTTTGGAATGTATGCGGGATAGTTATCTAAATCAACATGTAGAGGAACCAACGAGAGAGCAGGCTATTTTAGACTGGGTATTAAGTAATGAGGAAGGGTTAGTTAGCAGTCTTGTTGTACGTGCCCCCTTGGGCAAGAGTGACCATAATATGGTTGAGTTCTTCATTAGGATGGAGAGTGACATTGTTAATTCAGAAACAATGGTTCTGAACTTAAAGAAAGGTAACTTTGAGGGTATGAGACGTGAATTGGCCAAAATTGACTGGCAATTAATTCTAAAAGGGTTGACGGTGGATATGCAATGGAAGGTATTTAAAGACTGCATGGATGAACTACAAAAACTGTTCATCCCAGTTTGGCAAAAGAATAAATCAGGGAAGGTAGTGCATCCGTGGATAACAAGGGAAATCAGGGATAGTATCAAAGCGAAGGATGATGCGTACAAATTAGCCAGAAAAAGCAGCATACCGGAGGACTGGGAGAAATTCAGAGACCAGCAGAGGAGGACAAAGGGCTTAATTAGGAAAGGAAAAATAGATTATGAAAGAAAACTGGCAGGGAACATAAAAACTGACTGCAAAAGTTTTTATAGATATGTGAAAAGAAAGAGATTAGTTAAAACAAATGTAGGTCCCTTGCAGTCAGAAACAGGTGAGTTGATCATGGGGAACAAGGATATGGCGGACCAATTGAATAACTACTTTGGTTCCGTCTTCACTAAGGAAGACATAAATAATCTGCCGGAAATAGCAGGGGACCGCGGGTCAAAGGAGTTGGAGGAATTGAGTGAAATCCAGGTTAGCCGGGAAGTGGTGTTGGGTAAATTAAATGGATTAAAGGCCGATAAATCCCCAGGGCCAGATAGGCTGCATCCCAGAGTACTTAAGGAAGTAGCTCCAGAAATAGTGGATGCATTAGTAATAATCTTTCAAAACTCTTTAGATTCTGGAGTAGTTCCTGAGGATTGGCGGGTAGCAAACGTAACCCCACTTTTTAAGAAGGGAGGGAGAGAGAAAACGGGGAATTACAGACCAGTTAGTCTAACATCGGTAGTGGGGAAACTGCTAGAGTCAGTTATTAAAGATGGGATAGCAGTACATTTGGAAAGTGGTGAAATCATTGGACAAAGTCAGCATGGATTTACAAAAGGTAAATCATGTCTGACGAATCTTATAGAATTTTTCGAGGATGTAACTAGTAGCGTGGATAGGGGAGAACCAGTGGATGTGGTGTATCTGGACTTCCAGAAGGCTTTCGACAAGGTCCCACATAAGAGATTAGTTTACAAACTTAAAGCACACGGCATTGGGGGTTCAGTATTGATGTGGATAGAGAACTGGCTGGCAAACAGGAAGCAAAGAGTAGGAGTAAACGGGTCCTTTTCACAATGGCAGGCAGTGACTAGTGGGGTACCGCAAGGCTCAGTGCTGGGACCCCAGCTATTTACAATATATATTAATGATCTGGATGAGGGAATTGAAGGCAACATCTCCAAGTTTGCGGATGACACTAAGCTGGGGGGCAGTGTTAGCTGTGAGGAGGATGCTAGGAGACTGCAAGGTGACTTGGATAGGCTGGGTGAGTGGGCAAATGTTTGGCAGATGCAGTATAATGTGGATAAATGTGAGGTTATCCATTTTGGTGGCAAAAACAGGAAAGCAGACTATTATCTAAATGGTGGCCGACTAGGAAAAGGGGAGATGCAGCGAGACCTGGGTGTCATGGTACACCAGTCATTGAAAGTGGGCATGCAGGTGCAGCAGGCAGTGAAGAAAGCGAATGGTATGTTAGCTTTCATAGCAAAAGGATTTGAGTATAGGAGCAGGGAGGTTCTACTGCAGTTGTACAAGGTCTTGGTGAGACCACACCTGGAGTATTGCGTACAGTTTTGGTCTCCAAATCTGAGGAAGGACATTATTGCCATAGAGGGAGTGCAGAGAAGGTTCACCAGACTGATTCCTGGGATGTCAGGACTGTCTTATGAAGAAAGACTGGATAGACTTGGTTTATACTCTCTAGAATTTAGGAGATTGAGAGGGGATCTTATAGAAACTTACAAAATTCTTAAGGGGTTGGACAGGCTAGATGCAGGAAGATTGCTCCCGATGTTGGGGAAGTCCAGGACAAGGGGTCACAGCTTAAGGATAAGGGGGAAATCCTTTAAAACCGAGATGAGAAGAACTTTTTTCACACAGAGAGTGGTGAATCTCTGGAACTCCCTGCCACAAAGGGTAGTCGAGGCCAGTTCATTGGCTATATTTAAGAGGGAGTTAGATGTGGCCCTTGTGGCTAAGGGGATCAGAGGGTATGGAGAGAAGGCAGGTACGGGATACTGAGTTGGATGATCAGCCATGATCATATTGAATGGCGGTGCAGGCTCGAAGGGCCGAATGGCCTACTCCTGCACCTAATTTCTATGTTTCTATGTTTCTAACCATATAATATAACCATATAACAATTACAGCACGGAAACAGGCCATCTCGACCCTTCTAGTCCGTGCCGAACACATAATCTCCCCTAGTGAATATCTTTAATGCTTTAGCCTTCAAGCACACTCTACCTGTAACATTATAATATTTAAAATACATTCCCAATATTCTAGATTTCCACACATCTGACTTACTGGAGAGGAAATGTTGCGATGATGGACCAAAGTCACGGTATGCTTCTTGCAACTGATTGATCCGATCCTCGACAGCACCCTGGAATGATAAACAGAGCCAATGTACATTTATTAATGAGTCTCATAGTGACAAAGACATTTTCTCAACAGTGAATTCCCTCTAAATCTAGGGTCTGCTGAAATGTACCATTGCCATGGAATTCACTGTTCATTTAGCTGTTAGGCCCAGTCCTGGTTTGAACTAAGAAAGAACAGTACACAAGATTACAGCTGCAGGGGTGAAGGCTGGAACCTACAGAACAAATAGCTACATGCCGTTCTGGTTTTCTTCTTCTGGGTCAAGGAACAACTTGTTCCTAGTCCCCTGGCAGTGCGGCCGGGCGTGTTCCTGGCGAGTGGGGGTAAAGCCTCCGGTAGGCCCAGCTTGCCCGCCGGGGGGGGGGGGGGGGGGGGGGGGGGGTGGCGGCGGGGATGAAGGGGCAGAGGGGGGGGGGCCGGCATTGGGGAAGGGGGGGGGCAACGGTGAGGAAGGGGGGGGGGGGGGGGCGGCGGGGTGGTGGTGGGGGGCTGGCAGGGAGGGAGAGAGGGAGGGAGGGGGGCCAGGAGTGAGGGGGTGTTGGTGTTATTGGTTAAGGAGAATGTCACGGCAGTGGTCAGAGGTGAAGTTACAGACGGTTCGTCTAGTGAGGCTGTGTGGGTGGAGCTGAGGAACAGAAATGGATGATCACTTTGTTGGGGGGAAATCGAAGCTTTGGTCAAGAGTAAGAAGGAGGCATGGGACAGATTTAGGCAGCTGGGATGAAGTGTTATCTTGGAGGAGTTTCGGGAGCTAAGGAGCAAGCTAAAAAAGGAAATCAGAAAGGCAAAAAGGAACCAGGAGAATACTCTGCAGATAGCAAGAGATTTTATCAAGGGGTAACTAGAGAGAGAGTGGGACCCCTCAGGAATCAAAGTGGTGTGTGGAGACACATGAGAGGGGAAAGATTTAATAAGCACCTAAGGGGCAACCTTTTCACATAAAGGGAGATGGATACATGGAACGAGCTGCCAGAGGAGGTACTATCACAACATTGAATAGACACGGACGTACATGGATAGGAAGGGTTGTGAAGAATATGGGCCAAACGCAGCCAGGTGGGCCTAGGGTAGATGGGGCATCTTGGTCAGCATGGGCACGTTGGGCTGAAGGGCCTGTTTCTGGGCTGAATGACTATGACCTTAAGTCCTTTCATCATTGATTGGAATGAATTCATTGATTGAGCCTCTAGTAGAGAACTGTAAACATTCATTACCTTCTGAGTGAAGACATACCTCCACAAGTGAGTTTTTTCAGCTTGTAACTAGCTAAACAGGCAAGTGAGTGCTGGAGGATATGGAGGAGAAAGCCTTTAAAAAGGTGCTATACAAGAGGTTGGGAGGCTATAATTAGTGGGATGGTGTTAGAATTTGTTCTTGATGTTAACAATCCATGTAAATGATTTGAATGAAGGGTCCATGTATATTATATCCAAGTTTGCTGATAATCCAGGCTGGATAGAAATGTGTATTGTGCAGCGGATGCGGTAGCTTTAAAGGTGATATCAAAATTATGGAACAAAAGACAGCATCACAGAACACTTTCCCAAACAGTGCAAAGCTGAAAGGCACCCGAGTGTCCTTGTACAAGAACGATTGAGATGTTAATGGCCCGATTCATCAGCTAATTCGGAACGACATGACGACCTTTCATACAACAGAGCTGAAAAGAAAAGTGAAGCTGGAATTTTCTGTACAGTTCTCACCTTCTTACCCAAGGAATGATGAAATGGCAAAGGATTGACGGCAACAATGGTGCACCTATTGATTCCTAGAATTCACTTTTCTCTTTGAGGAGAAATTAAGCAGTGTGGACTTGTGCACTTTGCAGTTTAGAAGAGTGAGAGGTGATCCTGTACATTGGATATAATTCTCTCAGGGTTTGATAGGGTAGCTGCATGGATGCTTCTTTTGGCTGGGATGGTCGGAGGCAGGAGTTAGGTTCAACCAAAGGAGGGATCATCCCTTTAGGACATAAATGAGAAGAAACTACTGCACACAGTATTGTTCTTTGGCTTAATCTAAGAGGGCAGGGAAGTTCATGTGGTGACTGTAATCAAGGCAGATGTCAATGATTTTTTGGGGATATTATTAGAATTAAGGGTCTGTCCCACTTACGCGATTTTTTCGGCGCCTTGCCGGCACCCGTCATAATCGCAGCAGGTTGCTGAAAATCCAGCGGCGACCAGAAAAAGGTCCGAAAATTTTCAACATGTTGAAAATCCAGCGGCAACCAGAAAAAGGTAAGACTCTTTGGGCGACTACTCACGACCATACAGGCATCACCCCTGTCGCCTGTATAATAATAATAATGGATGGGATTTATATAGCGCCTTTCTAATACTCAAGGCACTTTACATCGCATTATTCATTCACTCCTCAGTCACACTCGGTGGTGGTAAGCTACTTCTGTAGCCACAGCTGCCCTGGGGCAGACTGACGGAAGCGTGGCTGCCAATCTGCGCCTACGGCCCCTCCGACCACCACCAATCACTCACACACATTCACACACAGGCGAAGGTGGGTGAAGTGTCTTGCCCAAGGACACAACGACAGTATGCACTCCAAGCGGGATTCGAACCGGCTACCTTCCGGTCGCCAGCCGACCACTTAGCCCATTGTGCCATCTGTCGTCCCAATCTGTATGGCCGTGAGTAGTTGCCCAAAGAGTCGTACCTTCTGGTCGCCGCTGGATTTTCAACATGTTGAACATTTTCGGCGACCTGCTGTGACTATGACGGGTGCCGGCAAGTCGCCGAAAAAAAATCGCGTAAGTGGGACAGGCCCTTTAGGGATATCCGGCCACTACAACAAAGTGGTGGTGCGGTAAATGATCAGAGATGATTTTTCTGGGTCAAGGCAAAGGGCCAAATGGTCTACTTCTGCAACAAGTTAATATATAATATTCATGCATTAAATTAATTGGAGTTATTATCTAGTGACTTCCAGGCAGATACATTGCTCATTAAGCAATTAGGTTTCAAATGAATGTATGAGCTTACGTTGCTTACATGCAATTAGTGAGTGCTAGATCTGAGCATCAAGGTGAAGTATGATCAGAATACAAAGCAATGGGAAAACGTCAAGGACACTGAATCCTCAGATTTATGAAACAAATCTTGCCTGATTATTATGGCTCTGAAATTGATCAACAAGAAACTCAAACAAAAATGCTTAAAAGTCATTAAAGGTGTAATCTTCTGTTTGAAATGGTGTTATAAATTTCACTTCTGTTCATTTTCCAAAGCTGATGATTCATGGGTGGCTGTGGTTTGAAGGATGAAACCAGCTTCTTAATTCTTTGTATGGGTAGTGTTAAGGTACATTCATGGCCATACCCAATACGCACACATGCATCACTTCCAACCAAAGGTTTTGAATAGAAACCAAGGATTAATTAGAATAAGGAAAATGTTTAGTTTAGTTTCGAGATACAGTGCCCTTTGGCCCACTGAGTCTGCACCTACCAGTAATCCCTATACACACTGGGGAGAATTTTTTAAATCATTTACACCAAGCCAATTAACCTACAACCTGTACGTATTTGGAGCGTGGGAGGAAACCGAAAATCTCGGAGAAAACCCATGGAGATCACGGTGAGAGCGTACAAACTCCGCACAGACAGCACCTTTAGCCAGGATCGAACCCGGGTCTCTGGCGCTGTGAGGCTGCCGCTCTACCGCTACGCCACCGCAATTTGGAAACTTATCAGTGCCAAATGTCATACTGAACAAATTTTGCACACCAGGTTTTAGGTTGGGCCCAGTCTGAAGAAAGCTCTCAACCTGAAACATTGTCCGTCCGTTCCTTCCACAGGTGCTGCCTGACTCGCTGAGTGACTCCAGCATTTTGTATTTTGATCATGCTTACAGTATTTGCTGTTGCGTTTGTCTCCAGATATAATTTGGTTATTCGTTGCAGCATGCCATTGCCATGGAGTTAAATTGTCTCAGATTTTACTTCAATACTGAATTGATCCCAGAAGTGGATCCCTTGTCCTTGTTTTCCATTCTTACCTGTAGCAGTTTCCACCGCATATTTAGGTCCTCAAGCTGGTTAGAACTCTTTGGAGATAAAGTGACATCAGGCGGAGATAATTGATCAGCCAGGTCATTTACTGTTTTGACTTCTTGCTTCATTGGAACAATTTCCTCTTTAAAAGCCTAATGGAGAGCATGGAAAAAGTCTCAGAATTCTCGAAAGAAGCTTAAAAAAGTAACTACCTTATAATCTGCACCTCAGTGTGAATTACAACCAGTTGGGACATCACTGTAATATACAATTATAATATATTTGATTGCTGGACTCTGGGTTGCTAGCTGAGCCGTGTGCAAATTGGCTAAGGGTTGAGAGGGTTAGAGCGTTGAACATGTGGCTCAAAGACTGGTGTGGGAGAAGTGGGGTTGAGTTTGTGGGACATCGGCACCAGTGTTAGGGATGGAGGGAACTGTTCTGATGGGATGGACTCCACTTGAAGCCGACTGGGACCAGACTCCTGGCAAAGCCTATAACCAGGGCCGTAGATAGAGCTTGAAACTAAACAGTGGGGTCTGGGGCAACATATTGGAAGTGTAAGGGTGGAGTAAAAGGGAAAGAGAGTGCAGGAAGTATGACTCCACAATTAACGGGCAGGAGGTTTAAGAAGAGGTGAGAGAGTGAAGTCGGGTAAAATCGGGACAGGAGTGAGAGGGGAGGTGAATTCCAAATTAAAGGTGTTGTATTTGAATGCACGCTGTATAAGGAACATAGTGGATGAGCTTGTGGCACAGTTAGACATTGGTAGGTGTGATGTTGTGGGAATTACAGAGACGTGGCTGCAAGAGGATCGGAGCTGGCAGCTGAATCTTCAAGGTTATACGTCCTATTGGAAAGACAGAGAGGTGGGCAGAGGGGGTGGGGTAGCTCTGTTAGTAAGGAATTAAATTTAGTCCTTAGTGAGGGGTGACATGGGATCAGAGGATGTAGAGTCATTGTGGATAGAGCTGAGATATTATATGGGGAAAAAGACCCTAATGGGAGTTATTTACAGGCCCCCAAACAGTAGCCAGGATATAGGATTCAAGTTACATCAGCGTGTAAGAAAGGCCATGCTACGGTGGTCATGGGAGATTTCAATATGTAGGTAGACTGGGTAAATCAGGTTGGTTCTGGACACCAAGAGATGGAATTTGTAGAGTGCCTCCGTGATGGATTCTTAGAGAAACCTGTAATGGAGCCTACCAGGGAAAAGGCAATTCTGGATTTAGTGTTGTGTAATGAACTGGATTTGATGAGGGAGCTCAAGGTATAGGAGCCATTAGGAGGTAGCGATCACAATATGATAAGTTTTAATCTGCAATTTGAGAGGGAGAAGGTGATATCGGATGTGTCGGTATTACAGCTGAGCAAAGGGGACTACAAAGGCATGAGGGAGGAGCTGGCCAAAATTGACTGGAAAGGCACCCTAGCAGGGATGACGGTGGAACAGCAATGGTAGGAATTTCTGGGAATAATCTGGAAGATGCAGGATCTTTTCATTTCAAAGAGGAAGAAAGATTCTAGGGGGAGAAAGAGGTGACCATGGGTGACAAGGGAAGTCAGGGACAGTATAAAACTAAAAGAGATGCACTTATTTTGCAAAGATTAGTGGGAAGCCAGAGGATTGGGAAGCATTCAAAGAACAACAGAGGGTAAGTAAAAAGGCAATACGGGGAGAACAGATGAAATACGAAGATAAAAGAGGATAGCAAGAGTTTCTTCAGTTATATAAAGAGTAAGAAAGAGGCAAGAGTGGACGATGGACTGCTGGCAGAGGAGTTTGAATTAGTCTTCACAGTGGAAGACACCAGCAACGTGCCTGAAATTCAAGAGAGTCAGAGGGTGGAAGTTAGTGGAGTGGCTATTACTGGGGAGAAGGTGCTTGGGAAGCTGAAAGGGCTGAAGGTGGAGAAGTCACCTGGACCAGATGGACTGCACCCTAGGGTTCTGAAAGAGGTGGCTTTAGAGATTGTGAACGCATTGATAGTGATATTTGAAGAATCACTAAAGTCAAGAGTGGTCCCAGATGATCGGAAAATTGCCAATATTACAAAAAGTGGCAATAAAGGGGGCTTTCTCTGGTTGGCTGCCAGTGACTAGCAGAGTTCCGCAGGGCTCGGTGCTGGGGTCGCTACTCTTCACGTTGTATATTAATGATTTGGACGAAGGGATTGAAGGCTTTGTGGCCAAGTTTGCGGATGATACGAAAATAGGAGGAGGGGCAGGTAGTGTAGAGAAAGTAGGGACTCTGCAGAAGGACTTGGACAGACTGTGGGCTACACGATTCTTAACTAATGATAATTGCAAGATTGAGGATAGTTGGTCATCAGGATAAGAAGAGAGTTCAAAAGCTTCATAAATCATATTCCCTTGAGATCATCATTGCTTCAGGTCTTCCACAAGACAGATACTAATATTATGAGATTGATTAATGGATGAACTTGCATAAATAAGGGTTAACCTATGATGAGCATTAGTCGACACTGGGCCTGTACTCGCTGGAGTTTAGAAGAATGAGGGGGGACCTCATTGAAACTTACCGAATAGTGAAAGGCTTGGATAGAGTGGATGTGGAGAGCATGTTTCCACTAGTGGGAGAGTCTAGGGAATAGAGGTCATAGCCTCAGAATGAAAGGACGTTCCTTTAGGAAGGAGATGCGAAGGAATTTCTTTTGTCAAAAGGGTGGTGAATCTGTGGAATTCTTTGCCACAGAAGGCTGTGGAGGCCAAGTCAATGGATGGAGATAGATAGATTCTTGATTAATACAGGTGTCAGGGGTTAAGGGGAGAAGGCAGGAGAATGGGGTTAGGAGGGAGAGATAGATCAGCCATGATTGAATGGCAGAGTAGATGGGCTGGATGGCCTAATTCTGCTCCTATTACTTATGATCTTATGACATATTTTAGCGTTGTTGCTTCCTCTCAATTCTCAATAATTTCCATAAAGTGCTGTACCTGTTCTATCATCCAGAAAGAGTTAATTTTCTGCCCAAACTCCATTCCCCCAGCACCTTACTCTCCTGAAGATACTTCAATACTTGGATGAAATCTCCTTATCCTAATTGACTGAAGGGTGCCAAAAACATTGGAAATGTAACGTTGTGCCAATTGGGATCAACTAATTCAGAAACAAAACAACGCAATACATAAAACTGGATTTGTCTTGTGTTGTTGAGCTGGGTAATGTTCAAAAAGTTAGCCTGCGTGGTAATCCACGTGCAAAAATACACATTCAAAATAAAACTGCTGAAGTTCCAATCCCAATTCTGAATTCTTAGTTTAGTTTAGAAATAGGCCCTTCAGCCCACCAAGTCCACACCGACCAGCGATCCCCTCACATCAATAATATCCTACACTAGGCCAAGTTTCACGTTTACATCAAGACAATTAACCTACAAACCTGCACGCCTTTGGAGTGTGGGAGGAAACCAAAGATCACGGGGAGAACGTACAAACAAGCACCCGTAGCCAGGATCGAACCTGGGCCTCTGGTGCTGTAAGGCAGCAACTCTACCGCTGTGCCAACCCAGGATACCCCTTCAATATTATTCCTACGCACAGCCCTCTAAACCATGTACCTGTTCAAATATATTTTAAATGTTGTTATATTACCTACAATAACTACCTCCTCTGGCAGCACCATATACGGACGACCCTCTGTATGAAAAAGTTGCCCCTCTGGTTCCTATTAAATCTTTCCCCACTCACCGTGAACCTATATATTCTGGTTCTTGATTCCCCTACTCAGGGTAAAAGACAGCATCTACGCTATCTATTCCCATCATGACCTTATTCACCGCAGGTCATGGGGAGAATGTATATACTCCATACAGACAGCGGCCGGAGTTGTAAAGGCAGCAACTCTACCGCTGCGCCACTGTGACACCACTCTTCACTTCCCAGGGCCCTGCCATTCACTGTGAATATTCTGCCCTGGTTTGACTTCCCAAAATGCAATACCTCACATTTATCCACATTAAACTCCATGAAGCCCACTTGCCCAACTAATCAAGATCCCGCTGTAATTTTCTACAATGCCACCCATTGAAATGAGTCTGAAGGGTCTCGACCCGAAACGTCATCCATTCCTTCTCTCCAGAGATGCTGCCTGATCCGCTGAGTTACTCCAGCATTGTGTGTCTACCTACAATACCATCCACTTTAGTGTCATCTGCAAATTTCTTAATCAATGACATTGCATTCTCATCCAAGTCATTGATATAAACCACAAATAGCAATGGGCCAACATCGATTAGAACACCTACCTATTGGGTGGGCGGCGTGACTCGCGTTGCAGCGGCCTCTACAGTCCGTCTGTCTTTTTATTATTTTTTGTCTCGTTTGAATGTAGTTTTTTTTTGTTTTTTTTTAACTGGGTATGTGTGTGGGGGGCGGGGGGTGGGGAAACTTTTAAAATCTTTTCCCTGTAAGGAGAACCCGACCTTTTCTCTGTCGGGTCTCCGTTGTCGTTGGGGCCGAGCACCGTGGAGCGGCCTCCAACCGGAACGACCTGGGGCTCCAGTCGCGGAGCTGCGGACCTACTTACCATCGTGGAGCTGGCCGAGTTCGGAGCGGGTGGAGCGGGTGGTGGCGCGCGGCTGTGACCTGACCCCGGAGATTCGGAGGCTTACCGCAGGTCTGGTGGACAGTGACACCGGGAGCCCGCGGGTCCCTGCTGGGAGACCGCTTTTCGGGGCTTCCGCAATGGCGACTTCTCCTGCCCGAGTTGCGGGGTTGAAGAGTACCTGGAGCGGGGCCTTACATCATCGCCCCGCGAGGCTTTGAATGGCTGCGGGACTTGCTAGCGCCCGCCGGGGGCTCCAACACCAAGACCCGGAGCGTGGCCTTGCATCGCCCGGTGAGGCTTTAATGACCGCGGGACAATTACCATCGCCCGCCGGGGGCTTTGACTCTGACATCGGGAGGAGAATGGGGAGTGCAGGGGAGAGATAAGTCTTTGCCTTCCATCACAGCGAGGAGGAGATGCGCTGGGATGGATGTTTGTGTAAATTGTGTTGTGTCTTGGTCTTTTCCTTGTGTGTATGACTGCAGAAACCAAATTTCGTTTGAACCTCAATGAGGTTCAAATGACAACAAATAAATTGTATTGTATTGTATTGATTACACCAGGTATATTACACCAGTTCTGTTGAACAGCACACCTGTTCAGTTTAGAGATACTCATAAAGACAGAATAATCTGAATTCACTTACTGTAATTTTGTCAATGTGATCTTGCAAAGAATCAATAAGCAGGTCTCCTACAGGTTGCCAGTCATTGCGGACGCTTTCAGCTGTTACCACATGGGCTTCAAGGCCGTCCATAGCTGTCTGCAGTTCCTGTAGTTTCCCCAGGGCCGTTTCTACCTGCTTCTGCCAGCTGCTTGCATGAATCTTCAGCTGCTCCCAATTGGCCTTCACTTCTGTTGACTGTTTCCGCACCACTTTAGCAATCCTCTGTGCTTTCTCTTCGGGGGTCGGCTCTGGAATTGTACAGATGTAATTGCTTGTCAGCTTTGGACTGCATAAATTATTTTAATACAATGACCACTTTCTTAATGTCAAAGATCCTTCAAAAGTCTTTTGGCCACTTCTAGGGAAGAGGATAAGTCACAGACATTGTGAAAGACACAAAGGCAACCCTATAAATAGCAAGTACGAGAAGTTCAATTTTAATGCTTCTTTCATTTGGTGAGGAAAGGGATCTCCAAAGTAGTTGTATATACAGTGCCCTCCATAATGTTTGGGACAAAGACCCATCATTGATTTATTTGCCTCTGTACTCTATAATTTGAGATTTGTAATAGAAAGAAACACGTGGTTAAAGTGCACATTGTCAGATTTTATTAAACGCTATTTTTATACATTTTGGATTCACCATGTAGAAATTATAGCTGTGTTTATACATAGTCCCCCCATTTCAGGGCACCATAATGTTTGGGACACATGGCTTCACAGGTGTTTGTAATTGCTCAGGTGTGTTTAATTGCCTCCTTAATGCAGGTATAAGAGAGCTCTCAGCACCTAGTCTTTCCTCCAGTCTTTCCATCACCTTTGGAAACTTGTATTGCTGTTTATCAACATGAGGACCAAAGTTGTGCCAATGAAAGTCAAAGAAGCCATTATGAGACTGAGAAACAAGAATAAAACTGTTAGAGACATCAGCCAAACCTTAGCCTTGCCAAAATCAACTGTTTGGAATATCATTAGGAAGAAAGAGAGCACTGGTGAGCTTACTAATCGCAAAGGGACTGGCAGGTCAAGGAAGACCTCCACAGCTGATGACAGAAGAATTCTCTCTATAATAAAGAAAAATCCCCAAACACCTGTCCGACAGATCAGAAACACTCTTCAGGAGTCAGGTGTGGATTTGTCAATGACCACTGTCTGCAGAAGACTTCATGAACAGAAATACAGAGGCTACACTGCAAGATGCAAATCACTGGTTAGCTGCAAAAATAGGATGGCCAGGTTACAGTTTGCCAAGAAATACTTAAAAGAGCAACCACAGTTCTGGAAAAAGGTCTTGTGGACAGATGAGACGAAGATTAATTTATATCAGAGTGATGGCAAGAGCAAAGTATGGAGGAGAGAAGGAACTGCCCAAGATCCAAAGCATACCACCTCATCTGTGAAACACAGTGGTGCGGTGTTATAGACAATAGAGAATAGGTGCAGGAGTAAGCCATTCGGCCCTTCGAGCCAGCACCGCCATTCAATGTGATCATGGCTGATCATCCAATTGAGCATGCCTTTTATATGCTGAAGAGAAAACTGAAGAGTACTAGCCTCCAAAACAAGCATAAGCTAAATATGGCTGCAATACAGGCCTGGCAGAGCATCACCAGAGAAGATACCCAGCAACTGGTGATGTCCATGAATCGCAGACTTCAAGCAGTCATTGCATACAAAGGATATGCAACAAAATACTAAACATGACAACTTTCATTTACATGACATTGCTGTGTCTCAAACATTATGGTGCCCTGAAATGGATGGGGCTATGTATAAACACTGCTGTAATTTCTACATGATGAAACCAAAATGTATAAAAATGGCCTTTATTAAAATCTGACAATGTGCACTTTAACCACATGTGATTTTTTTCTATTACAAATCTCAAATTGTGGAGTACAGAGGCAAATAAATAAATGATGGGTCTTGGTCCCAAACATTAGGGAGGGCACTATATACAATTGTGACTCCTAAAGTAAAAAAAGGCATAGAATAAATAAAACAGTATAATACAACAAATATTTAAATAAAAGCTCAGCTTTGCATAGTAATCAAAGGATAAATATAGGCATCAGACACCAACTTTCAATTTTCAGGAGTTAAAAGTTATCTTGAGGGTATTAAATCTTGCTATCAGTGCCAATAACAGGAGATAACTGCGTAAGGCCTCAGATCCAATTAAGATCAAGGGGATAGTTGGAAACGTTACAAAAAGAATGTTGCAGAGCTGTTATTACAAAGGTAATTGAGCTGTAAAGATAGTGTCAATTGCATTCACACGTTTTCACACAGCGTTCTACCTATTTGTTTTAATGTAGATAGACACAAAAAGCTGGAGTAACTCAGCGGGACAGGCAGCATCTCTGGAGAGAAGGAATGGGTGACATTTCGAGTCGAGACCCTTCTTTCGACACGCTAGAGTGAAGGGCAAGGCAGGGAAGCTTGGATGACGAGAGATATAGGAGGTCTCGTCAAGAGCAAGAAGGAGCCATGGGACAGGTATAGGCAGCTGGGATCAAGCGTATCCCTTGGCGTTTCAAGAACTGAGAACCCTGCTAAAGATGGAAATCAGTGGGGCAAAAAGTAGGCAGGAGACAGCTCTGGCAGATAACATCAAAGACAATCCCTCCAGATTTTATGTACATCAAGGGCAAAAGTGTAAACAGAGAGAGAAAGTGTCCCTCAGGGATCAAAACAGTCAACTCTGTGTGGAGCTACAGGTGAGCAGGTGCTCAATGAGAATTTCTCCTCTGTTTTACTGTGGAGAAAGACATGGGGACTGGGAATCTTGAGGCAGTCAATGGAAGTGTCTTGAGCGCAGTCAGAATTATGGATGAGGAGGTGCTGAAGGTCGTTAGCGGCAGTCACGGTGGCGCAGCGGTATAGTTGCTGCCTTACAGCGAATACTGCGCCGGAGACCCGGGTTCCAGCCCGATTACGGGTGCTTGTCTGTGCGGAGTTTGTACGTTCTCTCTGTGACCTGCGTGGGTTTTCTCAGAGAACTTCAGTTTCCTCCCACACTCTCAAGACGTACAGGTTTGTAGGTTAATTGGCTTGGTAAATGTAAAAAATGTCCTTGGTGGGTGTAGGATAGTGTTATAGTATAGTATATCTTTATTGTCATTTTCCTGAGTACTCACATACCCAGAGGAAACAAAAAAACGTTGCTCAGCCAGTGTCCATTCAGTGTGCAGTAAAAAATAAATAGAAATAAAAATACATATATCATGAACAAATTAAACACTCTACTCTCTACTAAACATCAACAGGCGTTCCGATCGGCAGCGGCACGACAGTGGCTCTGCTGCAGTGTGTCCAGGTTGGTGGTTGGTGCGCGATACTTTGGCAGGGGGCAAAGTCCGTTTATCAGTCTTATGGCCTGCGGGAAGAAGCTGAGGAGCATCCTGCTGGTTTTGCAGCTAATGCTCCTGTACCTCTTCCCAGATGGCAGGATGGAGAATATGTGATGCGATGGGTGGTAGGGGTCTTTGATGATGGAGATGGCTCTGCTGATACATCTCTTCCTGTATATGTCCAGCAGGAAAGGGAGTGGAGCACCAATAATCCTGCTGGCGGTCTTCACAATCCTGTCTAGTTGGTGCCGTTCGTACGCCTTGCAGCTCCCGAACCAGGAAGTGATGCCGTAGGTTAATGTGCTCTCGATTGTCCCCCTATAAAAAGTTCGTAGGTGTGTAGTGGGGAGACCTGCTTTCCGAAGTCTTCGGAGAGGGTGTAGTCGCTGCTGGGCTCTCTTGACCAGTGCTGTGGTGTTGGTCGTGGACGTCAGGTCATCTGACAGGTGGAGTCCTAGGAACTTGTGCAGGGATCGCTGGTTGGTGCGGACCCAGTAGGCCGAAGGGCCTGTTTCTGCGCTGTATCTCTAAACTAAACCAAACATCCTAAAGGGTATGAAGGTAGACTAATCTCCCGGGTATATCCGGAAAATTAGGGGAAACTAGAGAAAAAATTGCGTGCCCTGGCTGAAACTAAATTAGAAATTGAACCCACAAAGTAAATGTGAGCATGAGTTTAACCTTGGTTACATCCTCGGTCCTGTCCTGATTAAAGGTTTTACCAACAGACCCAGATTGCCAGTTTATAATGAATGACAATGACAATGTATGCATTATAATAACATTTTAATGGGTAACCATACCCCAAAAATAGAAAAAATGCTCAGTGAAAGGGATGATGTAGAAATAGTCTATCCTGTTTTGAATTAAGTTAACAGATTGTACTTAGAGGAGTGACATAGCACTCCAGTTTAAAGAAAATCTATTATTAACTAGACCAAGTGGGACCTGTTGGGTTCCGTCCCCTCAACGCGCGGTTGCGGGGGGAGGGGGCGACCTGCGCCGTCACGCACACTAACCCCTCACACACATACGCTAACCACCCCCCACACACACACTAACCACCCCCATTGATATATTAATATTATTCATTCACTCCTTTTACCCCATCCCCCACCTTATCCACTCATGCATAACCCCCAACTCGCAGGCGCGGCTAGAGAGGGAGGGGGATAGAGAGTGCCTCTGTGTCCCTCAGGAGGCACACAGGGGGATACAGAGGGACACAGAGGCACAGAGAGGGACACAGGGAGGGGCACAGAGCGGGAGACAGAGGCACAGAGAGGGAGACAGAGGCAGAGAGGGAGCGGGGGGGGGGGGGAGGGGGGGGGAGTAGAATTTGAGGGGTGGGGTGGGGGGGATTTCGTCAGAGGTGAGGGCTGGTTCCCGATGCAATAATCTCTCGCTCCCGGCTGCAAAACGCACCCGTCCCCTACCCGTTGCAGGGGGGCAGAGAGGGAGAGGAGTGGAGTTTGAGGGAG
Organism: Amblyraja radiata; assembly: GCF_010909765.2. Taxonomy (NCBI): domain Eukaryota; kingdom Metazoa; phylum Chordata; class Chondrichthyes; order Rajiformes; family Rajidae; genus Amblyraja; species Amblyraja radiata. The sequence goes on along the minus strand of NC_045963.1, from coordinate 5,598,324 downwards.
GTGGGGCACGTTGTCAGAGGGGAGGGCTGGTTCACGAACCTCTCTCCTGGCTTTAGGCTGCATTTAGGGCCCAAGAACGGGTGGTCGGGAGGGGTGGGGGGCGACGTGACTCGCAGCGCGTGAACACGACGTGCAGCCATTGTGACATCATCAGCCAAAGCGGTTTCATTTTCTGTTAATTGAAATCTTTAAACATTTGGAATAATAACTGAAGAAAAAGCTCAAAAGTGGCAGGGTCCCTGTTTTCTGACATCACCAGATACATCGCTACAGGCATATGTAAACACAAAGTTATCAGGGCGTCATTTTGTCCAGCAGACAGACAGACAGACAGACAGACAGACAGACACACACACACACCCAAGATAATTTGAGTATAGGAGCAGGGAGGTTCTACTGCAGTTGTACAGGGTCTTGGTGAGACCACACCTGGAGTATTTCGTACAGTTTTGGTCTCCAAATCTGAGGAAGGACATTATTGCCATAGAGGGAGTGCAGAGAAGGTTCACCAGACTGATTCCTGGGATGTCAGGACTGTCTTATGAAGAAAGACTGGATAGACTTAGTTTATACTCTCTAGAATTTAGGAGATTGAGAGGGGATCTTATAGAAACTTACAAAATTCTTAAGGGGTTGGACAGGCTAGATGCAGGAAGATTGCTCCCGATGTTGGGGAAGTCCAGGACAAGGGGTCACAGCTTAAGGATAAGGGGGAAATCCTTTAAAACCGAGATGAGAAGAACTTTTTTCACACAGAGAGTGGTGAATCTCTGGAACTCCCTGCCACAGAGGGTAGTCGAGGCCAGTTCATTGGTTATATTTAAGAGGGAGTTAGATGTGGCCCTTGTGGCTAAGGGGATCAGAGGGTATGGAGAGAAGGCAGGTACAGGATACTGAGTTGGATGATCAGCCATGATCATATTGAATGGCGGTGCAGGCTCGAAGGGCCGAATGGCCTACTCCTGCACCTAATTTCTATGTTTCTATAATTGTTTTATAAGTATACTAGACCAAGTGGGACCCGTTGGGTCCCGTCCCCTCAATGCGCGGTTGCGGGGGGGCGGCCTGCGGTGTCACACACACACTAACCACCCCTCACACACACGGGGGGGGGGGTGAGAGGGGAAGGGAGGAGTGTGGGGGTAAAAGGAGGGGGAGGGAGGTGGAGGGGGAGAGGGGGGCAGGGGGAGAGGGGGGAAGGGGGGGCAGAGGGGGGAGGGACAGAGGGGAGAGGGAGAGAGAGGAGGCGAAGGGGGAGAGGGGGAGGGAAGATAGGGGGGAGCCACTGCCACCTTCCCATCGCGCTGCCCCACGCCCTCACCCGCGCGGCGATAACGACTGCTGCCGCCATGTTCTAGAACTTCAAGGAGCCCAGCGGAGCGCGCAGCACGACCTGAGCAGCAGTTTAAAAACACTAAGTGACGAATTTTAAGAAGTAAAAGTTAAGAAGCCAAGAAGTACAGAAGACCGAACAGGAGCGACGTCACTCGCAGCGCGAGCAGAGGCAGGCAGTCAGATCCGTTGTGACGTCATCAGCGAGACCACCTCATTTATTTATGTTCTTTGAGATTTGTGAACATTTTCATGAATAACTCGAGAAATAATGCATGAAATTTTCAGATAAGGCGAATTTTGACATCATGGCGCAAATCTCTATCGGAATATGTAACATTTTCACCGTTAGCGCGTCGTGTTTTCGAGGAGATGTGAAACGCACACGAACATCACACACAGATACACACACAAACGCACAAATACACACACATCCAAGATCAGAGTTTTAGAAGCAAAGAGATAGATTGCCGTTTTGTTTCTATAGATTGCCTACATAGCTGTAAAATGATAATCCAGTTAGATTCTGTTTCAACTTCTCCTACTCTCAGTTACACTGGACTAGCATTGTGTGAACATTGAGATGGTTGAGGACATTTGATAGCACTTCAACTATTTCCCTTCAAAGAAAGCACACATTAATATGTTAGATCAAATAAATGAATGCATTTCTTCTCAGAATCCGAATTTAAAGTTGGGACAGGTCCAGTTTGAAAGTCAGAGCGATGTGTAAAGACAAACTACGAATTAGAATCATTGGAATTTACAGAACAAGGCTATTCAGCCATTATGCCCACGCCACATTTCAAAATATGCTCACTAGAAAGTTTCAAGTATGGGTGGCAGTAGATTTGCTGCCTTACAGTGCTTGCAGCGCCGGAGACCCAGGTTCAAACCTGACTGCGGGAGCTGTCTGTACGGAGTTTGTACGTTCTTCCCGTGTGGGTTTTCTCAGAGAGTTTCGATTTCCTCCCGAACTGCGTGCAGGTTTGTAGGTTAATTGGCTTGGTGTAAATGTAAATTGTCCCTAGTGTAAGGAGGATAGTGTTAATGTGGGGATCGCTGGTTGGTGCGGACTCGGTGGGCTGAAGGGCCTGTTTCAATGCTGTATCTCTAAACTAAACTAAAGTGAAGTAACTGGATTCACTAGATCAGAAGAATTATCTCCAGAACATTGTGGCAATACTACCTCAATGCAACAGCATCTCTCTTTAAGCTGCTGCATCAACACTATTACTAGAGTTTGAACTTTCATTAGCACTGCAGTTCTCTTCACTCCACGATTTATCATTAATTTATTTTTCATCACTATGACAGGATTAAGGGCCAATTTCTGGCAAATTGCTCGTTCTTAAAGAGAACTGTTAATCCACTGACCAGTCTTAATGTGCAAATGATGTCGTGGTTCTCCGGGACCCTCTATAGGTTGATCTGCAAGGAATAATCGTGCAGAATCTAGAGCAGTCAGGATTGCGTCTTCCTTATCCAGTAACTCGTGCTTGAGTCCCTGCATGAGAGAATTTCACAAAGGGTGAGAATGTTACTTGGAACATCGAAAAATAGGTGCAGGAGTAGGCCATTCGGCCCTTCAATCCAGCACCAGCATTCAAAATGATCATGGTTGATCAACCAAAATCAGTACCCCGTTCCTGTATCTCCTTGATTCCGTTAGCCCTAAGAGCTAAATCTAACTCTCTCTTGAAAACATCCAGTGAATTGGCCTCCACTGCCTTCTGTGGAAGAGAATTCCACAGATTCACAACTCTCTGGGTGAAAAAGTTTGGCCTCATCTGTCCTAAATGGCCAACCCCTTATTTTTAAACTGTGAACCCTGCTTCTGGACTCCCCCAACATGGGGAACATTTTTCCTGCGTCTAGCCTGTCCAATCCTTTAAGAATATTATATGTTTCTATAAGATATCCTCTCATCCGTCTAAATTCCAGTGAATACAAGCCCAGTCATAGAGTCATAGAGTGATACAGTGTGGAAACCGGCCCTTCGGCTCAACTCACCCACACCGGCCAACAATGTCCAAGCTACCCTAGTCCCACTTGCCTGCGCTTGGTCCATAACCCTCCAACTCTGTCCTATCCATGTACCCGTCTGTTTCTTAAACGATGGGATAGTCCCAGCCTCAACTACCTCCTCTGGCAGCTTGTTCCATACACCCACCACCCTTTGTGTAAGAAAGTGACCCCTCGGATTCCTATTAATTCGTTTCCCCTTCACCTTGAACCTATGTCCTCTGGTCCTTGATTCACCTACTCTGGGTAAAAGAGCCTGTGCATCTACCCGATCTATTCCTCTCATGATTTTGTATACCTCTATAAGATCTCCCCTCATCCTCCTGTGCTCCATGGAATAGAGACCAGCCTACTCAACCTCTCCCTATAGCTCACACCCTCTAGTCCTGGCACCATCCTCGTAAATCTTTTCTGAACCCTTTCAAGCTTGACAATATCTTTCCTATAACATGGTGCCCAGAACTGAACACAATATTCTAAATGCGGTCCCATCAACGTCTTATACAACTGCAACATGACCTCCCAACTTCTACACTCAATACTCTGACTGATGAAGGCCAAAGTTCCAAAAGCCTTTTTAACCTGTGACTCGACCTTCAAGGAACCATGCACTTGTACTCCTAAATCCCTCTGCCCGACAACACTACCCAGAGGCCTACCATTTACTGTGTAGGTCCTGCCCTTGTTCGACTTCCCAAAATGCTACACCTCACATTTCTCTGTATTAAATTCCATCAACCATTCCTCTGCCCACCTGGCCAATCGATCCAGATCCTGCTGCAATCGTTCACAACCTTCTTCACTATCTGTAAAACCACTAACTTTGGTTCATGTTGGACAGAAATAAGTTGAGACATCAGAAATTATTAGGAATGGAATCTAATAATTCCACCTGAAGTAGGAGAGTGGGCTAGTTTAGAGATGCAGCACGGAAACAGGCCCTTCAGCTCACCGAGTCAGCGATCCCCGCACATTAACACTATCCTACACCCACTAGGGACAATTTACATTTACACCAAGCCAATTCACCTACAAAACTGTACGCCGTTGGAGTGTGGGAGGAAACCGAAGATCTCAGAGAAAACCTATGAGATCTCGGGGAAAACGCACAAACTCTGTACAGACAGCACCCGTAGTCGGGATCGATCCCGGGTCTCTGCCTCTGTTATGGGCCTGTCCCACTTAGGTGATTTTTCAGCGGACTGCCGGCGACTGTCAAGTTGCCAACAGTCGACTGAAAAACCAGGAACTGGAACGGCGACTGTCAGAGTGGAACACACACATACACACACACACACACACACACACACACACATCGCAAAGGCGGGGGCCAGGGGAAAAGGGGGGAGCGCTGTCTGAAATTCACACGGTGCAAAGCCACCGTGATACAGACAGATGAACTGGAAGGTTGGCGCTGTAATTTAGACGGCTAGCACAGTGTACGGTAAGTCCTTTAAAAGAGGGGGGGGGGGGGGAAGAAGGAGTGGAGACAACTTTTAAGAAGCCAGCCAACATTTAATAAGCCAGAGATACACGTCTGTGAAGCTCGGCGGACATTAACATTACCGGTTGGTTATCCTTGGTTCTGAAAACTACTGCTTACGTTTTTTTCCCCCAATGAGTCAAATGAGCAAAGGCGATTAACTAAAACTACCTACAACTACATGGCGACCCCACTACAACTGCACCCACGACTACAGGATGATCAATTATCTCCATGGTAATCAATTTTTGGTCGCAGAAAATTTTTCAACGTGTTGAAAAATTTGCGGCGACCATACTGAGGCTGCGACTAGTTCCCAGAATGCGGGAACTCCTCACGACCATGAAGCCAGAGACCACCAGAGAACATGTGGCGACCATGTGGTGAGCGCAGTCTCCTGCACTCGCCTAAAAACTCGCCTAAGTGGGACAGGCCCATCAGGCAGCAATTCTACCGCAGCGCCACCGTGCTGCCCAAAACCAAATTCTACTTCATATCAAACCATCAGAATTCCAAAACTGATTCAGAGGCACGAATAAACACTCTAAATTCAAGAGCGGGACTGAGAAGACAAGGAGGGGTAGAAAGCTTACCGAACAGTGGTCCCGCTGCAGCAACAACGTCTGAACGTCACCTCCAACAGGCATCTGTTTTGTCAGTGCTTCATCTTTGAGATTTAACCACTTGTTCAATTCTTCTAGTGATGTTAGCAACCTTTTCCAGCGTTCTGCATTCGCTTCCAAATGAACCCTGATCAGGAAATGGATAGCGTCAACTATTGACATTGTATATGATGAAAACTTTGAAAAAACATTTCCACTTAATCAATTCAAAACATTCAATACTGCTTCTGTTTAAAATATGGCATGGCTGCAGGAAAGCATAAAACTGCTTGAAGTACTAATTAGCTCTCAATTTCTAAACATTGCCGTTTATCCCCTTATTCAAGCACCATAGTCACAGTGCTATACACCATGAACAGGTTGTTTGGCTCAACTAGTCCATGTGGACTCTTCTAAGCTGGTCCATTTTACCTGCGTTTCGCCCATGAACCTTTAAACCTTTCTTTTCCATACACTTGTACAAACGTCATTTCAAATGGTTATTGTACCTGTTTCAACTACTTCCTCTGACAGCCTGTTCCATATACCCTCCACATTCGGTGTGAAAAAAAGTTGTCCCTCACATACCGATTAAGTCTTTCCCCTCTCACCTTAAATCTGTGTCCTCTAGTTCTTGATCCTCTGCCCTGGGAAAAAGACTCAGCATCCATCCAACATTGCCCAACCTTTCCTTATGTAGATATCTACATATAGCATCGCTGACCCTTTTTACTCTTGCACTTTATTTTTACATTCTTTATTTTTAATAATATCTTTTTTATATTGTCTGCTGTATATCATTGTATGTGTATATACTTGGCTAATAAATTGATTCTGATCCTGATAGCTCAAGTCCTAGCAGCATCCTCGTAAATCTTCTCTGCACTCTTTCGAGCTTTCCATAGAATCTTTTCTAGAGGAGGGTGACCAACTTTAACACAATATTCAAATGCGGCCTCGCCAACAAATTGTACAACTGAGACATAACATCCCAATCTATACTCAATTCCCTGACTGATGAAAGACAGCATTCCAAAAGTCTTCTTCCCTATCCTATCTACCTGTGATGCCACACTGAGTTTTATTGCCTCTGTACTTGTAATCCCCAATCCCTCCGCTCTACAACACACCCTGGATCCCTACCATTTACTGTGAAGGTCCTGCCCGGGTTTGACTTCCTAGAACACCTCGCTCTCATATGAATTAAACTCCATTAGCCATTTCTCGGCCCACTTGCCCAGCTGATCAAGATCCTGTTGTAATTCTTGATCATTGCCTACGATACCACCTATTTCAGTATCACCTGCAAACCGACCAAGCATACCTCGTAAGTTCTCATCCAAGTCATGGATGTAGATTACAAATGGACTCACCACCAATTCCTGAGACACATCGCTAGTCACATCCTCCAGTCCAAAAAAAACCCAAACCTTCCACCATCACGCTCTGCTTCCTCACATGAAGATAATTCTTTATCCAATCTTCATTCAGTAAAAACTTACATTTTACACAGACAAGTCATTAAATATTCATACTGAGTATGTTGGGAGACCAAGATATTTGCTTTACTAATTTATTTGCTTTTAGGTGGACAAAAATGCTGGAGAAACTCAGCGGGTGAGGCAGCATCTATGGAGTGAAGGAAATAGGCGACGTTTCGGGCCGAAACCCTTCTTCAGACTGATGCAGGGTGGGGGGGGGGGGGGGGGGGGGGGGCGCTGAGTTTCTCCAGCAATTTTGTCAGTACCCGCTGAGTTTCTCCAGCAACTTTGTCTACCTTCGATTCTCCAGCATCTGCAGTTCCTTCTTGAACAGAAGTAGTAGTTGAGGCAGGTACAATAACAACATTTGTAAGGCATTTGGACAGGTACATGGATAAGAAAGGTTTGGAGGGATTTGGGCCAAATGCAGATAAATGGGACCAGCTTAGATGGGGCAGCTTGGTTGACATGGGCTAGTTAGGCCGAGGAGCCCGTGTACCTGTCTTATGACTCAATCCCTCAATTTCATCCCAAAAACCTATAAACTAGAATTTCTGATGTTCTGCGAATTTCGACATTTAGTTACATTCCTAAAGAATGCAGAATTTTAACGTCAAAGCTTGAGGCAAAAACACATCATAATTTTGTTTCATTTTATCTCTAATACTTTTAAAATGTCCATCCTTCACCCTCGACTTAAGTTTTTCAATAAAGAGGTTTACAACTCCCTGGTATAATTGAACAGCACGTGCTATTGGGTAGCTTACAACCCAATGGTATGAACAATCAATTCACCAATTTTAGGTAACCCCTAACCAACCCGCACCAAATTCCAGCCCCCAACTCTCTGTTCCCCCTTCCACTTTAATCCCCAAAACCCAAACTGAACTCCCACCTATTTCTTCCTTCCAGCTCCTCCCACCCCCTGCTACTTTCCTCCTCCTGGCTTCACAATTCTCAACGTTTCAAACCTGACTGACTCCTTCTGCTCTTATCTCTGGGCTTTGTCCCAACCATCTGGCTATCATCAATCTCCCCTCGCCTATGTCGACCTATTACCTGCCACGCTTTGTTCTGCCTCTCCCCTTTTCCAGCTTTCTTCTGCCCCCTCTACAATCGGAAGGGTCTCAAGCCGAAACGCCACCTATCCATGTTTTCCAGAGATGCTGCCGGACCTGGCTGACTTACTCCAGTACATTGTGACCTTTTACACTACAACACCTCTTTCACTCTACAGACCTAATGTTGACAGATTTTGTCTTCAGATCACTCCAGCGCTGGTTCATATCATCGAGTCGCTGTTGGAGCAAGGTAGCTTCCTCTGAATTACCCAGAGCCTTCACCATCTTTTGCCTGTTGCCATCAATATTCTTGAAAATGTCATTGTGAGCATCAATCTCAGCCTGGATATCCTGCGGAAAGCAAGGTCGCAACAGTCAACAAATGCATTCTTCAAGGATATCTCTTCACTGTATTATCTCTATGTGAAATTTGTATGTTCTGCCTGCGACTGTGTGGGTTTCCTCCGGATACTCTGGTTTCTTGCCACATCTCAAAGACAATTGGCCTCTGACTGATTCTAAACTCATCTGTGGAGAGTTAAGTGTAGAAAGTTAAAAACTACACTTCATCCTCGGTCAATTCGTCCCTTCCCACCCAAACCAGCCCCATCCCTGGCACTTTCCCTTGCAACTGCAGGAAATGCTACACTTGTCGCTTTACCTCCCCCCTCGACTCCACCCAAGGATCCAAGCAGTCTTTCCAGGTGAGGCAGAGGTTCACCTGAGGCAGAACCTCATCTACTGCATCCACTGTTCCAGGTGTCAACTTCTCTACATCGTCGAGGCCAAGCGCAGGCTTGGCGATCGCTTCGCCCAACACCTCCGCACAGTTCGCAACAACCAACCTGATCTCCCGGTGACTCAGCACTTCAACTCCCCTCCCATTCCGGATCCGACCTATCTGTCCTGGGCCTCCTCCATGGCCAGAGTAAGGCACAGCGCAAATTGGAGGAACAGCACCTGATATTTCGCTTGGGTAGTTTACACCCCAACGGTATGAATAGTGACCTCCAATTTCAGGTAGTCCCTGCTTTCTCCCTCCTTCCCCTCCCCTTCCCAGCTCGCCCACAAGCCATCCCCCCCCCACATCAATCTGAAGAAGGGTCTCGACACGAAACATCGCCTATTCCTTCTCTCCATAGATTCTGCCTCACCCGCTGAGTTTCTGCCCACCTTCGGATTTTCCAGCATCTGCAGTTCCTTGTTAAACACCTCATTACCATGTAAATTCCCCAAGTGTAGCTCTGATGACATTCAAGTCAGGGGTACTGTAGTTATGTTGCCGGATTACTAATAAAACATATAACAGTACAGCACAGGAAAGGGCCTTTGTCCCACAATGTTTGTGTTGAACATGATGCCGAGCTGAACTAATCTCCTCTGCCTGCATGATACATACTCCTCCATCCTCCCACCTCCATGTGCCTATCTAAAGGCCTCTTAACCAGCACCATCGCATCTGCCTCCACCACCATCCCTGGCAATGCATTCCAGGCACCCACCAGTACAAAACCTCCCATGCATTCTCCATTAAACTTGCCCTCTCTCACATTATTCAATGTGGAAAAGACCCATTTGAACAGCTTCTCACATGTGCATTTGTCCATGTGCTGATATGAACAGGTGGAGATAAGGACCCATCTACACACTTCGCAGCATGTTAGGTGGGACAGATCCAGGATACATTTTGCAGGAAACACACGGGCCACTGCTAAAGAATTATTCTTCCAGAATCGGCAACCTCCTGGTCATTATCATCCAAAATGTTAAGAATCAAATGCCGTTCGCAGGGATTTGGAGATATTTTAGAAAGGGCAGTGAGAAAACAATTGAGAGGAATGAAAGGAATAGATTGGGTGGATGCACATGGTCTCTTGACCAGAGTAGGGCAAGAGTTAGTCACCAAGTCTATGTGGTGGGTCTGTAGAAGATGGGCAAGGTCCTTCATGATTATTTCCCCTCTTTTTCTAATCCATGGAGAGGCCAGAGAACTTGGGACAATTCATGGAAATGTCTTGAGGATAGTCTGCATTATGGTTGAGGAATTACTGGACGTCAGAGAGTGTATGAAGGCCATAGTCCTAGAAACATAGAAAATAAGGTGCACGAAGAGGCCATTTGGCCCTTTGAGCCTGCACCACCATTCATTGTGATCATGGCTGATCATCCACAATCAGTAACCCGTGCCCACCTTCTCCCCATATCCCTTGATTCCGCTAGCCCCTAGACCTCTATTTAACTCTCTTTTAAATTCATCCAGTGAATTGGCTTCGACTGCCTTCTGTGGCAGAGAACTCCACAGATAGTGTGGGAACAGGCTCTTTGGCCCAACTTGCCCACACCGGCCAACATGTCCCAGCTACACTAGTCTCACCTGCCTGCGCTTGGCCCATTTCCCTCTACACCTGTCCTATTCATGTACCTGTCTAATTGTTTCTTAAATGTTGCAATAGTCCCTGCCTCAACTACCTGGTTCCATATACCCAACACTCTGTGTGTGAAAAGGTTACACCTCAGATTCCTATTCCTTTCCCCCCCTCACCCCAATTCCGCAGTTCCATCCCATTCACTGGGGGTGCCAGCTCCCGTGTTTTCCTCCTTCTCACCGGAGTCCCACCTCCCTCTCACTGGATTCAGATTCCCTTGTTACCTCTAAACAAAGTGGGCTGTTCTTTCCCCCATGTATTTCTTGCCCACAACTGCCAGCGCGTATAATGAAAATGATTGTACGGGGGGAACTGTATTGATTATATTGACCTCGTCTTCACTTTCATGATTTCTGGTCAAGCAGGGGCAAAGGAACCTACTGATTCGCTCCTGCCCTTCAGCTGATGAATCAGTATACTTCCACACTCAATACACTTGTAAGAATCACTGAGACTATCGTCATTGCAGAGTGCATTCTGCAAAGGCATTGCCAATACCCATTAACAACTGATGCATTAGCTGATGTCCCAAGGATATAGCTGTCAGAATGGACAAACTAGACGAACTGGTAGGGTGGCACGGTGATGTAGCGGTAGAGTTGCTGCCTTACAGCGCCAGGGACCTGGGTTCCATCCTGACTACGGGTGCTGTCTGGACGGAGTTTGTACGTTCTCCCCCCGACCGGCGTGGGTTTTATCCGAGATCTTTGGTTTCCTCCCACACTCCAAAGGCGTACAGGTTTGTAGGTTAATTGGCTTGGTAAATTGTAAATTGTCCCTAGTGTGTGTAGGATAGTGTTAATGTGCAGGGTTCGCTGGTCAGTGCAGACTCGGTGGGCCGAAGGGCCTGTTTCCATGCTGTATCTCTAAACTAAACTAAGATGTGGAATATACCTGCTTCGCCTTAACAACATCTCACAAATACATCAGCCAATTACAGTGTTAAGGGCCTGTCTCCCTTTCACGACCTAATTCACGACCTTTTTTACTCGTGGACATTTTTCATCATGTTGAAAAAACGTCCCGACCTACTTGATGCCACGAGTACCTACGACTAGCATCACGACCTACCTATGACCTTGTGACGACCACGCTGCAAGTATGAATCAAGGGCAAACTAAGCCGAGGTCGTGAATTAGGTCGTGAAAGTGGGACAGGCCCTTTAGGAGTGATGATCACATAACTGTGGTGGAAATGAAGTCAAGTCTTCAGCCCTGTGTGTGTTGTATCTTACTTGCAATGTGATGGACGGGTTATATTCAGAATAGATTAAGCAGCTCTAAACTCGGCATCCACGAGGCACTGTAAGTATGTAGGAACCGCAAATACTTTACTGCAGCACCATCTATAGTCTCTGCAAGACTAATTCCTCAATGTATCATTGCCCTATAAGCAGAGAAGCACCACTGGTTCAATCAAGAGTGAAACCAGGAAACAATCCAGGTCTACCGAAATACAAGTTGCCAACCAGGTGAACCTGCAAGAGGCAATATGCATGTTAAATAATAAAAGCAGCATTGCAATATCCTGTCGTGAATGCAGGTGGAAATGCAATGGTTACACAAGGGCATGACAGCCTGTGATTTCCCATCTTCATTAATGGTGAACAATCAAACTTTGGACAGAAACTTTTACCAGAAGCCACGTGGATGATCCATATCCGCCAAATCCATTTACTCCACCATAAATCATGTGCTTCAGTGCTCTGTACCTGACAAGATCCTGGCTATGCCTTTGCACACTTGTAGCCAAGCTGAGCACATCCCGAACCATCACAGGCACAGTCCTCCCCATCATTGAAAGCATCTGTTAGTTGCAGCCTCAAGAAGGTGGCATCAATTAGCAAGAATCCCCAGCATCCTGGCCATGCCTTCCCTTCACTTCCACAGAAGGGCAGGGGATATCGACGACAGAAGCTCTACACCACCAGGCTACTTGCCTACGTCAGAAACAAGTGCTGGAGTAACTTTGCAGGTCAGGCAACTCTCTGGAGAACATGGAAAAGTTACCATTCAGGTTGGAATCCTTCTTCATAGTGATTATGGTGGGGAGGGGGGAAGGAGGATGAAAAGAAAGCTGGAAGAGAGGAGGGGCAGGACAAATCCAGGCAAGTGATAGGTAGAAGGTACACAAAATTGCTGGGGAAACTCAGCGGGTGCAGCAGCATCTATGGAGCGAAGGAAATAGGCGACGTTTCGGGCCGAAACCCTTCTTCAGACTGATAGGTAGATGCAGGTGAGGCGGGAGGTTTTGAAAGGCTGGATAAAGGCCAGAGATAAAGGAAAAAAGTGTAAGATAAGGGTAAAAGCGTTGCGATTGATGAAGCCAGAGGCAGGAATGTAGGTTGAAGGGGAGGGGATGGGAGAAATGGGTGCAGGGCACAGGGAAGAGAAGGCAGTGACAAAGGAGGGGAGAGAGGTGTACTGGTTAGTTACCCAAAACTGGAGAATTCCTCCTTTTTCCTTCCTTCTCCCCGCCACCCCCTATCAGTCTGAAGAAGGGTTTCGGCCCGAAACGTTGCCTATTTCCTTCGCTCCATAGATGCTGCTGCACCCGCTGAGTTTCTCCAGCATTTTTGTGTACCCTGGAGAATTCAATGTTCATACCTTGAGGTTGTAAGCTACCCGAGAGTAATGAGTTGCTGTTCCTCCAGTTTGTGTATGGCCTTCCTCAGGCAATGGAAGAGTTCCAGGACAGAGGGAAGCCGGAGTGAGGCTACATGCCACTGAGAGGAACAACACCTTGTATTCTGCTCAGGCAGCTTACAATCCAACGTAGGTACATTCATTATCCAATTTTTGGTAACTAACCAAACACCGTCCCTCTCTTTCCCCTCCCCACCCACCTTCTCTGCGCCCCGCCTGGACTCGTACCCAGCTCCTCCCTTCCCCAACTCCTTCCACCTACATTCCTCCCTCTGGCTTCACAATGCTCAAACTCTCCCACGGTCCCAACGTGAAACGTCACCATCCGTGTTCTCCAGAGATGCTGCCTGACCCGCCGTGTTACTCCATTTATTTGTAAGCATCTATCTGCAGTTGCTTGCTTCTGCTTCCTACATTTGCCACGTTCTTGAACCAAGCTGCACAATTCAAATCCCACCTCAACAATGAACATGACGAACCATCGCTTGTAATGCTATGAACTTTTGCTTGTTAATTGTGTTATACACTGATGTTTTGTTTTTAGTATCTTCCAGAATAAGTGTATTTTATGTATAGTTTATGTTTATGTCGGAGTCTATGTGCTTGTGATGATGCTGAAAGCAAGATTTGTAGTGTACCTGTATATCACTGTCCCTGTGCAGATGTCAACACATGTGTACAGCTACTACACAGGCAACAAAAGGAGTCTGTATTTAAAGCAGGACAATATCGCCAAGCCAATTTCTGCCTTGTCATCAATTTAGACTTTTAACCCATGGGCCCCCTCTGTCCCTGTCCATAACTATCCAAACCTAATAGAACAGCGGTCGCTGGTCCCAAAGGGGCCACAGTCTTAGAATAAAGGGGAGGTCATTTAAGACTAAGGTGAGAAAAAACATTTTCACCCAGAGAGTTGTGAATTTATGGAATTCCCTGCCACAGTGGGCAGTGGAGGCCAAATCACTTGATGGATTTAAGAGAGAGTTAGATAGAGCTCTAGGGGATAGTGGAATCAAGGGATATGGGGAGAAGGCAGGCACGGGTTATTGATTGGGGACGATCAGCCATGATCACAATGAATGGCGGTGCTGGCTCGAAGGGCCGAATGGCCTCCCCCTGCACCTATTTTCTATGTTTCTAAAAGACTCATCCACGAACACTTCATCCACTTGCCCCCTCCAATTTCCCAAGACTAGATCAAGTGTTACCCTCTCCCATGTGGGGGCCTCTAATTATTGCTTTAGTGTTTACACCCACAATTTAGATGAGATTGGTCAAGGCATAATTAATAAGTTTGAAGATGACACTAATGTAGGCTGTAAAGTAAAGACAGTGAAGATGGCTACCAGAAATTACAGCAGGATCTTGATCAGTTGGGCAAGTGGGTAATGGGCCTGTCCCACTTAGGCGATTTTTTACGCAACTAGTTTGTCGCCACATGCTTGCCGGTGGTCGCCGGTGGTAGTCTTCTCAGTCGCGCAAAAAGTCGTAGCGCCTTTCTGGTCGCCGCTAAATTTTCAACATGTTTTCGACAACAAAAAAAACAGTGGGTTTGACGCCAACGAGCTTAGCTTGACTTCTCCTGACGTAGGTGCTGGCGTAGGCTGTCGCCAGGATGACGTAGGTTGCCGCCGGTTTTTCGGCGACCTACCACGACTATGACAGTCGCCGGCAGTTGCCTAAAAAATCGGCAAGTGAGACAGGCCCATTAAGGAATGTCTAATTGACTTCAAAGCAGAGTTCAGTCTGAAGAAGGGTTCAGACTATTTGCCTTTCTTTCGCTCCATAGATGCTGCCTCACCCGCTGAGTTTCTCCAGCATATTTGTTTACCTTCTCAAAGCAGAGACAGTAAGGTTTAATTTAGTTTACAGATACAGGCCCTTCGGCCCACTGTGTCCACGCCAAACAATGATCACCCTTACACTAGTTCTACCCTACACCCCAGGGACAATTTACAGAAGACAATTATCCTACAAATCTGTAAATCTTTGGAATGTGGGAGGAAACCAGCGCAGCCGGAGAAAACCCACGTGGTCACAAGGAGAATGCACATACTCCGTGTGGATAGCAACCGTAGACAAACCCGGGTCTCTGGCGAACTAAGGCAGCAACTCTACCGCTGCGCCACCATGCCGCACTTTGGGAAGTCAAACCAGTGCAGACCTTGCACAGTGAATGGTTAAGCCCTGGGGAGCAGAAGGATCTGGGAGTACGGCTACACAGTTCCCCCAAATGTGGAGTCACAGGTCGATCGGGTGGTAAAGGTGGCTTTTAGTACAGTGGCCTTCATCAGTTGGCATGTTATGTTCCAATTGTACACAATGTTGATGAGGCCACATTTGAAGTATTGTGTCCAGCTCTGGAAGGATGTTATTAAACTGGAAAAAAAGTGCAGAGAAGATTTAAAGGATGTTGCCAGGACTCGAGGGCCTGAGCTATAAGGAGTGCTTGGGCAAGCTAGGAATTTATTCCTTCGAGTGTAGGAGGCAAAGAGGTGATCTCCTGGAGGTGTACAAAATCGTGAGGGGAACTGATTCTTTTGCCCAGAGTAGTGGGAATCAAGAACCAGAAGACAAGTTTAAGGTGAGAGGGGAAACATATAATAGGAACCTGAGGTGTAACTTTTTCACCCAGAGAGTGATGGATATATGGAATGATCTGCCAGAGGAGGTAGTTGAGGCACGTTCTACAAGAGCATTTAAAAAACACTCAGACAGGTCGATAGATAGAAAAGGTTAAGAGGGATATGGGTCAAACATGGATAAATGGTACAAGGTTTGATGGGGCACAAACAAGTTGGGCTGAACAACTTGTTTCCGTGCTCAACAACACATCTCCTTTAACCTTTGCCTCTCTCACCTGAAAGCTATTAACTCTAGTCTTTGACATTTCCACCCTGCAGAAAATGTTCTGACTGTCCACCCTATCTATATCTCTCATTATTTTTATGTCTAACTAACAGGCCTCCCGTCAACCTCCGGCAGTCTAGAGAAATGTGTAGGAAGGAACTGCAGATGCTGATTTAAACCGAAGACAGACACAAAAAGCTGGAGTAACTCAGCGGGACAGGCTGCATCTCTGGAGAGAAGGAATGGGTGACGTTTCGGGTCGAGACCCTTATTCAGACTGGTTAGGGATAAGGGAAACGAGAGATATAGATGGTGATGTGGAGAGATAAAGAACAAAAATGATAATGGAAACAGGCCATTGTAAGCTGTTTGTAGGGTGAAAATGAGAAGCTAGTGCGACTTGGGTAGGGGAGGGATAGATAGACAGAGAGAGGGAATGCCGGGGCTACCTGAAGTGAGAGAAATCAATATTTATACCACTGGGCTGTCAGAAGCGAAATATGAGATGCTGTTCCTCCAATTTGTGTTTAGCCTCACTCTGACAGTGGAGATCGATCGATGACAGAAAGGTCAGTGCAGGAAAACATAAAATGCTGGAGTAAATCATTGGGACAGGCAACATCTCTGGAGAGAAGGAATGGGTGACGGTTCGGGTCGAGACCTGTCTTCAGACTGAAGAAAGGGGAGGGGCGGGACAAAGATAGAATGTAGTCGGAGATAGTAAGACTGATGGGAGAACAGCGAAGGGGGAGGGGATAGAGAGAGAGGGAAAGCAAGGACTATCTGAAGTTAGAGAAGTCAATGTTCACACCGCTGGGGTGTAAGCTACCCAAGCAAAATATAAGGTGCTGTTCCTCCAATTTGCGCTGGGCCTCACTCTGACAATGGAGGAGGCCCAGGACAGAAAGGTCAGATTGGGAATGGGAGGGGGAGGTAAAGTGCTTAGCCACCGGGAGATCAGGTAGGTTCAGGTGGACTGAGTGGAGGTGTTCAGCGAAACGATCGCCGAGCCTGCGCTTGGTCTCGCCGATGTACAGGAGTTGACACCTGGAATAGCGGATACAGTAGATGAGGTTGGAGGAGGTGCAAGTGAATCGCTGCCTCACCTGGAAAGACTGTCAGGGTCCATGGATGGAGTCGAGGGGGGAGGTAAAGGGGGAAGGTTGCATCTCCTCCTGTGGATGCAGGGGAAAGTACCTGGGACGGGGTGGTTTGGGTGAGAAGGGACGAGTTGACCAGGGAGTTGCGGAGGGAACGGTCTCTAAAGCTGGTACCTAAAGAATGAGGACATCTCCAATGACCTGGTATCGATGACCCAAAGGTCTGTGTAGGAATGGGAAGGAGAATTAAAGTGTCCAGAAACCACGAGATCAGATAGGTTCAGCCGGGCTGAACAAAGGTGTTCCGCAAAACGATCGCCCAGTCTGTGTTTGGTCTTGCTGATGTATAGGAGTCCACATACTGAACAGCGGATAGAGTAGATGAGGTTGGGGGAGGTGCAAGTGAACCTCTGCCTAACCTGAAAGGACTGTCGGGATCCCTGGACAGAGTCGAGGGAGGTATCGGGACAGGTGTTGCATCTTCTGCGGTTGCAGGGGAAGGTGCTGGGGGAGGGGGTCATTTGTGTGGGAAGGTATGAGTTAACCAGGGAGTTGCGGAGGGAACGGTCTCTGCAGAAGTCGGAAAGGGATGGAGATGGGAAAATGTGGCTAGTGGTGGGATCCCTCCCGTTGGAGGTGGCGGAAATTTCGGAGGATTATGTGTTGTATGCGACGGCTGATGGGGTGGAAGTAAGGATTAGAGTCATAGAGTGATACAGTGTGGAAACAGGCCCTTCGGCACAACTTGCCCACACCACACTAGTCCCACTTGCCTGCGCTTGGTCCATATCCCTCCAAACCTGTCCTATCCATGTACCTGTGTTTCTTAAATGATGGGATAGTCCCAGCCTCAACTACCTCCTCTGGCAGCTTGTTCCATACACCTACCACCCTTTGTGTGAAAAAGTCACCCCTCGGATTCCTATTAAATCTTTTCCCCCCCATTTCGAGGGAGACTCTGTCTCTGTTGCGGGGAGGGGGAGCAAGGGCGGAGCTGCGGGGTACCGAGGAGACACCAGTGAGGGCCTCACCTATGATGGGAGAGGGGAACCCCCCTTCCCTAAAGAATGAGGACATCTCGGATCTCCTGGTATGGAACACCTCATCTTGGGCGCAGATGCGGCGTAGACGGAGGAATTGGGAATAGGGGATAGAGTCTTTGCAGGAAGCAGGGTGGGAAGAAGTATAGTCGAGATAGTTGTGCGAGTCAGTGGGTTTGTAATAGACGTTAGTCAATAATATTTTAGTGAACCATATTATGTATGCAGATGATCTTGTGGTCTTTAGTCCATCTATCACTGGTCTCCAGCAGCTCCTTACTATATGTTCTGTGTATGGTGTGGAACATGATATTAAATATAATGCTAGTAAGAGTGCTGTTATGATCAGTACAACCAAAGAGGATAAATGTCTAAAATTTCCTGATTTTAAATTGTCTGACAATAATCTTAGTGTCTGTAATAAGGTAAAATACCTAGGGCATATTATTACAGAACAAATGACAGATGATGAGGATATTTATAGGCAACGACGCATGCTGTATGTACAGGCGAATATTCTCTTGCGTAAATTTGGAGCGTGTGCAGTTGTTGTGAAGATGTCGCTACTTAGAACATACTGCACACCACTCTACACTGCGCACCTGTGATCGAACTATGGAAGTTTGCAGAGACTAAAGGTGGCATATAACGATGTCATGAGAACACTGCTAAGGAAACCTAGATGGTGTAGTGCCAGTAATATGTTTGTGGCTGCAGGAGTCAGTACTTTAGAAGCTATCCTAAGGAATCACATGTATAAATTCATTTGCAGGATAAATGACTCTAAAAATGTAATTATTGTGGCCTTGTCAAACATAAGGGTTAGCACTACACGCTACGAATCCCAGCTGTGGAGACACTGGTATCGTTGTCTCGTTGTAGGACATTGACCATTCTTTTAATCTGGATTTTTAACTCATGTATTGTGTTTTAAAAAAAATATATAAGTTATGATGCTTTTATGTGATATGCTAAGATTTTATATGTACTTTATGATATTTTTTTTAATATGCAATGAATTTTTTAAAATGTAATGTTGCCCCTTGTCTGGACCTCGAGTCCGTAATAAAATGTATTATTATTATTATTATTATTAATAGTCTATTTTCTGTGATGTAGACGGTGAGATCTAGAAAGGGGAGGGAGGTGTCAGAGATGGTCAAGTGATTCTATTTAAATGTTGATGATGCAGTTGACTTGAAAGTTAAGGATGCAACTGTGTCACACTACGAGGTCATCCATTTCACCACCCACCCTTACCTGCACTCCCCCACCATCCCCGCGACCATCGACTATGCTGATCCTTGCCTCTCTCCCGCCCACATGCAACAGCTGAACTCCAGGCTTGGCTCCAGGCCGACAGCCTCTACGTTCTCGGCTCCAACACCCTCCTGGGTCCGGCTTCCACCAGGGCACCGCTCTAATGGGACCACTGGGTCCTGCTGCCCTTTCCCCTCTTTCAACCTTGTTACTCATACTACCCCCACCCGTACACCACTCCTCACTTCTCTCTGCATCCCCATCATCCCCCCACAGTAGCTCGCCCAAGCTTCCTTCCACCACTCTGCCCCCCACTGGCAACACAGTGGTGCAGCAGTAGAGTTGCTGCCTCACAGCGCCAGGGACCCGGGTTCCATCCTGACTACAGGTGCTGTCTGAACTGAGTTTTTACTTCTCCCTGACCTGCGTGGGTTTCCTGTGGGTGCTGCGTTTTTCTCCCACACTCCAAAGACGTACAGGATTGAAGGTTCACTGGCTTCGGTAAAACTGTAATTTGTCCCTAATGTGTGCAGGATAGTGTCAGTGCGCGGAGATCGCTGTTCGGCATACAATCCATATTTCTGCGCTGTATCTTTAAACTAATCTAAACTAAAGTAATTAATGAAAAGTTCATTAGTCATAGAATAGTCGATGAAAAGTTGTAGAAGTTGGCAGATGTTAAGAAATAGTCAGTTTGAGTATTGCGTAAACTGCTTCATTTCACACTGCAGAACCAGCAAAATCTCAGAACTAACCTACTTCAAGAAGAAAGAATACGCTAAATTCTCCATTTCATGGAAATGATCTTTGCAAACATGGGAGGCAACCCGATAACAAAATGTAAATGAAATTTATAATATATTAGAACACTTTCCAATTCTCAGCAATTCTCTATAAATGCACAGACATTTTCTTCTAAGATGCATTCACTAACTTCTTTGAAGTACATAGAGTTCTTAACCCACTGCAAAAAATGGTTAATGTCATTTATTCAATGTGCAGAAGATTTCCACATGATAGAATTGCAAGAACATAACTTAAATCCAAGTGAATCATTTAGGAAGGGAACTAAACATCACGTGATAATAAGATAAAATAATTGTTTACTTACTATACCTGTTCAATATTTCTTAGCAATTCCTGCAAGCTGAAATTCAGGCCAATCATCCTTGATACAGTCTACATCTTTCTACATAAAACAGTCCCATTGCTGTTGCTTTTGCTGCTGTTTTACATTTGCAAACAGAATGTTCAGCCGCTTTTACAGTACAAAATCTTCTCGTGCACACTAAATCCATCTGCGATCATTTACATAGCTTCACCCATCCATCAATTCCGAAGAACTCGCCCAAAGCTACCTAGATCCAGGATGCTGAGGAATATTCTACAGGTTTCAACCAGGCTCCATTGTATTTTCATTTCTGAGTTAGTCCTCAATCTAAAATGTAGTCGAAAATTCACTGACCCAATGGCAACCCGGTTGTTATTTCTTTAAAGCGCTTGTTCGTAGGCTCAGCCACGATTGAAGAACTAATCTCATGAATTGACAGAAGGTGCAAGTATGGGTGAAAAATAATAGTCGCTTGTGAAATTTTCTGAAAGAGTTTCTGTGCAGAAGCAACAGCAATCCTCCAATCAACTCCATTATAAACAGAGATCGAGGAGATGATATCAAACAGGACTTTGGTCCACTGGGATGGGAGGGAACAGCAACATATTTAACACGAGCCATTGATTTGTAAGTCTAGGGTTTGTTTTTTTCTTGTGGAAGAAAGGGGAAGGCAGGGTATTCAGAGAAACATTGTTCCAGCTGAGATTTCCCAGCTCCCACAACTCATTTCCACAATGTCCACTCTAATGTGGGAAATTATTTTTATACGCACTGTAGTCTGTAGTAACAATCTATTTTCAGCAGCTGTTTGTTATTTTATCATGCATCTTAATTTCAGAGCCAGATACACTCCCACTTCCTGAGGCCTCATTTTTGGCAGGGCTTCAGTGGTGGAGAAATGTGCAAAGAGCCAGACCTTCACCTAATAATAGGAAAACGCACAAAAAAAAGCAAATGCTATTACTGACTTCGTCCAAACCTTCTCTGTCCAAAATAAAATCTGGCATGATTTTCAGATGATCTGAGGTTTTGTATTTTAAGCCAATACGCAAAACATTTGAGGTGATAATTTGCTCTTAAGTTATTCACCTTACTAGCTAGTTCATAGAAACATAGAAAATAGGTCCATGAGGAGGCCATTCGGCCCTTCGAGCCATCACCGCCATTCATTGTGATCATGGCTAATCCTCCCAAATCAATAACCCGTGCCTGCTTTCTCCCCATATCCCTTGATTCCACTAGCCCCTAGAGCTCTATCCAACTATCTCTTAAATCCATCCAGTGATTTGGCCTCCACTGCCCTCTGTGGCAGGGAATTCCACAAATTCACAACTCTCTGGGTGAAAATGTTTTTTCTCACCTCAGCCTTAAATGGCCCTTAACTCCAAGAGACCAAGGAGCTCATTGTAGACTTCAGGAAGTCTAGGGGCGGCATGCACACCCCCATCCACATTAACGGGACGGAGGTGGAACGTGTTTCCAGCTTCAGGTTCCTGGGAGTCAACATCTCCGATGACCTCTCTTGGACCCACAATACCTCAACTCTGGTCAAGAAGGCTCACCAGCGTCTCTTCTTCCCGAGGAGACTAAAGAAGGTCCATCTGTCTCCTCAGATTCTGGTGAACTTCTACCGCTGCACCATCAAGAGCATCCTTACCAACTGTATCACAGTATGGCAACTGCTCTGTCTCCGACCGGAAAGCACTGCGGAGGGTGGTGAAAATTGCCCAACGCATCACCGGTTCCTCACTCCCCTCCATTGAGTCTGTCCAAAGCAAGCGTTGTCTGCGAAGGGCGCTCAGCATCGCCAAGGACTGCTCTCACCCCAACCATGGACTGTTTACCCTCCTACCATCCGGGAGGCGCTACAGGTCTCTCCGTTGCCAGACCAGCAGGTCCAGGAACAGCTTCTTCCCTGCTGCTGTTACACTACTCAACACTGCTCAAAATACTATGACTGTATGCACGTAAATAGATTTATTTATTGCTCATATTTATGTCGCTCTTCTAGGGAGATGCTAACTGCATTTCATTGTCTCTGTACTGTACACTGCACAATGAAAATAAAGTTGAATGAATCTGAATCTGAATCTGAAATGGCCTCCCTTTTATTCTAAGAATAAAGTTCCTATTACACTTTTCTCTTCCCAGATGTATTTTATCAGATGGCTAAGGACATTATTCTATTTGTGGAAGTTTGATATTAATTGGCCAATAAACTTAAGAAGACCTAATGAAAATGGATTCTTGGAATTGTCATCAACTTACAGCTAAATTCATAGCACATGAAAATGTTTAATCATCCATAGAGAAGTGTCATAGTCATACAGCAGGGAAACAGGCCCTTCCGCCCAACTTGCCCACGCCAGCCAAAATGCTCCATCTACACTAGTCCCTCCTGCCTGCATTTGGCCCATATCCCTCTAAACCCACCCAATCCATGGACATGTCCCAAGTGTTTTTAAAATATTGTGATAGTACCTATCTCAACTACCTCCCCTGGCAGCTCGCTCCATACACCCGCCACCCTTTGTCTATTAAATCTTTAGCCCCTCAACTTAAAAAGTGAATTGCATTTCAGAAATACATTACAGCATGTTCTGAGCTAATTT
Organism: Amblyraja radiata; assembly: GCF_010909765.2. NCBI lineage: Eukaryota > Metazoa > Chordata > Chondrichthyes > Rajiformes > Rajidae > Amblyraja > Amblyraja radiata. Next base: position 5,575,296 of record NC_045963.1, on the reverse strand, counting down.
GACTAACTCTTGTCACCAACATCCTCAATTCCCGTTCTTACTTTTCTCTTTGATACACTAACATTCCATCCACTTGAAGGATATTTTAATCTAAATTCCTACAAATCGGAAATAGGCTGCCTTTGGTCATTACAGGAATCTCTGATGCACATGTAATGAATACTAGAAATTCTTTACCCTTTTATGTAATGAATATAAAGCAATTTGAGTTCTTCCTGGCAAAATAGCAGGGAAATAATGGCATTTATTTTGCTTGTATTATACAATTTACAATCCATTGGCAGAGAATATGCACCAGGGAACAGCAAATTCAAACAAGGCCCAGAATAGAAACCGGTGAATTTGGAAAGCAGTAACTAAATTAAAAATCACAATGTGCCAAATGCTCAGAAAGGTGCTCAGGGCAGCAGCAACATTTTAAAATTCATCTGGAATTAAATCTTCCAACCATTAACTTTCTCCTGGTTTCATGCCACCCTCCTCTAAAATAATCCCTTTTCTTGAAATAGAAGTGTTCTTGAAATGGCAGAAAGTTGTGGAGGTAGCCCACACCATCACACAAACCAGCCTCACTTCCATCGACTCCATCTACACTTCACGCTGCCTCAACTTGGTTCTTTTCTTGTTGTACGACTGCAGAAACCAAATTTCATTTGAACTTCATGTGAGGTTCAAATGACAAATAAACGGTATTGTATTGTATTGTATAAGGCCACCGGCATAATCAAGGACCAGTTTCAGCCTGACCAGTCTGAAGAAGGGTCTCGACCCAAAACGACACCTATTCCTTCACTCCATTGATGCTGCCTCACCCGCTGAGTTTCTCCAGCATTTTTGTCTACCAGTCTCACCTAGGCCACTCCCTCTTCTTCTTTCTCCCATCAGGCAAGAAATACAGAAGTATGAACACAGTCATAAAGTCCATACAGCGTAGAAACAGGCCCTTCGGCCCAACTTGCCCATGTAGACCCACATGCCCGTCTACACTAGTCCCACCTGCCTGCATTTGGCCCATATCCCTCTAAACCTATCATATACGATAAAACTTTATTCATCTCTGGAGGGTAATTGGTCTGCCAACTGTCACAACATACAGGAGACATGAAAAGGTGAAATTAAAAGTGAATACAAAAAGAAAAAGACAAGTGCCTGTTGTCAGGCTACCGTGGGCACAGCACCTTCACATGAACAAACAAACAGACTTATCCCCTGAGCAGAGGATTCTAAAACTAGTTTCCCCCTCCCCACACTGTTCTCCCATCATCCCCCCTCCCCCCCACGCCTGCATTTACCTGATCTATTCGTCTTGTACCTCCAGATTCAGGAGCAGTGTTTCCCCCGGCTGTTATCAGGCAACTGAACGGTCCCCTCATTAGCTAGAGTGCGGTTCTGACCTCCCATCTACCTCACTGGAGACCTTTGAACTTTTTTTTATTCGGACTTCAATATCTTTGCTCTAAATGTTGTATCCTTTATCCCTTATCTTCGCAGTGTGGACAGCTTGATTGTATTCATGTATAGCCTTTCTCTAGACGATAGCACACAAACAAAAGCTGTTCATTGTATCTCGATGCACATGACAATAATAAATTAAACTGGCCAGGTGACTGGTGTCACAATGGAAGAGCAGTTTGGGATTAGTGATCAGAGCTCTGTAAATGTTAAGATCATTTTGAATTGGAATGTCTGGACCTTGCAGGAAGGTACAAAATTGGAATAAGGCAAATTACACCACAGGCAAGAACAAAATGACACGTGCATACTGAGGCAGGTACTGTGTTTCCCTTTTGTGAAGATGCTTGTAATTGGGAATTAGGGTAGGGCACCTGTAAATGGGGGATTAGGGGAGGGCACCAGTAAATGGGGAATTAGAGAAGGGCACCACTAAATGGGGGATTAGAGAAGGGCACCAGTAAATGGGGAATTAGGGTAGGGCACCTGTAAATGGGGGATTAGGGGAGGGCACCTGTAAATGGGGGATTAGTGGAGGGCACCTGTAAATGGGGGATTAGTGGAGGGCACCTGTAAATGGGGGACTAGGGGAGGGCACCTGTAAATGGGGGATTAGGGGAGGGCACCAGTAAATGTATCTACAACATAATCTATCTATTGATTAGTACAGATGTCAGGGGTTATGAGAAGGCTGGAGAATGGGGTTAGGAGGGAGAGAGGGATCAGCTATGATTGAATAGCATAGACTCGATGGGCCGAATGTCCTAATTCTGCTCCTATCACCCATGAACACAAACAAAGGGATAAGGATGGCAAAGTAAAGGGATCAAAGATGTAAATTTGGTCAGAGGAAAAGGAAGCGCATGCAAGGCAGTGAAGAAAGCGAATGGCATGTTGGCCTTTATAACAAGAGGAATCAAATATAAGAGCAAAGAGGTCCTTCTGTCGTTGTACAGAGCCATAGTGAGACCACACCTGGAGTATTGTGTGCAGTTATGGTCCCCTAATTTGAGGAAGGACTTTCTTGCTATTGAGGGAATGTAGCGTAGGTTTACAAGGTTAATTCCCGGGATGGCGGGACTGTCATATGCTGAGAGAATGGAGCAGCTTGGCTTGTACACTCTGGAGTTTAGAAAGATGAGATGGGATCTCATTGAAACATATGATTGTTAAGGGTTTGGACACGCTAGAGGCAGGAAACATGTTCCCGATGTTGGGGGAGTCCAGAACCAGGGGCCACAGTTTAAGAATAAGGGGTAAGCCATTTAGAACGGAGACGAGGAAACACTTTTTCTCACAGAGTGGTGAGTGTGGAATTCTCTGCCTCAGAGGGCGGTGGAGGCGGGTTCTCTGGATGCTTTCAAGGGAGAGCTAGATAGGGCTCTTAAAAATAGCGCATGGGATATGAGAAGGCAGGAACGGGGTACTGATTGGGGATGATCAGCCATGATCACATTGAATGGCGGTGCTGGCTCGAAGGGCCGAATGGCCTACTCCTGCACCTATTGTCTATTGTTTAAGAGAATGGAATCAGACAGGACCGTTGAGGAATATAAAGAAAGGAGGAAAAACTCTAGCAGGTGATTAGAAGGGCCAAAACAGGCCACAAAATGTCATTGGCAACTCTGATTAATGACAATCCCAAAGGTTTTTATATCTACATTAATAACAAGAGGGCCACCAGGGAGAAGGTAGGGCAAGGATAAAGCAGGGAATTTATGGTTGGAGTCAGGGGATGTACGTGAGGTACTAAAGGAGTCGGACATGAAGGACAGCGAGATCAGTGTGGAGAATACTAACATGCAAATCCAATTTGGTTCTTGAAGAGCATTAAGATGGATAAATCCCCAGGTACTGATGACATCTCTCTCAGGTTATTAAGTGAGGAAATTGCGGGAGCCTTGATGAAGATCTTTGCAACTTCTGCAGCCACAAGTGAGGGCCCGGAGGACTGGAGAGTTGATAATGTGGTTATTTTGTTTAAAATAGGGAAGTAGAGGAAATCCACAGAATTTCAGACTGGTAAGACTCACATCATTAGTAAGGAAGCTATTGGAGAGGAACCGTCAGGAAAGGATTTACTTCAAGGCGATTAGTGAGGGCAAGGTCGTGGATGCAGTCTGTACGGATGTTAGTAAGGCATTTTAGTAAGTCCTCCATTGTCGGTTGATCAAGAAGATTAAGATGCACAAGATTTGGCCGTATGGAAACAGAACTGGCTTATTGATAGAAGACAGAGGGTTGTGGTCGAAGGACAATATTCAGCTGGAGCTCTGTGACCAGTGGAGTTCCACAGGGATCTGTGTTGGGATATCTGCTGTTTGGGATACTGTATCAATTAATGAGTTGGAACGGGAATGCAGACGGGATGAATAGTAAGTTTTCAGATGACACCAGATTGTTGTGGTCGTGGACTGTGAGGAAGGCTGTCAAAGAATACAGTGGAAGATAGATCAGCTACAGAATTGGACAGAGGGGTGGCAGGTGGAGTTTAATCCGAGCAAGTTTGATGTGTTGCACTTTGGAAGGTCTTATGACCCTTAACAGGATTGATGTACAGAGGGATCTTGGGGTCCAGGTCCATAACTCCCTGAAAGTGGCAACACAAATATAGTGCCCTCCATAATGTTTGGGACAAAGACCCATCATTTATTTATTTGCCTCTGTACTCCACAATTTGAGATTGGTAATGGAATAAATCACATGTGGTTAAAGTGCACATTGTCAGATTTTATTAAAGGCCATTTTTATACATTTTGGTTTCACCATGTAGAAATTACAGCAGCGTTTATACATAGTCCCCCCATTTCAGGGCACCATAATGTTTGGGACACAGCAATGTTATGTGAATGAAAGTTGTCATGTTTAGTATTTTGTTGCATATCCTTTGCATGCAATGACTGCTTGAAGTCTGCGATTCATGGACATCACCAGTTGCTGGGTGTCTTCTCTGGTGATGCTCTGCCAGGCCTGTATTGTAGCCATCTTCAGCTTGAGCTTGTTTTGGGGGCTAGTCCCCTTCAGTTTTCTCTTCAGCATATAAAAGGCATGCTCAATCGTGTTCAGATCGGGTGATTGACTTGGCCACTCAAGAATTGACCATTTTTTTAGCTTTGAAAAACTCCTTTGTTGCTTTAGCAGTATGTTTGGGATCATTGTCTTGCTGTAGAATGAACTGCCGGCCAATGTGTTTTGTGGCATTTGTTTGAACTTGAGCAGATAGGATGTGTCTAAACACGTCAGAATTTATTATGCTACTACCATCAGCAGTTGTATCATCAATGAAGATAAGTGAGCCAGTACCTTCAGCAGCCATACATGCCCAGGCCATAACACCCCTACCACTGTGTTTCACAGATGATGTGGTATGCTTTGGATCTTGGGCAGTTCCTTCTCTCCTCCATACCTTGCTCTTACCATCACTCTGATATAAATTAATCTTCGTCTAATCTGTCCACAAGACCTTTTTCCAGAACTGTGGTTGCTCTTTTAAGTACTTCTTGGCAAACTGTAACCCGGCCATCCTATTTTTGCAGCTAACCAGTGGTTTGCATCTTGCAGTGTAGCCTCTGTATTTCTGTTCATGAAGTCTTCTGCGGACAGTGGTCAATGACAAATCCACACCCGACTCCTGAAGAGTGTTTCTGATTTGTTGGACAGATGCTTGTGGATTTTTCTTAATTATAGAGAGAATTCTTCTGTCATCAGCTGTGGAGATCTTCCTTGGCCTGCCAGTCCCTTTGCGATTAGTAAGCTCACCAGTGCTCTCTTTCTTCCTAATGATGTTCCAAACAGTTGATTTTGGCAAGCCTAAGGTTTGGCTGATGTCTCTAACAGTTTTATTCTTGTCTCAGTCGCATAATGGCTTCTTTGACTTTCATTGGCACAACTTTGGTCCTCATGTTGATAAACAGCAATAAAAGTTTCCAAAGGTGATGGAAAGACTGGAGGAAAGACTAGGTGCTGAGAGCTCTCTTATACCTGCATTAAGGAGGCAATTAAACACACCTGAGCAATTACAAACACCTGTGAAGCCATGTGTCCCAAACATTATGGTGCCCTGAAATGGGGGGACTATGTATAAACACAGCTGTAATTTCTACATGGTGAAACCAAAATGTGTAAAAAATAACCTTTATTAAAATCTGACAATGTGCATTTTAATCACATGTGATTTTTTCTATTACAAATCTCAAATTGTGAAGTACAGAGGCAAATAAATAAATGATGGGTCTTTGTCCCAAACATTATGGAGGGCACTGTAACTATAGTGGTAAAGGCACACACACGCATTGCTTGCCTTCATTGGTCGGGTCATTGAGTCTATAGTCAGCGAATCATGCTGCAGCTTTATGGGTCTTTGGTTAGGCCACATTTGGAGTATTGTGTGCAGTTCTGGTCACCCCATTACAGGAAGCATGTGAAGGCGTTTGAAACAGTGCAGGGAAGGTTTACCAGAATGATGTTTTAATCAGGGGGAAGTAGCCACAGGGAGAGGTTGGACAGACTTGGATTGTGTTCTCTGGTTCTGGGGACACCTGATAGAGGTATATACAATGATGAGAGGTGTAGATAAAGTAGACAGTCACAACCTTTTTCCCCAGGTTGGAAAAATCAAATGCTATTAGATATAGATTTAAGGTGAGAGGGGCAGGTGTACAGAAGATGAGTGGGGCAAGTCGTTTTTTTACATACAGAGGCTGGTGAGTGCCAGGAATGTGTTTCCTGGGTCGGTGGTGGAGGCTAATTCAATAGCGGCATTTAAGAGACTTTTGGAGAGACATGTGGATACGCAGACAAGGGAGGGATATTGTTTATATGCGGGCAGCTAAGATTTGCTTTTGGCATCAAGTTAGGCAAAGACATTGTGGGCTGAAGGGCCTGTTCCCGTGCTGTACTGTTGTACGCTTTATGATGTTGTTGCCATAAGCACAAATAATACCATGAAAGGTTTGCGGCATGCCATTTGTTTACATACACCTGCCCACTGACTGTGTTGTTGCCCAACACAAGTTGCTGATCTGGAAGTTGCAATTTTTCCAGCAATAGAAGAAGGAACTTGAACTATATGGGGCCTTTTACAACCTGACCATTTTCCAAAGATCTTACAACAAATCACATTTTTAGAGGTTCATTCATTGCCAACAGTTAATGGCCCAAATTTCAATTTACTGCAAGATCGCACACATATACAGCTAATGGCAAAACCCTTAACAGCATTCGTGTACAGAAAGTTAATAGCTCCAAGTTCATAGCTCACAGGGCTGTGATACCAATCCTGGTGCCGAGGCTCAGCAGGGAAGGTCAACGTCAGGCAGGGTAATTGTGGCAGATGACTCGATAGTTCAGGGTGCAGATAGGAGATTCTGCGGCAGGAATGAGGTTCTGCAGTATGTGTGTAGGGCGTTCGGTAAAATGCTGAAATTAGGACCACCCAGGGTAGTGATCTCTGAATTGCCTCCGATGGCACGTGCTAGTGAGAGCAAGGATAGGAAGAGAGGGGAGATGAATGTGTGGCTGAGGATTTGGTGCAGGGGGCAGGGATTCAGATCTGGAGTGTCGTACAGCGTGGAGACAGGCCCTTCGGCCCAACTTGCCCACACCGGCCAACATGTCCCATCTGCACGAGTGCCACCTGCCTGCATTTGTCCCATATCCATCTAAACCTGTCCTATCCATGCACCTGTCCAAATGTTTCTTAAGTACTGCATTAGTCCCTGTCTCAACTACCTCCGCCGGCAGCTCGAAACATACACCCACCACCCTTTGCGTGAAAAGGTCACCCATTAAATCTTTCCCTCCGCACATTAAACTTATGTCCCCTGGTTCTTGATTCTGGGCAATAGACTCTGTGCGTCTAACCGATCTAATCATCTTGTTTACCTCTATAAGAACACCGCTCATCCTCTGCGCTCCAAGGAATAGAGTCCTAGCTTGCTCAACCTCTCTCTATAGCTCACTCAGGCCCTCGAGTCCTGGCAACATCCTGGTAAATATTCGCTGCACTCTATCCAGCTTGACATCTTTCCTAAAACAGAGCCATAAGTTCGTCATATTAGGCCATTCAGCCCATCAAGTCTACTCCACCACTCAATCATGGCTGATCTATCTCTCCCTCCCAACCCCATTCTCCTGCCTTCTCCCCATAACCCCCGACACCCGATCTAATCAAGAATCTATCTATCTCTGCCTTAAAAATATCCACTGACTGAATTCCAGATTCACTACCCTCTGACTAAAGAAATTCCTCCTCATCTCTTTCCTAAAGGAACGTCCTTTAATTCTGAGGTTGTCCTAGACTCTCCACATCCACTCTATCCAAGCCTTTCATTATTTGGTACAGTTCAATGAGGTCCCCCACTCATTTTTCTAAACTCCAGCGAGTACAGGCTCGGTGCCATCAAACTCTCATCAAAGGTTAACCCACTCATTCCTGGGATCATTCTTGTAAACCTCCTCTGGACCCTCTTCAGAGCCAGCACATCCTTTCTCAGATATGGTGCCCAGAATTGCTCACAATACTCCAAATGTGGCCTGACCAGCGCCTTATAGAGTCTCAGCATTACATCCCTGTTTTTGTATACAAGCTCTCTTCAAATAAATACTAGCATTAAGTTTACTTTCTTTACTACCGATTCAACGATGAACCATTTGGGAACCCTGCACCAGCTCTCCCAAGTCCCTTTGCACCTCCGATTCCTGGGATCTCTCCCATTTAGAAAATAGTATACACCTTTATTCCTACTACCAAAATGCATGACTCCACACTTTGCTACACTATATTCCATCTGCTACTTCTCTGCTCACTCTCCCAACCTGTCCAAGTCCTTCTGCAGAGTCCCTGCTTTCTTTACACTACCTGCCCCATCACCTATTTTCGTGTCATCCGCAGGGGTGGGAGATTGCAACCTTCACGTGGTCCGCCCTGTTTCGACGAATGCAATCAACCTGGCGTGCACAATCAAATAAGATCAAATAGAACAAGTTGTCCTACAACTTTAGGCTGTGCACGTCATACGCCAGAAGAAGTGTCATCCGCAAACTTGGCCACAAAGCCTTCAATCCCCTCGTCCAAATCATTAATATACAAAGTAGAGATTAGTGGCCCCAGCACCGAGCGAGTGCCCATGATGACTAGAATAGATAAGGAGGAAAAGAGACAGACACAAAAAGCTGGAGTAACTCAGCGGGACAGGCAGCGTCTCTGGAGAGAAGGAATGGGCGACGTTTCGGGCCAAGACCCTTCTTCAGACTCGAAACGTCGCCAATTCCTTCTCCAGAGATGCCGTCTGTCCTGCTGAGACACTCTAGCATGTTGTGTCTAACTACGATTTAAATCAGCATCTATAGTTCCTTCACACAGAAAAAGAGACATAGTGTATTTGGATGTTCAGAAGGCTTCCACACAGGTTTGATCCCAAATAACTTGGGAGGTAAAATACTGAAATGGAATGAGAATTGATCATCAGATAGAAAGCAAAGAATATACATTTACATAAATGCAACTCTGCATGAAGCACATTTCATCTTTTCCATAAAGCGTCTGGAAACTAACATCAAATTTATTTTTAGTGCAGCAATTCAAATTAATGCCACCCCATTTCAATTATTTTCCACCAACCTTTACTGTTCTAAACAGACAGTGTGCTCTTCAATTTAAGAACTCGTAAAATCTTAAAGGCTGCTGTTTTCACTTTTAGCAAATGTGAAATCCACTTCAATTTACAAGTTTGCCAGACTGCCACTCTAATTAAAACCTCCCTGTAATGATATTGGCAACACACCATCCTGCATGTCACCTGCAGCTACAGAATCTCCAATATGCCTCCATAACTTAGGAGCAGGAAGCAACTGCAGATGCTGGTTTACATCGAAGATAGACACAAAATACTGGAGTAACTCCAGTGGGACAGACAGCATCTCTGGAGAGAAGGAATGGGTGACGCTTCGGGTCGAGCTTCAGACAGTCAGGGGAGAGGGAGTTACAGAGATAAAGAATTGGAAGAGATCAAAAGAGAAGCTGATCAAGGAAGATGTAGGATAGATCATTATTAGTTGGGAGAAGGTAACAACATAGTAAGCAGAGATACAATGTCATCTGAGGGGCAGTCAGACTGGTGGGAGAACTGGGAAGGGGGACGGAGAGAGAGGGAAAGCAAAGGTTACCTGCAGTTGGAGAAGGCAATGTTCATACCGCTGGGGTGTAAGCTGCCCAAGCAAAATATGAAGTGCCGTTCCTTCAATTTGCGCAGGGCCTCACTCTGACAATGGAGGAGGCCCAGGTCAGAAGGGTCAGTGTGCGAATGGGAGTTAAAGTGCTGAGCAACCGGGAGATCAGGTAGGTTTAGGCAACTGCATCGGGGCTATACTACCACGAGAGAAATATGAGAAGACCTCACCTTTCTTCACCTGTTTTACAAACCCACTGACTGCCACAACTATCCCACTTCTTCCCACTCGGTTTCCTGCAACAATTCTATTATCCCCTACTCCCAATTCCTCCGTCTATGTTGCATCTGCCCCCAAGATGAGGAGGTCCATACCAGGACATCTGAGATGTCCTCATTCTTTAGGGACCGGGGCTCCCCTCTCCCATCATAGAGGAGTTCCTCACTCGTGTCTCCGTTAGAGATACAGCGCAGAAACAGGCCCACTGAGTCCAAGCTAACCGGCGATCCCTCCATACATTAGCACTATCCCGCACACTAGGGACAATTTACAATCTTTATCAAAGCCAATTAACTTACAAACTTGTATGTCTTTAGATTGTGGGAGAAAACTGGAGCACCCAGGGAAAACCCACATGGTCACAGGGAGAACAAACAAACAGCACCCGTTGTCAGGATCAAAGCCGAGTCTCTGGCCCTATAAGGCAGCAACTCTACCGTAAAGAAACAGGACATTTATTTCTGGGAAAGCATTTCAAAGACAGCAACCCAGCGGTACATAAATCTCACATTGATTTTATATGCAACTCTTGGATTGGAGCCTGCACTTCAACCTTGCATCCGGCAGATTGCAGAAAGACAACTTCAATACAGCCAAAGTCATTCAGCAATCCTGCAATCCTTTCTCAGATCCTGCTGTAGTTGTCAGCTTTCCATCTGCAGTAAAATTATTAGTAGGAAGGAACTGCAGATGCTGGTTTAAACCGGAGATAGACACAAAGTGCTGGAGTAACTCAGCGGGACAGGCAGCATCTCTGGACAGAAGGAATGGGTGACGTTTCGGGTCGAGACCCTTCTTCAGTCTGAACTTACTCCGGCACTTTGTGTCTATCTGCAGTGAAATTATCCTTGTTTGGATTATTATTTGCAGAGAACATTGTCTTTTCAGCAATACCCTGCAGATATTTTAATTAACAGTGTAAGTAAATCTATACATAAACTCTGATCTTGTGCTCTTCCGTTTTGCGTGGTTTTTCTATTTGCGCAGAAACTGTACGCAATAGTGCTACGATTTTTCGCCACCTTACTCACCATTCTCCTGTGCTGCAAGTGCAACAAGTTTTGCTCCGATCGATGGTATATTTTAAAAGTTATTACGGTTTAAAAATCTTAAAAAACGCATATGCGCAGATTGGCCTCCTCTCCCGAGTCACCTGGGACGGCGGCGCCCCTTCCTGCACCATCACAGCACTGATTGACCACGTCTGCTATCAGTCACACGCACCCGCCCGCTCTCCTCTGCCGGCGCCCACCCGCCTCTGTCCGCCGTGGCTTCCGGTCGGCGCGGCCTCCGGTCAAGGCAACGTCGGGTTAAGGCAACCTCCGGTCAAAGGAGCGGCAACCTCGAGTTCCTGGGGAGGGAGTAACTGAGGGTAGGGGAGAGGAGAGGTGAGGGAGGGTAGGGGCAGAGGGGAAAGAAGAGGGAGGAGGTGAGGAGGGAGAGTGGGGGAGGAGGAGGAATAGAGGTAGAGGAGGGGGAGTGGGGAGGTAGGGAGTGGAGGGCAGTGGGAGAGGTGAGGTGTGGGGGAGTGAGGAGGGATAGTGGGGGGGCAGGGGAAGGAGTGGGGGATAGAGGGATAGGAGGTTGGGAGGGAGGGAGGGAGTGACTGAGGGCAGGGAAAGGAGAGGGAGGGAGAGGTGAGGGAGGGAGTGGGGAGGGGAGGGGAAAGAAGAGGGAGGGGGGGAGAGTGGGCTGGGGATGAGGGGAAATGAGCAGCGCCTGCGCAGTTGAGAGCTATGGGTGAGTGGTGGAATATTGCGTTGGAGGACCAGGCCTCCCGTGTAACAGGGGCCCAACGGGTCCCACTTAGCCTAGTTAACAATAAAAGACGAGTCTTTTTGCAATGCTTATCAAGTGATCTTCAATAAGATATCATGTGGAATCCCTGTAAAATGCAAATAGCACAAACATAAAGGCCTCAGGTTTGAATAATCAAATTCCTCTAAATGCCTCAAACACCCTGGCAATGTAAATAAGGATAAGCACTGCTTAAGAGTGATTCCTTTCAGTCAGATTGTTCTGTGGTCACATGCCAAACCCACGTTCACAACGTTTATTCAATCAAATTAAACAAGTTCCTTGAACAGTGGAGTGAATACAATACAATACAATTTTATTTGTCACTTGAACCTCATAGAGGGTCCGCAGCTCATAGAGGTTCAAATCAAATGTTGTTTCTGCAGTCATACACACAGGAAAAAGACCCAAGACACAACACAATTTACACAAACATCCATCACAGCGCATCTCCTCCTCGCTGTGATGGAAGGCAAAAACTTATCTCTCCCCTGCACTCCCCATTCCCCTCCCGATGTCAGAGTCAAAGCCCCCGGCGGGCGATGGTAATTGTCCCGCGGCCATTTACTCCGTGCCGGGTGATGCAAGGCCGCACTCCGGGTCTTGTTGTTGGAGCCCCCGGCGTGCGCTAGCAAAGTCCCGCAGCCATTCAAAGCCGCGCGGGCGATGGTAAGTGTCCCCGCTCCAGGCACTCTTCGACCCCGCAACTCGGGCGGGTGAAGTCGCCGTTGCGGAAACCCCCGAAAAGCGGTCTCCCAGCAGGGACCCGCGGGCTCCCGGTGTTTCTGTCCACCAGACCTGCGGTTGGAGCTCTGAATCTCCGGGGGTCGGGTCGCAGCCGAGCGCCACCACAGCTCCACCCTCTCCGCTCGGCCAGCTCCGCGATGGTGGGTAAGTCCGCAGCTCCGCGACTGGAGCCCCAGGTCGTTCCGGTTGGAGGCCGCTCCACGTTGCTCAGCCCCAACGACTACGGAGACCCGCCAGGGAAAAGGTCGGGTTCTCCGTGCAGGGGAAAGATTTTAAAAGTTTCCCCACCCCCCGCCCTCCACACACATACCCCGTCAAAAAAAAAAAAAAACTACATTCAAACGAGACAAAAAATAATAAAAAGACAGACAGACTGCAGAGGCCGCTGTGACGTGAGTCGCGCCGCCCACTTGCATTGCAATCAATCGGAGCCATTCGCTTTGTTCCCTTTCCTTTTCTTAGTTGAGTTTAATTTAGAGATACAACATCTCTATTTGTCCACGCCGACCAACGATCACACGTATACTAGTTCTATGTTATCCCAATTTTGCATCCTACACTCTAGGGGCACTTTTCAGAAGTCAATTCACCTACAAACCTGCATCTCTTCGGAATGTGGGAGGAAACAGGCGCACTCAAAATAAACCCAAGTGGTCACGGGGAGAACGTACAAACTCGGTACAGGCAGCACCCGTAGATAGGATCGAACCCAGGTATCTGGTGGTGCTGTAAGGCAGCAATTATCGCTGTGCCACAGTGCCACCCCTAGATACCTAGGCCCCGGACATATCTTGATATCTGAAGTTATCCACTGTTTCATTTTGCGGAGATTCTAAATCTAACAAAATGGTCTAATTAAATTAACAAACACATTTACTGACTGATAAATCATGGTTAACTCATCACTCGTTGAAAGTGGCAATACAAGTAGAAAGAGTGGTAAAGGAGGCGTGCATACGCTTGCTTTCAGAGGTTGGGGCATTGTGTATAAGAGGAAGTCATGATGTAATTCAACAGGACTGCATTTGGAGCAAACAACCACTGAGAACTGTTCAAAAGGGAACTGCAGATGCTGGAATAGATGCTCCATAGATGCTGCTGCACCCGCTGAGTTTCCCCAGCAATTTTGTGAACCACTGAGAACTACCAGCTTTGACAGTTCATAAAAGTGAGAATCATCAGTCGACCCAAAATAGAACCAATTTTGTCAACAAAAAATTTAACTATCCTAAGAGACGATAAGCTCTTAGCTATTGAAATTATGAATCGACATAAAACCATCTGTACAGAACCAAATTTCAAAGAAATCATTCTATTGAAGCATAGTAATACTAAATCTTATACTTATTCAGTATGGAAAGGAGGCCAGAAAAAGGGCAGGTAACTCTATTTGTCAGCCATAATCAATCATCAGTCCCAAGCTCCAAATAGTACCAGTCGTATTTTTTAAAAGCCACAACTACACAAAGAATGGACACTATAGTTACTTACGGGCATGCAGTCGAGTCAAAGTGCCTTAATGCGGTCTGCCCAAAAGGCCTGACAAAATTGCATGCACAGGCAATTCACTGTGACAGCCCACAGAGGGATTTATCAATAATTACATCTAATTTTGTTATTCTGTCTGCCGTTGCCTCTGCCACAGATCTCAAAACTGTGCTCGCAGGATGGTGAAAGAATGATAGAAAGATGCGACAGACTGTGTCAGTCACACTCACCTTGCACAGGTTTTGATACCTTGGACTGGAAATTGCAATTCTTTGCAAATTCTGCAAGAAGACTAAAACTTTTTGCAGAGACGACCTCACGGCAGCCATCGTTGCGAGCTTGGCAGAAGGCACGGGAAAATTTACATTCTAAATGGTGCAAAAATCATTCCCTTTTTCTGCCAGCGGACTTGATTTGCCAGTTTTGAGCATGCTCACTTTCCATCTTTCAGACAAGCATCAAGGAACTAACTGCACTCATTTAATTTACTCAGCGCAAGGTGGACGGTTGCTGGAAAAGGGAATTAGACAGTCATGTGCAGCACAGCCATCTCACATCACTGAAATCAAGCGTGCAACTTGTTGCAACCTTGGAAATCAAAGAGATTTCTTAGGATAGGCAGAGAGAAATAAAACTTAATTCTTTGCGTTTTACAAATAATTCAACCATTAAAAATAAATTAGCTCTGCAGATAAAATTTACCACGACGGAGCGAAGGGGTGAAGAGAGGACAAAAGATGGAATATGTGGCCTCATTCAATAAAAATCTAAACTCTAAATTTGATAATGCTGCAGAGCCCAGTAATAAATCACAGAAAGAAAAATCTGTTCTCATTGACTTTGCAAATCAAAGCAATACAACCAGGCATCTCTGGAGAACATGGATGGGTGGCGTTTCGGATCGAGACCCTTGGAGTCATAGAGTCTCACAGAGTGGAAGCAGGCCCTTCGGCCCAACTTGCCCACACCGGTCAACATGTCCCATCTATCTATACATAACTAAAACTCTGATCTTGTTATCTTCCGGTTTGGCGGTCTTTCTATTTGCGCAAAAACGGTTCGCGATAGCTCAACTATTTCCCACCAGTTCACTCACCGTTCTCCTGTGCTGCGAATGCGCCAAGTTTTGTTCCGATCGGTTAAATGTCGTAAAAGTTAGCGAGGTTTAAAAATCTTAAAAACCACGCTTGCGCAGATCGATCTCTTCTCCTGCGAATTAGTCTCTTACCCTGTCACTCCCCTGTCAGCCCCTTCCTGCCCCATCGCGGCTTTAGTGGAGCTGAGGATGGCCGGCAGAGGTTGCCAACCGGACTTTCGGAGGGACCTGAAGCAGCCCTGCCCCAAGCAGCGGCCCCGCCCCAAGCAGCAGTGCAGTGTGGAAGACCCAGCCCAGCCTGGAGTCGGAGATGTCGCCAAACGGAAAGCGGAGACTCTGATCCCGGCAGAGAACGACCAGCGCTCGCTGTGAGTCCCCATCGCACCGCCAATTCCAGCCACTACCCCTCTGGTCCCTCTCTCTGGCTCCTCCCCCATGGCTCTTCCCCGTCTTTTCTCCGAACTCACTCCCCCCCCGCCCACACACCCGTCTCCACCCACAACTCCCCCTGCCCACACACAACACCCCCGCCCACACACCCCTCCCCTCCACAAGCCCCACTGCCCATACACCCCCCCGCCCACACCCCTCTCCCCACACACCCAGCCACCCCCACAGACACACACACCCCCATAACCTCCCCCGCCCCCACAACCCCCTCGCCCCCTTGGCTTTGCACCGTGTGAATTTTACTCAGACAGCGCTCCCCCCGCTTGCCCTGTCCCCCACCTACATAACGAGCTGGTGAACGAAGGGGTGTGTGTGTGTGTGTGTGTGTGTGTGTGTGTGTGTGTGTGTGTGTGTGTGTGTGTGTGTGTGTGTGTGTTTGTGTGTGTGTGTGTGTGTGTGTGTGTGTGTGTGTGTGTGTGTGTGTGTGTGTGTGTGTGTGTGTGTGTGTGTGTTTGTGTTTGTGTTTGTGTGTGTGTGTGTGTGTGTTCGTGTGTGCCCCATTAATCTTACAGTCCCAGAATATTTTCTTCAATATCATCCCCATCCTTTAAAATTCCTTCCACCCAGCCTCCGACCTATTCCCTCCAACCCTCGCACTCTATCACACAGCCCTTTCCTCCGTCTTGCCTGGGACACTCCTTACCTCTACTTCCTCCGGCTCTCTACTCACATCTTCTGCACCTCGTCCCTTCCTCCACTAAAGGGCCAGTTTCCACACTGTATCACTCTATGATTCTAAGTCTCTAAGACTCAAACGACATTTCGTTTGGACCTCAAGGGGTCCAAATGACAATAAATTGAATTGTATTGTATTGTTGTATTGTAAGTCTCTTGTTTAACAACATAAAAGCTTCGACATAACATTTGCAAGGATGTTGCCAGGACTCGAGGGCATGAGCTATAGGGAAAAGTCGTGCATGCTATGACGGAGCACAGGAGGATGAAGGGTGATCTTATAGAGGTGTACAAGACCATGAAAGGATTAGATAGGGTAAACAAATGTCTTTTACCCAGAGTATGGGAGTCAGGAACCAGAGAACATAGGTTTCAGGCGAGGGGGGGAAAGATTTAATAGGAACTTAAGGGGCAGCTTTTCTTACATAAAGGGCGGCTGGTATATGGAACAGGATGCCAGAGGTAGTTGAAGCAGGTACTATGACAACGTTTAAGAAACATTTAGATAGGTACATGCATAGGATAGGTTGAGGGCCAAGCACGAGCAAATGGGACTAGTGTAGATGGGGCATGTTGGTGGGCATGGGCAAGTTGGGCTGAAGTCCTGTCTCCATGCTGCATGAGTCTATATTATATCACACCAAGGTTACTGCGGATATTGTATTTCATTTTTTTAAATAAAAGTGAAATGCAGTGAATAATGAGATAAGAGCCGTGGTCTGACATTTTATAAAATGATGACGGAGAGGAGGCTTTAATCGTGCCAAGGGCCTTAAAGATATCTTTAATGCCAGTAAATCTACAATTTAAGGGGTTTTAGCCTGATGACGGACTAATAGCAGCACTGTTATTGTTAAATGGTTAATCAATCTGATTCTCTTTCATTAAAACTTACTCATTTGCTTCTCAAGTTGAAGGCCATCATTTGACTACATGAAAGCAGAATGCCCAAGTTCAAAATCTGAAGATGCAGCTACTGGTTGGCCTTGTCAACAGTTTTACATTCATCATTAACGCCTGCCACCTTCAGTGTGATGCCAACAAACCCAACAAACCCTTGGCTGTACTCACAGCATTCTGTAAGCCAAGTTTGCTGATCAATCTCCAAGCACAACCTTTCATTTTGCATCTGTCCCTCAACATTTTATTCTCTTTTCTAATCCCAGTCTGAACTCACTGTCCTTCAGCTCCAAGATAGTTCCACAAAGACTCAAGTAGACTTGATATACAATCCCTAACTTTTTTTAATTGGACATTTTGCCCCTCTCTGTGCCTCCGTGTCCCTCTCTGTCTCCATCTCTGTGCCTCTGTCTCCCTCTCTGTGCCTCCGTCTCCCCCTCCGTGCCTGCGAATTGGGGGCTATGTGTGAGTGGATAGGGCAGGGCATGGGGTAAAAGAAGTGAATTAATAATATTAATATAATATCAATGGGGGTGGTTAGTGTGTGTGTGTGTGAGGGGTGGTTAGTGTGTGTGTGAGGGGTGGTTAGTGTGTGTGTGACCCCTCAGGCCGCCCCCTCCCCTCGCAACCAGCGCGTTGAGGAAACAGACCCAACGGGTCTGCACTTGGTCTAGTATATTATATATATAGGCGTAGTCAGCCTATACCACTCCCTGGTTAACTTGTCCCTTCCCAGGTTCTTTCCCCTGCAACCGCCCTCGACTCCGTCCAAGGACCCCAACAGTCTTTCCAGGTGAGACAGAGGTTCGCCTGCACCTCCTCCATCCTGATCTACTGTGTCCGCTGTTCCAGGTGTGCACTTCCATACATCGGCGAGACCAAGCGCAGGTTCAGTGATCGTTTCGCTGAACACCTCCGCTCAGTCCGTCTTAACCAACCTGATCTCCCGGTTGCTAAACACTTTAACTCCCCCTCCCATTCCCACATGACCTTTCTGTCCTGGGCCTCCTCCATTGTCAGAGTGAGGCCCAGCGCAAATTGGAGGAACAGCACCTCATATTTCGCTTGGGCAGCTCACACCCCATCGGTATGAATATTGACTCCAACTTCAAAGAAATTCTCGCCTTCCCTCTCTCCATCCCTCCCCAGTTCTCCGACTCGTCTGACTGTCATCTTTTACATTTTACCTGTTCACTTTGTCGTTTCCTTCTCCTAGCTAACAATTCTACATTTGCCCTGATCTCCATCCATTTTGTCTAATTTTCACACCTTGCACAAACTCCATAACTCCCTCTCCCCTGACTCAGTCTGACAAAGGGTCTCAATCCGAAACGTCATCCAATCCTTTTATCTAGAGGTGCTGCCTGTCCCACTGAGTTACTCCAGCATTTTGTGTCGATCTTTGTGTCTGCGGTAATGCACACTGAATTTTGTTTATTCAAGTTCAAGTTCAAGTGAGTTTATTGTCATGTGTCCCTGTATAGGACAATGAAATTCTTGCTTTGCTTAAACACACAGAAAATAGTAGGCATTTACTACAAAACAGATAAATGTGTCCATGTACCATGATATAAATATATACACACATGAATAAATAAACTGGCAGTGCAAATAACAGAAAGTGGTTGCTAATAATCAGAGTTTTGTACGAGCCAGGTTTAATAGCCTGATGGCTGAGGGGAAGTAGCTATTCCTGAACCTGGTTGTTGCAGTCGTCAGGCTCCTGTACCTTCTACCTGAAGGTAGCAGGTAGATGAGTGTGTGGCCAGGATGGTGTGGGTCTTTGATGATACTGCCAGCCTTTTTGAGGCAGCGACTGCGATAAATCCCCTCGATGGAAGGAAGGTCAGAGCCGATGATGGACTAGGCAGTGTTTACTACTTTTTGTAGTCTTTTCCTCTCCAGGGCGCTCAAATTGCCGAACCAAGCCACGATGCAACCGGTCAGCATGCTCTCGACTGTGCACCTGTAGAAGTTAGAGAGAGTCTTCCTTGACAATCCGACTCTCCGTAATCTTCTCAGGAAGTAGAGGCGCTGATGAGCTTTTTTGATAATTGCGTTAGTGTTCTCGGACCAGGAAAGATCTTCAGAGATGTGCACCCCCAGGAATTTGAAGTTCTTGACCCTTTCAACCATCGACCCGTTGATATAAATGGGGCTGTGGGTCCCCCTTCCTACTCCTTCCAAAGTCCACAATAAGTTCCTTGCTTTTGCTGGTGTTCAGGGCCAGGTTATTGCGCTGGCACCATATGGACAGTTGCTCGATCTCTCTTCTGTACTCTGACTCATCCCCATCAGTGATACGCCCCACAATAGTGGTGTCGTCAGCGAACTTGATGATGGAGTTCGCACTGTGGTTCGCTACGCAGTCATGGGTATAGAGTGAGTACAGCAGGGGGCTGAGCACGCAGCCTTGAGGTGCTCCCGTGCTGATTGTTATTGAGGCTGACACATTTCCACCAATACGAACAGACAGTGGTCTGTGGACGAGGAAGTCGAGGATCCAGTTGCAGAGGGATGCGCAGAGACCCAGTTCTGCGAGTTTGGTAACCAGTTTGGAGGGGATGATTGTGTTAAATGCCGAGCTGTAATCAATGAATAACAGCCTGACATATGAGTTTTTGTTTTCCAAGTGGTCCAGTGCGGAGTGGAGGGCCAGCGAGATCGCCTCCACCGTTGATCTGTTGTGGCGGTATGCGAACTGCAGTGGGTCCAGGTTTTTGTCGATGTAGGAGTTGATTTGCTCCATGATCAACCTCTCAAAGCACTTCATCACCACCGGCATTAGTGCCACTGGTCGATAGTCATTGAGGCACGTCACCTTACTCTTCTTGGGCACCGGTATAATTGATGCCCTTTTAAAGCAGGTGGGGACCTCAGACCTCAGAAGTGAGAGGTTGAAAATGTCCGTAAAAACTCCCGCCAGTGCATTATGTTTATATTCTATTGTGATGCTGCAAATAAGAATGTAATTGTTCTATCTGGGACATACGACAATAAAACACTCTTGATTCTTGAAAATCACAATCACTATTCCCATCTCTTCCGGTTTAATGGTACGTTAGTTTTCACACATGCAACTGCATAGTGAAATTCTTTTTGCGCATATATCACACATGCTGATGCCACCA
Source organism: Amblyraja radiata (assembly GCF_010909765.2). Taxonomy (NCBI): domain Eukaryota; kingdom Metazoa; phylum Chordata; class Chondrichthyes; order Rajiformes; family Rajidae; genus Amblyraja; species Amblyraja radiata. The sequence continues at coordinate 5,555,112 of NC_045963.1, read as the reverse complement.
TTTTTGCCGACTCAAGTACAGGAGATGGCCATTTAGCTCATTGGACCCATGCCAGCTACTTAGAGCATTCCAAGCAGTTCCATCACGGCACGCATTTATTTCTTTATTCATCGCAATATCAATCTATTTTGCCTAATACTCTCAACCTTTGTTTGACTTTCCACTTGATTTTTAGTTTAGTTTAGAGATACAGCGCGGCCAAACCGGGTCCGCGCCGACCAGCAATCCCCGCACACTAACTCTATCTGACACACACTAGACAATTTTTACATTTACCAAGCCAATTCCTGTACATCTTTGGAGTGTGGGAGGAAACCGAAGATCTCAGAGAAAACCCACACAGGTCACGTGGAGAACGTACAAACTCCGTACAGACAGCACCCGTAGTCGGGATGGAACCCGGGTCTCTGGCGCTGCATTCGCTGCAAGGCAGCAACTCTACCGCTGCGCCACCGTGCCACCCTTTTGCCAAGTTTTGTTTTCTCGTCTTTTACTCTCCATAATGTTCTTCAAAAACACCAACATCTCCTTCTTCTTGATCTCAAACTACCCTTGCAAATTAGTATTCTCCACACGGATATCACTGTCCTTCATGCCCTTCTCCTTGGTGAATACAGGTGCAAAGTACTCATTAGAGTCTCACTTACATCACGACACTAAGCACGTACCCTCCTTTATCCTTGACTGATCCTATCTTCTCCCAGGCTACCCTCTTGTTTTTAATGTAGGTATAAAAAGCCTTAAGGGCCTGTCCCACTTTCCCGAGTTATTCCGAATGATCCCGAGTTATTCATAAATTCTCCCGAGTTTTTCCCTTGATTCAAACTCGCAGAATGTTCGTAATGGGTCCGTAGGAGTCTGTGGATATATCGTAGCGGCTCGTTATGCCAGCTGTTGGTACTCGAGGCTATTTTTTACTCATGGACATTATTTATCAGGCTGGAAAAAACGTCCCGACTTATCGGATGCCCCGAGTACCTACGGCTGGCATAACGAGCCGCTACGATATATCTACGGACTCCTACGGACTCGTTACGAACATTCTGCGAGTTTGAATCAAGGGGAAATCTCGGGAGAATTTGTGAATGACTCGGGAAAGCGTGACAGGCCCTTTACATACCTTGCATATGCTTCCTTTTTCACTTTGACCAAATTTACACCATCTTTGGTCATCCGAGGTTCCCTTACTTTGCATTCCTTATCCTTCCTCCTTACTGGAATATGCCTGAAATGTTATCAACTGGGCTTAAAACGACTCCCGCATGTCAGTTGTGGGCTCACCCAGTAACAATTGTTCCCAGTGTACCCTCCCAAGCCCCTGCCTAAAAACCCTGTCATTTGTCTTACGTCACCTTACAGCAAGGCCCAGACCTACCCCTATTCAAAACAGTCTTGAAACGTATGGAATTGTTATCACTACCCACAAAATCCCCAGACACCCGGCCAGGCTCACTCTCCAACACACGGTCCAGTACGTTCCCTTCGGAGGTTTCACTTCAGGAAATTTCTTGGATACTAATACACCTAAAAAGTTCTGTCCCATCTTAGCGTTTGGCACCGAGCAAATCCCAGTCAATATTGGGGACGTTAAAATCATCCATTAAGACAGTGCCTATTGCTTTGGCATCTTTCGGTAGTCTAGCTACACATCTGTTCCCGTCTCCCATTGGCGTTGAGGGGGCCAACAGTACAATCCCATTAGAGTGCTTGCACCTTTCTTAGTTTTGAGCTGAATGAACCATTTAAATGATGTTTTATTTGTAACTATCTACTGTATATCGTGTTTTTATCCTTTTGCGAGCGGAGCACCAAGGCTAATTCCTTGTATGTGTACATACATGGCCAATAATGTTTTTATTCATCATTCATCCAGTATTTCCTGACTATGTGCCGCCATGACTTTCTCCCTGACATCATAAACACCATAGACACAACAAGCTGAAGAAGGGACTCGACACAAAACATCACTTACTGTCTTCCTTCTCTCCAGAGATGCTGTCTAACCCACTGAGTTACTCCAGCTGTTTGTGTCTATCTTCAGTTTAAACCAGCATCTGTAGTTCCTTCCTACCATACCGTTTTTCCACAGCCTATATGTAGAATCTTTTTGTGACTTACCTCGCAGTATTGCAAGTAGGTATGAACTTTTATTAACACTGCAGGAACATTACATCAAGGAAAAGGTAATGAACCGGATTTTTAGTGTTATGTAATGAACCAGATTTGATAAAGGACCTCAAGGTTAATGAGCCATTCGGAGGCAGTGACCATAACATGGTCAGGTTTAATCTACAATTGGAGAGGGAGAAGAGTAGATCGGAGGTGTCAGTGTTGCAGTTGAATAAAGGGGACTATGGGGCCATGGGGGAGGAGCTGTCCAAAGTTGACTGGAAAGATACACTAGCAGGGATGACAGTGGAACAAAAATGGCAGGTGTTTCTAGGAATAATACAGAAGGTGCAGGATCAGTTAATTCCTAGGAGGAAGAAAGATTCCAAGGGGAGAAAGGGGCGACTATGGCTGACAAGGGACATCAGGGACAGTGTAAAAATTAAAGTGAAGAAGTACAACGAAGCAAAGATGAGCGGGAAGCAAGAGGATTGGGTAATGTTTAAAGAACAACAGAAGATAACCAAAAAGAGTAGGGATTAACGGGTCCCTTTCAGAATGGCAGCCAGTGACTAGTGGAGTACCCTAAGGCCCGGTGCTGGGACCGCAGCTATTTACAATATACATCAATGATTTGGATGAAGGGATTCAAAGTAACATTAGCAAATTTGCAGATGACACAAAGCTGGGTGGCAGTGTGAACTGTGAGGAGGAAGCTATGAGAATGCAGGCTGACTTGGACAGGTTGGGGGAGTGGGCAGATGAAGTTTAATGCAGATAAATGTGAGGTTATCCACTTTAGTAGCAAAAACAGGAAGGCAGATTACTATCTAAATGGCGTCAAGTTGGGAAAAGGGGAAGTACAACGGGATCTGGGGGTCCTTGTTCATCAGTCTATGAAAGTAAGCATGCAGGTACAGCAGGCAGTGAAGAAAGCAAATGGCATGTTGGCCTTTATAACAAGAGGAATCGAATATAGGCCAAAGAGGTCCTTCTGCAGTTGTACAGAGCCCTAGTGAGACCACACCTGGAGTATTGGGTGCAGTTTTGGTCCCCTAATTAGAGGAAGGACATTCTTGCTATTGAGGGAGTGCAGCGTAGGTTTACAAGGTTAATTCCCGGGATAGCGGCACTATCATATGCCGAGAGAATGGAGCAGCTGGGCTTGTACACTCTGGAGTTTAGAAGGATGAGAGGGATTCTCATTGAAACATATACGATTGTTAAGGGTTTGGACACGCTAGAGGCAGGAAACATGTTCCCGATGTTGGGGGAGTCCAGAACCAGGGGCCACAGTTTAAGAATAAGGAGTAAGCCATTTAGAACGGAGACGAGGAAACACTTTTTCTCACAGAGAGTTGTGAGTCTGTGGAATTCTCTACCTCAGAGGGCGGTGGAGGCGGGTTCTCTGGATACTTTCAAGAGAGAGCAAAATAGGGCTCTTAAAAATAGCGGAGTCAGGGGATATGGGGAGAAGGCAGGAACGGGGTACTGATTGGGGATGATCAGCCATGATCACATTGAATGGCGGTGCTGGCTTGAAGGGCCGAATGGCCTACTCCTGCACCTATTGTCTATTGTCCTATTGTCATATTTAGTTTGCAAAAATATGTATAAAGCATTGTAAAATGTGCATCAAACATTATCACAGTTGGAGAGTTCAGGTCTTCAAATGGAAAATGTGAATAGTTTTGAGTCCTTTGAAAGATGAAACACCAGCCTATGCTAACTCATGCCATTAATTTACAGAGATAACTAATTAAAGCCACCTAGCACCTCCAGCAGGCCTTGGAGTGGCACTAAAGGACCAAACTAAACTACTTTTCTTCCAATGTAACATTGACTAGGAATGAGTATTCAGTGGATTTTAGACTTGAGGAGTGATATAGTGGGAAACAGGCCCATCGGCCCACCGACTCCACGCCGATCAGCAATCACCCCCGTACACTAGCATTATCTTACACATTAGGAACATTTTACAATTTTTACCAATGCCAATTAACCTACAAACCCGTACGTCTTTGGAGTGTAGGAGAAAGCACCAGGATCGAATCCGGGTCTCAGGTGGTGGAATGGGCCTATCCCACTTGGGCGATTTTTTGGACGACTACAGGCGACTGTCGCATGTTGAAAATTTTTCGGCGACAGTGGCGACAATTTTTGCTGTCATAGGTTGTTGTAGGTTGATGTAGGTGCTGTCGTAGGTTTTCGCCAGGTGTCGTAGGTGAATTCCATTAAAACTAGTCCCTGGCAGTCGGCTAAAGAGTCGCCTCTTTAAGGCATCTTAAAGGCATCTCTACCGCTGTGCCACTATGTCGCCACTACAGGGGATTTCTGCAAGCCAAATGTTTTGCACCTTCTGAAAGCTGTCTAATGCCCCTGTCCCACTTAGGAACCCTGAACGGAAACCTCTGGAGACTTTGCGCCTCACCCAAGGTTTCCGTACGGTTCCCGGAGGTTGCAGATGGTTGCCGGAGGTTGCAGGTAGTGGAAGCAGGTAGGGAGACTGACAAAAACCTCCGGGAACCGCTCGGAAACCTTAGGTGGGGCGCAAAGTCTCCAGAGGTTTCCGTTCAGGTTTCCTAAGTGGGACAGGGGCGTTACCTTCCTCACAACCCAACTAGATTTAGGTAATTAGTATCATTTACCAGGACTCAAAGTGCAAATTCAACACCTCTCTTAATCTCAAGTCGAACCCTATATGCAGGTTAGCAAATCACTTGGAGTTTGTCACTTCAATGTCTGCAAACTTCCAACTATCCCACACGATACGACAGAACTTCATCCCAGGAAATTGATCGCCAACAGTCATAAATCACAAAATACATAAAATTAAAGTGACTAGTAGCAAGGATTGGGGATGTGCAAAGAATCGGGGGGGTTTGTGGGACTGTGGCGTTCTGATCTGCATCTTAGTGGAACCCAGATAAACAAACTCATATGCATTTCCTTAATATAACACAACCCTGCATTGACCAATAATGCAACCATCTTATTTGAGGGCCTGTCCCACTTTCCCGAGTTACGCACAAATTCTCCCGAGTTTTCTCCTTGATTCAAACTCGGAGAATGTCCGTAGCGAGTCCATATCCGTAGATATATCGTAGCGGCTCGTAATGCCAGCTGTAGGTACTCGGGGCATCAGGTAAGTCGGGACGTTTTTCCCAGCATGACAAAAAAAGTCCACGAGTAAAAAAATAGTCGGGAGGAGGAGTTCGTAGATCACAAAAATCTTGTTTTTTTTATTTTAAGGCCTTTCAACTCGGCAGAGGACTCGGGAAAATGGGACAGGCCCTTTAAAATTCTAATGCATTCACATTGCACTGATTTAGGTCATATCAATTTAATTGGAGCATGAATCAAAACAGCAGAATGATCACAAACCAACCTACAGCAATTGCATCCCTCAAAAACCGGTCTAATCTTTTCAACAGAAGCAGCATACACAGAATACATGTACATATCAATTCGATTTATAGACACCAATACTGGAGCAACTCAGCGGGACAGGCAGCATCTCTGGAGAGAAGGAATGGATGACGTTTTTCAGGGTCTCGACCCGAAACGTCACCCATTCCTTCTCTCCAGAAATGCTACCTGGCCCGCAGAGTTGCTTCAGCATTTTGTGTCAATCTTCGGTGTAAACCAGCATCTGCAGTTCCTTCCTGCGCAATTAGATTTATCTTTGTGCATTGTGAATAGCATTTGCAAGAATGTTTAAATTTCTGTGGATGAGATGAGCGTCCCTGTTAAGGTGTCAGTAGGTGATCCAAATTAGAACCAAATGTGTGTTAACTATGGATTCACAAACAGTACTCACATGCAATTGATGTTTCAGCTCCTTGACTTCAGTACTATCCATTAAAGTCTCTTCTTTCTCAGCTGCGTTAGCCAAGTCATCAAGAGCACCATTGGCTTCCAGCAGCCATTGCAAGCAGTCTTCTCGATCCTGCAGTATGTTCTGCAGTTGTTTCAGTTCACTCTCCAGGTACCCAACTCTTTCACTGGCTCTAAAAGAAACAGTATTGAAAACACATTTGACACCAACACACTGAAATATAGTATACTGGAATAAATAATTACAAACAAGACTACAACACGTGCTGTAAAGTGTGTCATGTCTTCCTTAAGACCTTGTTGTGACTGGCACAATTACACGTCCGACATCTTGTAGGAAAGGTTTAATCTGCAATGACTAGAAGGTCACTTGACCTTAGTCACGAGGCACAGGTACATTTGCCAGCTTCTGCTTTGGGCCTCAAGGGGCACTGGCATTTACATTACATATTACATTACATATACATCACATCTCCCCCTTCACTTTAATTACATCACATCTCCCCCTTCACTTTAATTACATCACATCTCCCCCTAATATCCACATAAGGATTTACACTAGACTCAATTACATTACAAAGTGGAAAGGAATAAATTACAAAATCAAGGATTTTTAAGCAGCACATTTAATTTATGACGGAAAATGTATCCATTTAGTTTTAATTTTAGTGATACAGTGTAGAAACTGGCCCTTCGGCCCACTGAGTCCATGCCGACCAGTGATTCCCGCACATTAACACAATCCTATACAAACTAGGGACAATTTACAATTTTACCAAGCCAATTAGCCAACAAGCCTGTACGTCTTTGGAACTTACTGATCCTGTACTTTGATCAGCTGGCCTTAAAACTACTCCCACATGTAATCTGTGGGCTATCCAAACTCCTATAAACCTGCAAAATGACTTACTGACTATACACTCAATGCCCTGACTGATGAAAGCAAGCTGACCATATGCCTTCTATACCTCACTATCCTCTTCAATACACAGTGGGTCCCCAGGAACCCTCTGTACAGTAGTAATGTTAAGGGCCTTGCCATTAACTGTACACCTTCCCCTTACATTCTACCTCCCAAAGTGCAACCCTTCACACTTAAGCAGATTAAACATAGAAATTAGGTGCAGGAGTAGCCCATTCGGCCCTTCGAGCTAGCACCACCATTCAATATGATCATGGCTGATCATCCATATCGGTACCCCGTTCTTGCTTTCTCCCCATACCCTTGATTCTGTGAACCCTAAGAGCTAAATCTAACTCTTGAAAACATCCAGTGAATTGGCCTCCACTGAGTTCTGTGGCAGAGAATTCCACAGATTCACAACTGGGTGAAAATGTTTTTCTTCATCTCAGTCCTAAATGGCCAAACCCTGATTCTTAAACTGTGATCCCCCTGGTTCTGGACTCTCCCAACATGGGGAACATTTTTCCTGCATCTAGCCTGTCCAATCCTTTAAGAATGTTAGATGTTTCTATCAGATATCCTCTCATCCTTCTAAATTCCAGTGAACACAAGCCCAGTCGACCCATTCTTTCATCATATGTCAGTCCTGCCATCCCGGAAATTAACCTGCACTCCCTAAATAGCAAACTCCAGGAAGAAGGAAGCAAAGGCTCTTTGGTTCATTCTTCTGCACAGATGGAGATGGAGATGGCTTGGTTGTCGAAGCAACTGGAATTTATCAAATCGGCAGTGGTGACATGTGTGCAAGTGGGAAGTTCAAGCTCATATTTATTGTCACATGCACCAATTAAGGTGCAGTGAAATTTGAGTTACCATACAGCCACCCTATGTGAAAAGCAACAAGACACACAGCCACATAAAATAAAATTTAACATAAACATCCACCACAGCGGAATCCACATTCCTCACTGTGATGGAAGCGTAATAAAGTTCAATCATCTTCCTCCTTGTTCACCCGTGGTTGGGGCCGTTGAACCCTCCGCAGTCGCCGCTGCCGACGTTCCGATGTCCAAAGCCCGCACGTCGGGATGATCGAAACTCCGGCGTCGGGACGATTTGGAACACTCCGCGGCATGGAGCACCCGAGTCAGCCTCTTCTTGCTGTGAAGCCCGCGGTCTTCTGAAGACCGCGGGCTTCACAGTGTTAAAGTGTTAAAGTCTACAGGCCCCGCGGTCGGAGCTCTTCAACAGGCGATCCTCGGCAAAGGATCGCAGGCTCCACGATGGGCAAGGAAACAAAGATTGTCAGGGCACATCCATTTGTGGATCTTGGACGGAGGACGAAGTGAACTGTGCAGGTTTAGTGGCTGTGTATAGAACAGTAAAGCACAGGAACGAGCACTTTGGCCCACAATGTTCGTGCCAAACATGATCCCTAGTTATCTCATCTGCCTGAACATCATCCATACCCATCTATTCCTTGCACTTTCATGTGGTGAAAGAAAGTTTAGTGGACAGAATGGGCAGGAAAAAGTCTGGGAGTGAGGAAGAAACATTGGTTTGAATCATACTTGTTTTAATGCGAGGGGCTTGAAGGGTCAGCCAGATTAACTCAAGAGTATGGATAGGTACGTGCAACTGGGACGTTGTAGCCATTACAGAAACCTGGCTAAGAGAGGGACAGAACAGGCAGCTTAATATGCCAGGGTACAGATGCTTTAGGAGAGATAGAGGTGGGAGTAAAAGAGGAGGTGGTGTTTCTTTATTGATTAAGGATGATGTCACGGTAGTGGTCAGAGATGAGATTACTGATGGTTCATCCAGTGAGGCTATATGAGTGGAGATGAGAAATAAGAAAGGGTTGATCACCTTGTTGGGAGCAAACATAGACAACTCCTTCTAAATGCAACGGGCTGATATGTAGTACGCTATGGAGAGGAACGTGGGCCTTTTTTTCTTCCATTTCAGTAACCCAACCCGACCCGACTCGCAGTGTAATCAACGTTGCGGGGGAACAGTTTGTGTTAATAAATTATAATTCTGAAAATGAGAAGATTTTTCCCAAATAACTTTTATTTTTACGAGGATGTTTCCGTAACCGGCTTCAGTCTCCGCACTAGTATCTTATGGGATCTTTGGAGCGGAGACGGAAGCCGGTTACGGAAATGGGGCCGAAAATTACCCATGAATCTGCCCATGACCGTACTACGTCATTTTCGTCGAGTCTTCTATCTTGCTCGCTATAGGATCTTTGATTGGGAGTGTACTACAGGCCCCCAAGTAGTCAATGGAAATTAGAAGAGCAAATATGCCAGGAGAGTGCAGGCAGCTAGCTGCAGGACTAATAAGGTTGTTGTTGTAGGAATTTCAATGTTCCCAATTATGACAGGGAATGTCAAAGTGTAAAAGATTTGGACGGAATTTTTGAAGATGTTACCAAAAATGTTGATGAGGGCAGAATGGTAGATGTTGTATATATGGATTTCAGTAAGGCATTTGACAAGGTTCTGCATGGTGGGCTTCTCTGGAAGGTTAGATCCTATGGGATCCAAGGTGAGCCAGCTGACTGGATAGAAAATCGACTTCATGGAAGGAAGCAGAGGGTGATGGTGGAAGGTTGTTTTTTCGAACTGGAGACCTATGACTAGTGGTGTGCCTCAGAGTTCGGTGCTGGGCCCATTGCTGTTTGTCTTCTAAACTAATGATCTGGATGCGACCATGCAAGACATGATTAGTCAGCTGCAGATGACACTAAAGTGGGTGGTATTGTAAACAGTGAAGATGGTTGTCAAACATTGCAGCAGGATCTTGATCGGTTGGCCAGGTGGGCTGAGGAATGGTGAATGGAATTCAATACAGAGAAATGTGAGGTGTTACATTTTGGGAAGTCAAACCAGGGCAGAAACCACACAGTGAATGGCAGGGCCCCGGGTAGTGTTGTAGAACAGAGGGATTTAGGAGTGCAGGAACATGGTTCCTTGAAAGTGGCATCACAAGGAGATAGGGTGGTCAGGAAGGCTTTCGGCACTTTCCTTCATTGGTCAGAGTATTGATTATAGTATAAAAACATATTAAGAAACCACATTTAGAGCATTGTGTTCAGTTTTGGTCACCCTGTTATACGAAAGAGCTGGAAAAGTTGCAGAAAGCATTTACGAGGATATCGTCAGGACTCAAGAACCTGAGCTAGAGAAAGGTTGAGCAGGCTAGGACATTATTCCTTGGGAGCTCAGAAGGATGAGGGGTGAACTTATAACTGTGTACAAGATCATGAGGGGAATACACAGGGTGAATGCACAGAGTCTTTTACCCAGAACAAGGGAATCAAAAACCAGAGGGCATTGGTTTAAGATGAGGGGGGGGGGGGGGGGGGGCGGTGGGGTAAGAGTTAATAGGAACTTGAGGGACAACTTCTTTTATACAAAGGGTGGAGGGTATCTGGCATGGGCTGCCGGAGGAGGTAATTGAGGCAGGTACTATCACAACGTTTATGAAACATTTGGACAGGTAGATGGATAGGACAGATTTAGAGGTATACTAGACCAAGTGCAGACCCGTTGGGTCTGTTTCCCCAACGGCGTTTTGCAGGGGGGGGGGAGGGGGGCTGCGGCATCAAACTCATATTAACCAACCCCCAAACACACAGGTGGGGGGAGGGAGGGGGGATGTGAAGAGGGGAGGGAGGGGAGAGGAGGTGGAGGAAATGGGACAGATTTGGGAGGGAAAGGAGAGCGGGGTAGGGGGTGAGAGAGGGGGATGGGGAGAGAGATGTGGTGGAGGGGGAGGATGGGGAGGTAGGGAAGGAGGGAGGGAGGGGGAGAGGGGTGGGGGAGAGAGGGGAAAGAGTGGGGAGGAGGTGGAGAGGGGTAGGGGGAGTGATGGAAGAGGGACAGAGGGGTAGGAGGAAGGGGGTGGCGTAGAGAGGGAAGGGGGGGTGGGGGAGAGAGGGATGGGTGGGAGAGGGGTGCGGAGAGGGAAACATAGAACCATTGAAATTAAGTGCAGGAGTAGGCCATTCGGCCCTTCGAGCCTGCACCACCATTCAATATGATCGTGGCTGATCATCCAACTCAGTATCCTGTACCTGCCTTCTCTCCATACCCCCTGATCCCTTTAGCCACAAGGACCACAATACAGCCAATGAACAGGCCTCAACCACCTTCTGTGCCAGTGAATTCCAGAGATTCACCACTCTCTGTGTGAAAAATGTTTTTCTCATCTAGGTCCTAAAAGATTTACCCCTTATCCTTAAACTGTGACCCCTTGTTCTGGACTTCCCCAACATCTGGAACAATCTTCCTGCATCTAGCCTGTCCAACCCCTTAAGAATCTTGTAAGTTTCTATAAGATACCGCCTCAATCTTCTAAATTCTAGCGAGTACAAACCGAGTCTATCCAGTCTTTCGTCATATGAAAGTCCTGACATCCCAGGAATCAGCCTGGTGAACCTTCTCTGTACTCCCTCTATGGCAACGATGTATTTGAACATTGGGCATTGTGACATAACACGATGGAACGTTCACCATGGGCTGGGGCTGGTGCTGCTTCTATGGGTGAGAAGCCAGTTTATTTTTGAAATATTGGGGGGGGGGGGGGTTAGGATTTGATTAAAAACGTGCACTTAAACACGACGACCAATGGCAAACCCGTTGGGTCTGATCCCCCAACGCAGCCGTTCCCTACCCGTAGCCCCCACTGGGGGGGGGGTGGGGGGCGGCATCACACACACTAACCACCCCCACACACAGAGTTGGAAAAGTGTATAAAGACCGTTCTATACCTGTAGCCCCCAGGGGAGACGTGGTCGTCGAAGTTGGGTTCCGGCCGTCTTAAAATAGCGTATCTTGAAGTCGTCGAAGTCGGGTCCGTCTCGGCAACGCGGGGGGGGGGGGGGGGGTGTGGCGGGGCGGCATCACACACACGAAGCATGCCCACACACAGAGCCTTAAAAGTGTAATGCCCCAACGCAGCAGTTGCCTACCCGCAGCCCTCACGGGAGACGTGGTCCTCGAAGTAGTGCCGTCCCCGAAAGGCCGTTTTTAAATGGCGTCGCTTGAGGTTGTGCTACGGGCGCCAGCAGCCGTTATGGTCGCTGGCCAGCAGGAGGCGACAAAATGAGTGAGGGGGGGGGGGGGGGGGGGGGTGGAGAAGGTTTTAATGAAAAAAATGGACATAAACATAACGAAATGTAATGAGGAGTGGATAGCTGGAAGGGAAAGTGAAATGTCTACCGAAATGTCTGCTTGTATGGGGGAGAAGCCAGTTTGTATTTGAAAAACTGGGGGGGGGGGGAGAAGGCATTACACTTTTGCGTATGTGAGCATTGGGCATTGTGACATCACACGTTGGAACGTTCAGCAGGGGCTGGGGCTGGTGAAGCTTCTGTGGGTGTGAAGCCAGTTTAGTTTTGAAATATTGGGGGGGGGGGGGGGAAGGATTTGATTAAAAACATGTACTTAAACACGACGGAATGAAATGAGAAGCGCATACTTAGAAAGAAAAGCGAAATCTCTGACGAAGTGGAAAAGACGTTGGTGGTCCTGCGGCCCCCAATAGCCCCCAATGGGGGGGTGGGGGGGGGGGGCCTCACACACACTAACCACCCCCACACACAGAGTTGGAAAAGTGCATAAAGACCGTTCCCTACCTGTAGCCCCCAGGGGAGATTTGGTCGTCGAAGTCGGGTCCCTGCCGTCTTAAAATAGCGTATCTTGAAGTCGTCGAAGTCGGGTCCGTCTCGGCAAACGCGTGGGGGGGGTGGTGGGGGGGTTTGCGGTGCGGCATCACACACACGAAGCTTCGACACACACAGAGCCTTAAAAGTGTAAATGCCCGACCTCTTTTCCGTTTTTCTCTAATTTAATTAAGATGTGCAGGTGGTGTTCTTATCGAGGTTCAGGGGTGAATGACGTAATATTTTCACACAATATGGGAACATCTCATGTTGTCTTGAAGCTCCTCGGCCCTCATCTGACTCTCTGTACTGTCACTATGGCAACGATGTCTATGAGCACTGGGCATTGTGACATCACACGATGGAACGATTCACCATTGGCTGGGGCTCCTTACTAGGCATATGTAAATGGGTCCATTCCGATTGGGCCATCTGTGAAGCATTGGGCATTTGTGACATCACACGATGGAATGTTCAGCAGGGGATGGTGCTGGTGAGGTTGTGTGGGTGAGAAGCCAGTTTAGTTTTGAAATATTGGGGGGGGGGGTGAATGATTTGATTAAAAACGTGTACTTAAACACGACGGAATGTAATGAGGAGCGGATACTTAGAAAGAAAAGTGAAATCTCTACCGAAATGGAAAAGATGTCGGCGATTCTGCGTCCAGTTTCGGAGTTGCAGGGAATCAATGGAAGAAATGTGGCAGCCGGACGGAGTTCCGTTTCGGAATCTTGGGCGAGAGTTTTATATATTAACTAGGGGAGATAGATAGATGGGCCAAATGTGGGCAGGTGGGACTATGTAGATGGGGCATATTGGACTCTCCTTGTATCGCTCTATGTAAACACTATCTCCCTGTGGATATGACTGCATATCTTTAGCTAATTTTGCTTCTTTGTCTGCAACTGTTGCTTTTTCAAAGGTAGACAAAAATGCTGGAGAAACTCAGCGGGTGAGGCAGTATCTATGGAGCGAAGGAATAGCTGACATTTCGGGTCGAGACCCTTCTTCAGACTGCTGTGGGGGTGGGGTGGGGCGGGAAGAAGAAAGGAAGAGGCAGAGACAGTGGGCTGTGGGAGAGCTGGGAAGGGGAGGGGAAGGAGGGAGAAAGCAAGGACTACCTGAAATTGGAGGTCAATGTTCAGCAAAATATGACGTGCGGTGGGACTCACTCTGGCCATGGAGGAGGCCCAGGACAGAAAGGTCGGATTCGGATGCTTTTTCAAAGTATTTTACATTTCAATCTTTTCTGCTTACCATCCTTCTGACATCGCCACCCTATCCCTCTCTGCAATGTCTCACATTTCCAGTTTTGATGAAAGGTTCTTGATCTGAAACACTGACTCACTCTCACCCTGCCCTTGAAGGCAATAGACCAAACAGCAGAACATGAAGCAATAGACAAATTAGGAGGGCCAAAAGGGGCCAAGAAATGGCTTTGGCAAGTCAGATTAAAGAAAATCTCAATAACTGCAGCAGTAGTGCTGATGCCTCACAGCATCAGTGATTACGGGTGCTGTCAATATGGAGATTGTATGTCTCCCAGTGAGCCTGGGCATCTTCCACACTGTATCTCTAAACTAAATGATAGCTTTTTATACCTACATGAAAAAACAACCAGGGCGAAGGTAGGACTGCTCTAGAGTAAAGGAGGTGTTGGGGGATGTTTAAGTGGATAAATCACCGGACCTGATGGGATCTATCCCAGATTATTGAGAGAGACAAGAGAGGAAATTGCAGGAGTCTTGACGAACATCTTTGTTGTTCTCTAGCCACAAGTGAGGCCCGGGAGCACTGGAGAGTAACTTTATTTAAGAAGGTAGGTACAGAGAATCCAAGGAATTATATGCCAGTGAGCCTCACTTCAGTGGTACGGAAGCTATTCGAGTTGATTCATTGAGATAGGATTTACTCCCATTTACAGTCAGCATGCCCTTATACGCAGCGTCATGTTTTACTAACATGATCACGTTTTTTTGGAGAGGCGACAAAGGCAATCGATGAGGTTAGGATGTTGTCTATATCAATTTTTGTAAGGCATTTGATAAAGTCCCCCATGGTAGAATGACCCATAAGATTAAGATGCATGGGAGTAACAGTGACTTGGATTCAGAGTTGGCTTACTGATAGAACGCAGAGGGTTGTGGTGGAAGGACAATATACATGCTGGAGGACAGTGACCAGTGGAGTAGCGCAGGGCCCGGTGCTGGGACATCTGTTGTTTGTGATATATATATATATCATTGACCTTGACATAAATGTGGATGGGTTGGTTAGTAAGTTTGCAGATGACAACTAGACTGCTGAGCAGTTGAGGAAGGCTGTCAAAGTTTGCAGTGGGTCATGGATCAGCTGTAGAAATGGCAGATGGAGTTTAATCTGGGCGAGTGTGAGGTGTTGCACCTTAGGAGGTCAGACGTAAAGGGAAAATATACAACTAATGGCATGATCCATAACAGTATTGATGTTCAGCGAGATCTTGCAGTCAAGTCCATGACAACACAGGTAGATATAGTAGTAACGGAGGAATATGGTCAGCTTTCATAGGCTGGGGTATTGAGTATCAGAGTCTGGAAGTCATGATGCAGCTTTATAGGACTGTGGTTAGGTCGCATTTGGTGTATTGAATGCAGCTCTGATCACCCCATTACGGGGAAGGATGTGAAGGCTTTGGATAGGGGGCAGAGAAGGTTCACCTGAATGATGCCTGGATTAGAGGGAGAGGTTGGACAGACTTGGGTTGTTTTCTCTGCAATGCTAGAGGCATTCAGAACATTTTGTTCCCCAGGATGGAAAAATCAAATACTCGAGGGCATAGCCTAAAGACATGGGACCAAGTTTAAAGGAGATGTGCAAGGTAAGTTCCTTTACACAGAGGGTGGTGAGTACCTGGAGCACATTGTCTGGGGTGGTGGTGATGGGGGCAGATACCACTGTAGGATTAAGGGGCATGGATATGCAGTGAATGGAGGGATTTGTATCATGCGCAGGTAGATAAAGCTTGGCATTATATTCGGCACAAATATTGTAGTCCGAAAGGCCTGTTCTTGTACTGTTCTGTTCTATGTTGCTGATACTCTCGCCTTGGCCTAGCAGAGAGTGGTGATGAAAGATTGTTTTTCGGATTGGAGGCCTGTGACTGAGGGATCACTGCTGGACACATGGCTAGTTGTGGTTTATATTAACGATTTGGATGTGAATACACACAAGGCATGTTTAGTAAGTTTGAAGATGACACTAAAGTAGCTGGTATCGTCGACAGTGAAGATGGTTAATAATCATTACATCAGCATCTTGACCAACTGGCTAATGGGGGAATGTCTAATGGAGAATCATGAGATGATGCATTTTGATAAGCCAACCCAAGGCAGGACCTTCACAGTGAATGGTGGCCCCTGGGCTGTGTTGTACATAGTGTACACAGGTACATAGTTCCCAGAAAGTGGCATCACAGATAGGGTGGTAAAGAAGGCTTTTGATATATATTGGCCTTCATCAGTCAGGATATTGTTACATAAGTTGGGACGTTATGTTCCAGTTGTACAAGATGTTGGTGAGGCCGCATATGGAGTACTTTGCTCATGTTTGGTCACCCTAGGAAGAGGTCGGGTAAGCTAGGACATTATTCTTTGGAGTTCAGCAGGCAGAGGGGGTGATCTAGCAGAGATGTACAAGATCATGATGTGGATCGAGCCTTTTAGCCAGGATAGGGAAATCAAGAACTAAAGGACATTGGTTTAGGTGAGAGGGGAAAGATTTAATTGGAACCTCAGGGGCAACATTTTCCCACTCAGTGGGTGGTGTATATGGAACAAGCTGCCACAGAAGGTAGTTAAGGCAGGTACTATAATAGAATTTTCTGCCTCAAAGGGCAGTGGAGGCAGGTTCTCTGGATCATTTCAAGAAAGAGCTAGATAAAAAATATGGGGAGAAGGCAGGAACGGGGTACTAATTGGGGATGATCAGCCATGATCACATTGAATGGCGGTGCTGGCTCGAAGGGCACTACTCCTGCACCTATTGTCACCTAGGGACGACAGATGGCACAATGGGCTAAGTGTTCGGCTGGCAACCGGAAGGTAGCCGGTTCGAATCCCGCTTGGAGTGCATACTGTCGTTGTGTCCTTGGGCAAGACACTTCACCCACCTTTGCCTGTGTGTGAATGTGTGTGAGTGATTGGTGGTGGTCGGAGGGGCCGTAGGCGCAGATTGGCAGCCACGTTTCCGTCAGTCTGCCCCAGGGCAGCTGTGGCTACAGAAGTAGCTTACCACCACCGAGTGTGACTGAGGAGTGAATGAATAATGCGATGTAAAGCGCCTTGAGTATTTGAAAGGTGCTATATAAATCCCATCCATTATTATTATTATTATTGTCTATTTAAAAGGCATTTGGAAAGATTTAGAGGGATATGGACTATCCTTGATCGGTCTTTGCTGGCTTTACCTTGCACTAAACGTTATTCCATTATCCTTATATTTACACTGTAAATGGCTCGATTGTAATCACGTATTGTCTTTCCGCTGACTGGATAACACATAACAAAAGCTTTTCACTGTACAATACACACATGACAATTAACTAAACTGTGATGAGGTTAGATGGTACATCTTGCTCGGCATGGATGACTTGGGCCAAAGACCCTGTTTCCGTGCTGTATGATTCGATGACCAGGCTGATCAGAAATAACTGATTTTCTCACAGATAAAATCAACAATACATTTTTGACCCAAACCTCACCTGCGGTTAATAATATCCCAGGTCATATTGATTTTCTCGGTATCTTCTTTCACCTTCCGAGTATCATCCGCTGCGTAATCATTCAGCAAGTTGTTGGAGAGATTATTGAAAGAAGTCAGTGTAGTCTGCCCTTTATGTAACTCCTGTAAGAAGAGCTGAAAAACACATCAAGAGATACAGGTTGTCTCCAGAGTACAAAATACATATACTACATCAGGAGTACCTGCCATACACTATTTCATCCTTTTCAGAAAGACATTGTTTTATCCATAGGGATGTCAACTATTTTTGGAATTCATCAATTGGAAATATAATATGGTTATATATAATATATCTGACGAAGGGTCTCGACCCAAAACATCACCTCTTCATTTTCTCCAGAGATGCTGTCTGACCAGCTGAGATAGTCCAGCTTTTTGTGTCTATCTTCAGTTTAAATCAGCATCTGCAGTTCCTTCCTACACATATATGACACCAAGTCATTGTTCATAAAGATGTCAGCAGATAACTAAAAATCTTTAAATTTAAATCTAAAAACTTAAAAAAAAAATCTCATTCTCAATAGTGGTCACGGGCGTTCACGGTGGCGCAGCGGTAGAGTTGCTGCCTTACAGCGAACACAGCGCCGAAGACCTTGGTTCGATCCCGACTACAGGTGCTGTCTGTATGGAGTTTGTACCTGCGTGGGTTTTCTCTGAGATCTTCGGTTTCCTCCCACACTCCAAAGACGTACTGGTTTGTAGGTTAATTGGCTTGGTAAATGTAAAAAAAAATGTCCCTAGTGGGTGTGGGATAGTGTTAATGTGTGGGATTCGCTGGTCACCGCGGACCCGGTGGGCCGAAGGGCCTGTTTCCGCGCTGCATCTCTAAACTAAACTAAGCAATTCATCCATTGGGCTTTTTCCTTCCGTGCACACAATGGATAAAAGCTAACTATTGTATTATGGATACTTGTTCACTTGAAACATTTATAACTCAACGCTTAAGTAGAAACCAAACATTGATCAACTGAGCATGATGTTCAGTTACCCTGAAGTTTGAGTCACTGCTCAGTCAAGCAGTATTTGGTTTAGTTTAGTTTCGACATACAAGCAGAAACAGGACCTTTCCCAAAGGCTTGCCTCCCTGCTCACACTAAGTTTGCAATTCAGATAAGTGAAAGGCTTGGATAGAGTGGATGTGGAGAAGATATTTCCACTAGTGAGAGAATCTATGACCTGAGGTCATAGCCTCAGAATTAAAGGAGGTTACTTTAGGAAGGAGATGAAGAGGAATTTCATTAGTCAGGTGGTGAATCTGTGGAATTATTTGCCACAGAAGGCTGTGGAGGCCAAGTCGAAGGCAGGAGAATAGGGTTAGGAGGGAGAGATAGATCAGCCATGATTGAATGGTGGAGTAGACTTGATGGGCCGAATGGCCTCATTCTGCTCCTATCACTTATGACCTAAAATTGGCTTCATGGAAGGAAGCAGAGAGTAATGGTGGAAGGTTCCTTTTCGGACTGGAGTCCTATGACTAGTGGTGTGCCTCAGGGTTCGATGCTGGGCCCATTGTTGTTTGTCATCTATATCAATGATTTGGATGAGAACGTACAAGACATGGTTAGCAAGTTTCCAGATGACACAAAAGTAGGTGGTATTGTAGATTGTGAATATGGTAGTCAAAAATTGCAGCAGAATCTTGATCAGTTGGGCAGCTGGGCTGAGGGATGGGTGATGGAATTTAATATAGAGAAATGTGAGGTGTTGCATTTTGGGAGCACTAACATGGACAGGACCTACACAGTGAATGGTAGGGCTCTGGGGAGGGTTGTAGAGCAGAGTGATCTAGGAGTGCAGGTACACAGTTCCATGAAAATGGTGTTGCAGGTAGATAGGGTGGTCAAAAGGGCTTTTGGCACATTGGCCTTCATCAGTCAGAGTATTGAGTATAGAAGTTGGAAGGTCATGTTGCAGTTATATAAGACGTTGGTGAGACTGCATTTAGAGTAGTGTAATTACGGGCTAATAATGGGAAAAAAGCTCATACTTAAATTCTGGAAAAATGCGCCCACACCAACAATAAAAATGTGGATATCAAATATGTTTGAAACATTACATCTGGAAGAGATGAGATTCCTCTTAGCAGATAAAGCAAACCAATTCCAAAAGACGTGGTCTACGTTTATGGACCTATTACAAGCATGAGGTGCAATAGTAATTTTAAAAATAAATAAATAAATAAATGGTATCAGGACCTGGCATTGGGAGATAAAACAACAAAAACAGACTTGGTTGGTAGTCTTTCTGCGGAGTTTAATGTTATAATAGAGCGATTGTCCTTACTTTCTTTTTCTTTCTTTTCTAGGGTCTACTTTCTTACTTTACTTCCTTCTCTAACTTCTTTTCTAAGGGGCTTTCTTTTCCCAACACTCTCCTGCACTTCACAACTCTTGCGCACCTTCTTTACTTTCCTTACTTCTATCTTTTTCTTAAAGCTTCAAAAAAAAAATAAAATGAAGCGGTACAAAAAATGTATTAAGATATATGTGTTGTGTGTAATTGTAATTTACCGTACTTCTAATAAATAAAAAAAAAAAAAAAAAAAAAAAGAGTAGTGTGTTCAGTTTTGGTCACCATGTCATAGGAAATATGCTGTCAAGCTGGAATGGGCGCAGAAAGGATTTACTAAGATGTTGCCTGGACTCGAGGGCCTGAGCTATAGGGAGAGGTTGAACAAGCTAGGAGTCTATTCCTTGGAGCGCAGGGGAATGAGGGGTGATCTTATAGAGGTGTAAAAATCATGAGAAGAATAGATCAGGTAGACGCACTGATTCTCTTGCCCAGAGTAGGGGAATCAAGAACTGGAGGACATTGGTTTAAGGTGAGGGGTGATTTAAAAGGAACCTGAGGGGTAATGTTTTCCACAATGGGTGGTGGGTGTATGGAACAAGCTGCCAGTGGATGTGGTTGAGGCAGGTACTATTGCAATGCTTAAGAAACATCCAGACGGTACAAGGATAGGTTTCAGCCTGAAACGTTACCTATTTCCTTCGCTCCATAGATGGTGCTGCACCCGCTGAGTTTCTCCAGCATTTTTGTGTACCATGGATAGGACATGTTTAGAGGGATATGGGCCAAATGCAGGCAGGAGGGACTAATATAAATGGGAGGTGTGTGGGCAAGTTAGGCTGAAGGGCACGTTTCCATGCTGCAAGACTCTATAAGGAGTCATTCATAAATTACTAACCATGGCAACTACAATCTGATTCAAATCGCTAATGTTGATGCCAAGCAACAGCACTAAGCACTGCAGCACACCACTGAACACAGGCATCTAATTTGCAGAACAATCCTCCACAATCATCCTCTCACTTGTTACTTTTATACCCAGTTGCCTGGCTCAGCCTAGAACCCATGCGATCCACCCCTCCGGACTAGTCTACCATGCACGCCCGTCAAAGACCTTGCTGAAATCCCTGTCCTCCTCAATCCTCAGAAAATTTCTCCAGAAAATTCAATCATATTCAAGAGACAAAATTTCCCACCATTTAGGCAAAAAAGTGCCTAATCAGAACTTACTTTTCCAAGTGCAAGTATTTCCTGTCTCTCAGAATCCTCTCTAGTAATTTTCCCACCGTAGATGTTAGGAGGTGGGAAAACACCTCTTGTAGCTCCCAATGTAGTCCTTGCAGTCCGTAAATAAAAGCATGAATCTCCAGGTGAGCTTCCAGTACCTCACCTGGGGTTAACAATGATACAAATCTCTGCCTGGCCTTCAGCAATTTCTTCCCAGCTTCCCATGATGTTGAAGGATATACTTGGTTGGGGTCCAAGGATTTATACAACTTGATGTGCTTCAAGACAACCAACACTTCACATTTTGTAATGTGGATCTGTTTCAAGGCATCACTGTTCTTCCCTGAATTCACTAGTTTCTCTGCCTTTCTCTACAGTAAATGTTAATTCAAGGCCTAAGCCATTGCCTGTGGCCCCACATTGATCCTGAAGGGATCCTATTCTCTCTGTTTGCTTTCAACAAAAAATCTCTTTGGATTCTCCCTTCCTTTAGTTTAGTTTAGTTTAGAGATGCAGCGCGGAAACAGGCCATTCGGCCCACCGAGTCCGCACCGACCAGCAATCCTCACACATTAACTGTCCTACATGCATTAGTGACAATTTTATACCAAGCCAATTTACCTGAAAACCTGTACGTTTTTGAAGTGTGGGAGGAAACTGAAGATCTTGGAGAAAACCCACACACCCACACAGTCACGATGAGAAGGTACAAATTCCGTACAGACAGCACCCGTAATCAGGATCGAACCTGGGTCTCTGGACCTGTATTTGTGTAATTTCTCCCATTCTTCCCTGCAGGTCCTCTCAAGCCCTGTCAGGTTGGATGGGTAGTGTTGATGCGCGGCTATTTTCAGGTCCCTCTAGAGATGTTCGATTGGGTTCAAGTCCGGGCTCTGGCTGGGCCACTCAAGGACATTCACAGACTTGTCACAAAGCCACTCCTGCGTTGTCTTGGCTGTGTGCTTAGAGTCGTTGTCCTGGTGGAAGGTGAACCTCCGCCCCAGTCTGAGGTCCTGAACGCTCTGGAGCAGGTTTTCATCAAGGATCTCTCTGTACTTTGCTCCGTTCATCTTTCTCTCGATCCTGACTAGTCTCCCAGTTCCTGCCGCTGAAAAACATCCCTACAGCATGATGCTGCCACCAGCATGCTTCACCGTAGGTATGGTATTGGCCAGGTGATGAGCGGTGCCTGGTTTCCTCCAGATGTGACGCTTGGCATTCAGGCCAAAGAGTTCAATCTTGGTTTCATCAGACCCGAGAATCTTGTTTCTCATGGTCTGAGGTTCCTTTAGGTGCCTTTTGGCAAACTCCAAGTGGGCCTGTCATGTGCCTTTTACTGAGGAGTGGCTTCCGTCTGGTCACTCTACCATTAAGGCCTGATTGGTGGAGTGCCGCAGATATAGTCCTTCTGGAAGGTTCTCCCATCTACACAGAGGATCTCTGGAGCTCTGTCAGAGTGACCATTGGGTTCTTGGTCACCTCTTGGTCCAAGGCCCTTCTCCCCCGATTGCTCAGTTTGGCCGGGCAGCCAGCTCTATGAAGAGTCCTGGTGGTTCCAAAGTTCTTCCATTTAAGAATGACGGAGGCCACTGTGCTCTTCGGGACCGACAATGCTGCAGAAATTGTTTTATACCCTTCCCCAGATCTGTGTCTCGACACAAAGGTATACAAAAATGCTGGAGAAACTCAGCGGGTGCAGCAGCATCTATGGAGCGAAGGAAATAGGCAACGTTTCAGGCCGAAACCCTTCTTCAGTCTGAGGTCAAAGGACAATTTTGCTCAATTTTGAGTGTCATAGCAAAGGGTCTGAATACTTATGTAAATGTGATATTTCAGTTATTTCTTTTTAATTACTTTGCAAACATTTCTAAACACCTGTTTTCGCTTCTTCGTTCTGGGGTATTGTGTGTAGATTTAATGATAAAAAAAAAATAATTTTAACCATTTTCAAATAAGGTTGTAACATAACAAAATGTGGAAAATGTGAAGGGGTCTGAATGCACTGTACATACAGATATAAAACAAACAAACAATAAGCAATAATAGCCTGTGTGGTTCAGACCTTAATGGAGGTTGTAGTGTTTAATAGCCCGATGGCTGTAGGGAAGAAGCTGTTCCTTGCAGTCCTGACCAATGCTATTAAATTTAACCTTGTCTCAATTTATGGTTCAATTTATCATTCCCAGGACCATTTTAAAACAACTAGAACTCCAGTTACAGGTCCCAAGTACTCCCCCACTGACGCTTCAGTCACTTTCCCTGCCTTATATCCCAATGGGAGGTCAGTAATGCTCCTTCTCTAGTCGGGCCTTACACATACTGCTTGAGTAATATCCTGGACACACTTGACAAATTCCACTCCAGCCAAGCCCATGGCAATATGTATTCCAATCAATATTAGTTAGGGCAGTTAAAAATCACCTCATGGTACAACCCTACTGTTCTGGTAGCTATTTGCGACCATTCTACAAATTTGCTTATCTAATTCCCGCTAACTCCCTCTGCAGCAGGATGGCGCAGCGGTAGAGTTGCTGCTTTACAGCACCAGAGACCTGGATTCGATCTGGACTACAGGTGCTGTCTGTATGGAGTTTGTACATTCATCCTGTGATCCCGTGGGCTTTCTCCCGTTGCTCCAGTTTCCTCCCACACTCAAAAGGCCTGCAGGTTTGTCAGGGAATTGCCTTCTGTAAATTGTTCCTCATATGTAGGATTGAATTAATGTATAGGTGAGCTCTGGCCAGTGAGGATAATGTGTGTCAAAGGGGTTGTTTCATGCTAATCTCTACATTCTGAAACAATCCCATCAAAATGATTACCCCATATTTCTGATTTCCATCCACATAACCTCACTGGACATTCCCCCAGGAATATCCTCAGTCCTGTCATAAACAAACTTTATTTTTTGAGACTTCAAGACTAAAATTCAAGCCCTTCAACACCTTTCAAAATAAAAATCTTCCTGTCGGCCCGTGCGGCAGAAGGCTTCCCAGAGGCCGTTATCGAGGCGCCGCGGTCTCGATGCTTGTCAGATGGCCGCAGAGAAGCCAGGGTTGGAGCCCGCCTGGGGCCTCGCGGGTCGGAGGAGCCTCACCTCGCAGGTTGGAGCGGAGGTTGTCGGAGCCACAGGAGGACTCGGCAGCGTTGTGGAGAGGTCGGTGCGGCGGTCAATGATGGCGCCAACCGACGAACGAGACGGATACGCCAAGTGGGGCGCTGGCAGCGGTGAATCCTCACGGCCGTGGGGCCTCGGCAACGGCGGTGGGGCCTAGGTGGCGGTGAAGCCTCGTGGTGATGGGCCTCGGCGGTCGATGGGAGCGTGGGGGGACCGCCGTGAGGGAGGGGGAAGAACAATGGACAATGGGGACCCTGCGTGGGGGAGGGGGAGAGAACCAAGCAGGAGCCGGCGTGCTTTGTAACTTTGTCAGTGCCCAAGGTGGCTGCTATTTGTATACTGGGGGTATGCAGGCAAAGAATCTCACTGTGCCCAGATACAGGTGACAATAAAGTATTCCATTCCGCCAACAGTCTGCAATAGGCGTGCAGTTCAAAGATGAGAGGTTACCTTGCTTTCTGCGAGCTGTGGATCAAAGGGATCTGATGTAACTTGCAGCAGGGACTGCAGGCGAATGTCACTCTGGCCAACCAGTCGTTCAGCTGCCTGCCATTCTTCCTCCCACTGCATGCTATCACCAAGCAGTTTCTCCAGCTGCATCTGCCGTGCCTCTAATCTTTGATGCGTGCTATCCCACTGGTTCTGAACCCTTACCACTGCACAGAAACACAAACGTAAGGTACACATACAGTAAATCCTTTCATACTCAGGTAAGGTGCAAAATTTAAACTTGAAACATCAGAGCACATTTCTGCCAACATTCTGCAAATATGCACCCAGTAGCTTTAAAGCAGTATCCCTGGTGCACAGGTTTCTGTAAAAGGAAATTACATGAAACATTTATGTACTGTGAAAATATTTGGCTGTTTTAAGTAAAATAAAGTCATTTTAGTACAATGTGTAGAAATGAACTGCAGATGCTGGTTTACACCAAAGATAGACACAAAAAGTTGGAGTAACTCAGCGGGACAGGCAGCATCTCTAGAGAGAAGGAATGGGTGAGGATTCGGGTCGGGACCCTTCTTCAAGCTGAAGGGTCTCGACCCGAGTCGTCACGCATTAACTTATATACGAGTTACTCCAGCATTTTGTGTCTATTTTCATTTTAGTAAAACATAGGAAGAGCAAATATAAAAATACCAGGAAGGGAACATGATAATAATCTGGAGCCTTCATCAGTTACTTCAATGTAATTCACCCAACCTAGGCAGGCAGAGTAGTAACAGGATGAATCTGTGGCTCAGGAGTTGGTGCAGGGGGAAGAGTTTTGGATTTTTTGACAATTGCCATCTGTTCTGGGGCAGAGGTGACCCTTACAAGAGGGACAGGCTGTACCTTAACTGAAGGGGACAACATCTTTGCAGGGGGGTTCGCCGGTGCCATAGGAAGGTTTAAACTCAAGACAGAAGGGGGGAGGGGTGGGGGAGGCGAGGCTGATGGGCTGAAGTGTGTTTATTTCAATGCAAGGCAGATGAATGCAGAGCCGGTGTCAGTGATGGGATTATGATGTTGTGACAGGCTAGATGCAGGAAGATTGTTCCCGATGTTGGGGAAGTCCAGAAAAAGGGGTCACAGTTTAAGGATAAGGAGAAAGTCTTTTAGGACCGAGATGAGAAAACCATTTTTCACACAGAGAGTGGTGAATCTGTGGAATTCTCTGCCACAGAAGGTAGTTGAGGCCAGTTCATTGGCTATATTTACGAGGGAGTTAGATGTGGCATTTGTGGCAAAAGGGATCAGGGGTATGGAGAGAAGGCAGGTACAGGATACTGAGTTGGATGATCAGCCATGATCATGCTGAATGGCGGTGCAGGCTGGAAGGGCCGAATGGCCTACTCCTGCACCTATTTTCTATGTTTCTATGTGACCATTGCATAAACATGGTTGTGAGAGGGGCATGACTGAAGGCTCAAGGTCGCGGAGTTTCAACATTTTAGATGTGATCGAGAAGGAGGCAAAAGAGTTGGAGGAGTTGCGCTACTAATGCTGGAGGCTGTCACAGCGGCATTCAGAGAGGACACACTGGAGGCTTTGTCTGCTGAGGCAATATGGGGAGCGATTAGATAGAATAAAGATGCAAGCACTCTAATGGGATTGTACCACAGGCTCCCCAGTTGCAAGCAGAAGATAGAGGAACAGATACGGAGATAGATTACCGAAAGATGCCAAAGCAACAGGCTTCTCTTAATGGGTGACTTTAACTTTCCCCAATATTAACTGGGACTTGCTCAGTGCCAAAGGCTTGGATGGAGCAGAATTGGAGAGGTGTATCCAAGAGGGTTTGTTGAAACAGTGCGTGGACAGCCCAACCCGAGAAGGAAATATACTGCACCTCGTATTGGGGATGAGCCTGGCCCTGTGACAAGTCATTTCATGGAAGGGGATAGTGATGATTACTCCACAAGTTTTGTGAACCTTTGAAAACCAGCATCTATAGTTGCTTGTTTCTCCATAAATGTTGCGTTTGTTTTGAGCAAGGGGGAAGCCTAGACCTTGTGGAAAGGTACTAAATTGGAGTAAGGCAAATAACAACATTATTAGGCAGGAGCTCAAGAGGCTACACTTGGGAAGCAATTGTTATTGGGTAAGTCCACATCTGACATGTGGGAGATGTTTGAAGTCCAGGTGATTGAAGCTCAGCGTCCGCATGTTCCAGTGAGGAGAGAAGAACAAAGAGGAGGTAAATTTGGTCAAAAAGAAAAAGGAAGCACATGCGAGGTTTAAGATGATAGAATTAGACAATGCTTTTGAGGAATATAAAGAAAGAAGGGAAGAACTCAAGCGTGTGATTAGAAGGGCCAAAAGGGGCCACAATACGACTTTGGCAAGTCAATAGTAAAGAAAATCCCCAAACTTGTTAAACTTATATAAAACCAAGTGGGTAACCAGAGAGAAGGAAGAATAAAGGAGAGAATTTGCACTTGCAGTCTGGAGTTGTACGAGTACTTTGCATGTGTTTTCATCAAGGAGAAGGACAGTGTGATCAGCGTGGAGAATACTAACATACAAGGGCAATTTGAGATGAAGAAGGGAGGGGTGTAGCGGCACTTGAGGTGGTCCTGTTCCCTGAATGCTCTGTGTTATGTCAACAGGAGGGTGGTGAGGACTTCCCATCAGCTTCATAGATGTAATAAAAGTGGCGCCCGGGCTCGCTGTTCTCCCGGTTTCGGCCGTTATGGTGCGACACTGGGAAGGTGAGCGAGAACGAGGGAGGCTGTGGAGAGCAACTGACAGCCGAGTGGCCGACACCTTCAACAAGGTTCACCAGTGAGCCCTTCTTCACCAGCTGCCGCACCGTCCCGTTGAGCGGCTGTTGTTGCGACTCACCTTGTAACCCTGGCCGACAGCTCTTTCTTTAGGCCGCCGCCACTGACAGGATGCACTCGGTCACCATGGGGCTCCCTCCCTTCTCCCCAGCTGCCACTTCTTCCAATTGGCCGTCATGTTTGTCCGCTCTGCCACTCCCCCCTCCACCACCGCCTCCCCCTCCTTCTCCCCCCGAGTCGCAGAGAAGATGCATTTTTGCAGTTTCTAATATGTTTCTAGTTAGTTCTAAGGCGATTCTGACGCGTAAAATCTGACTACACAAGTACCCTACACAAGTCAGGGCAGAGCTTATTACGATAGGGGCACAGTTTAAAGGAGATGTGCAGGGCAGGGTTTTTTGTGTTACTCAGAGGTTGGCAAGTGACTCGAATGTGCTGCCGGGGTTGGTGGTGGAGGCTAATACAATAGTGGCATCTACGAAACATTTGGATAGACATAAGCATATGCAGGGAAAGATTAGGTGCAGGCCGACAAGAGCTAGGCATAGTGTTCAGCACAGGACAAAGAATCTGTTCTTGTGCTGTACTGTTTTATGTTCTATGTAAGATGGACCCTGTATATGCGAGTCCACAGTTAGAACAGTCCAAAGCTGACACTTTACTAAGGTGAAATCTTATGGAAAGTGAAGACAGACACAAAATGCTGGAGTGACTCAGCGGGACAGGCAGCATCTCTGGAGAGAAGGAATGGGTGATGTTTCGGGTCGAGACCCTTCTTCAGCCATTCTCTCTCTGATGTCTATTACTCCACAAACAGAAACAATGCTGTTTAGAATTCATACACATTTTCTGTTGGTAACATATTCGAAAATGCATCTTGTTTACAGGAATAAAACTCAATGGCGGATGTTATCGGCAAGCATTTGCGAGAGAACCTTACTCACATCGCTCAGTGATCGCAGTTCGTTCCTCCAAGTCGGCTGTTTTATTCTTCAGGTTTTGGGCAAGAGTGAAAATAGCATCTAGCCGGGGACGCTGCTGCTCCAGCTCATTCTTGGTGGTCTGCTTTCAAAAAGATCCATGAATGAGTTTCAGAGAAGCAAGGAACTGCAGATGCTGCAATCTTGAGTTAACCACAATGTGCTAGAGTAACTCAGCGGGTCAGGCAGCATCTCTGGAGGACATGAACAGGCCCGTTTCCAGTCAAGACCCTTCTTCAGACTGATTGTGACAGTGAGTTGGGGGCAGGACAAGGCCTTGCTAAGTCAGAAGGGTTTTGGTTGGCAGGTGGGTGGACAAAAGCCAGAGATTTAAAAAAAGGGTGTAGGATGAAGCTTAGAGGTAGTGAGAATGGTGGAAGGGGGTGAGAGGAATGGGAAAGTGGCACGATAGTGGGAGATGGATATGCACCCAGGTGGGACTCAGACGAGAGGGGGAAATATACCAGGGGGGTACCTAAAATTGGAGAATTCACTGTTCATATCATTAGGCTGTAAGCTACTCAAGCAGAATATAAGGTGCAGTTCCTCCAGTTTGAGTGTGCCTTCACTCTGGCAATGATGGAGGCCCAGAACAACAATGTATAGGAATGGGGAGGGGACTTAAAAAAGCGAGATCCAGCTGGTCTAGGCAGACCAAGTGCAAGTGTTCAACACAACGGTCGTTTAGTCTACAAGTGTAGGAAGGAACTGCAAATGCTGGTTTAAATCGACGATAGACACACAATGCTGGAGAACGACCCGAAACGTCACCCATTCCTTCTCTCCAGAGATGCTGCCTGTCCCACTGAGTGACTCCAGCATTTTGTGTCTCTCTTCGGTTTGATTAGCCTACGCTTGGTCTCACAGATGTAAAGTATGTCACATCAGGAACATCGAATGCAGTGGGTAAGGATAGAGATGGTGCATTGGAACTTGTGTCTCACCTGGACGGGCTGCTGGATGGATGTGAGGGACGAGGGATAGGGACAGGTGTTGCACCTCATGCGGCTGCAGAGGAAAGTACCCGGGGAGGCTTTGTCCCACCAGCAAACTGTTTCCCAGCTCTCTCTCCCTATCAATCCAGTCCAAAACATCGCCTATCCATGTACTCCACAGCTGCTGCCTAGCCCGCTGAGGTAGTCCAGCACTTGTGCTTTGCTCATATACACAATTTAACTTCTAACAAACCAACAGCAAACATTCTTCAGCAATGTGATTGTGATAAATATGGAGGATAAACTAATCCCTCAATTGCATTCAAATACAACAAATTTTTTTTTGCTGTGAAACTAAGAAAAATAGAAATCTGAAACATGATTGAATGGACAGATAGACCAGCGATCTGCCCCGCAGCTCAGCCTAGCACGCAAACCAGCCTCCTCCCCATTAGCCCATGTGCCAGCTTGGTCAAAGACAACATCATCAAGGACCACTTGCATCCCTCTTCTCCCCTCACCCATCACTCAGAAGATACAATAGCAGATTAAATTCACATTGAGGGGGTCTGTGAAAAAGTTTTATTTGAAATGGGAACCCCTTTTTATCATACTTTGAGGGTCTAAAGGAACTACCTATTGACTGAGGGCACTTGACAGTAAGTGGGGAGCCGCCTTTATTCTGTTTTGTTACTTTATTATTGTTAAAATGTGCATTTGATTTTGTGATATACTTGTATTGTGAAAACATTAGCTGCCGAGGGTGGGTTAGGGTTATTTTTTGATTATTAATTATAAAAAACAAAATGGAGGGAAATGTAATGCCGTACGTCAGATGTACTGTAATTTTTTTTCCTCCAATAAAAATAAATTTAAAAAAAAGATACAATAGCTTGAAAGCACGTTCCAACTGATTTAAGATCAGCCATTTCCCCCCGCTGTTATCAGACTTTGAAATGGACCTCTCATATACTGATGATGAATTCTTGATCTCCCAACCTGCCTTGTTACAACACTTGCACTTTTTTACACTTGAACTTTAAGCTGTAACTCTACACTCTGTTTATCTTCTACTTTGTGCAACTGATGTAATGTATAATATGACTTGCCTAGATGGCAAGCAAAACAAAGATTTTCACTCTACCTCAGAAAGGTTGTCCCGAGGTGGCGCACGGTAAAAGGTCACAGCGACGTGCCGCGGCCATACCCAACAGGAAGCCTGGCCTGGAGAGAGGTAGGACGCCAACCCCGGCCCCTGCTCGCCCCGTGGACCGGAGAGGAGTGGGCAGGTTAGCAAACCGGCTGCGGGAAGCAGTGCAGTGCACCTCGACGCTGGTGTGGGTCGATGGAGACCCTGCTGCAGCCTGGGGCTCGGCTAGATCAGGCACCTATCCAAAAACAGGGCTGTAATGCTGAGGCTCTATAAGGCGCTGGTTAGGCTGCCTTTGGAGTATTGTGAGCAGTTTGGGGCCCCATATCTGACATTAGAGAGAGTCCAGGAGATTTACGAGAATGATCCCAGGAATGAGTGGGTTAACCTATGATGAGCATTTGACGGCACTGGGCCTGTACTCGCTGGAGTTTAGAAGAATGACGGGGGACCTCATTGTAACTTACCGAATAGTGAAAGGCCTGGATAGAGTGGATGTGGAGAGAGTAGACAAAAATGCTGGAGAAACTCAGCGGGTGCAGCAGCATCTATGGAGTGAAGGAAATAGGCAACGTTTCGGGCCGAAACCCTTCTTCAGACTGGACGTGGAGAGGATGTTTCCACTGGTGGGAGAGTCTAGGACCAAAGGCCAAAGGAGATGGATATTTTGGATTTAAGTTGGAGATTGACAGATTCTTGATTAGTATGGGTGTCAGGGGTTATGGGGAGAAGGCAGGAGAATGGGGTTGAAAGGGAAAGATAGATCAGCCATGATTGAAGGGTGGAGTAGACTTGGTGGGCCGAATGGCCTAATTCTTTTCCTATCACTTAAGAACATGAAAAGGCCGAGGGCGTGGGCTGGACGGAGTAGTGGAACACTTCACAAAGGCGACTTGAAATTGGTGCCAAATCTGGCGACTGTATACTGTCTCACCATTCACGACTGCTGTACACTTGTGCAGATGCTGCTTTAATCTGAAGATAGACACAAAAAGCTGGAGTAACTCAGTGGGTCAGACAGCATCTCTGGTGAAAAGGGAATAGGTGACATTTCGGGTGGGGACCCTTCTTCAGTCTGAAAATGGGTCTCAACCAGAAATGTCACCTATTCCTTTTCGCCAGAGATGCTGTCTGACCCGCAGAGTTACTCCAGCTTTTTGTGTCTATCTTCTTCTTACGATACACTTGTACCGTATCTAGGATGCCTATCTAAGATGCATCTAAGTGCTACCTATACTGAACTGTATACAAAAATGTCACTGTACCTCCGGACATATGAGGAATAAAGAACCATTGAACCGTCTCTCTGTAAACGTGACAATAAAAAAAACAATACCACCAGCATCCTCTTAAGAAGGAACTGCAGATGCTGGACAATCGAAGGTGGACAAAAATGCTGGAGAAGCTCAGCGGGTGAGGCAGCATCTATGGAGCGAGGCAGCGTCTATGGAGTGAGGCAGCATCTATGGAGCGAAGGAAATAGGCAACGTTTCAGCCGAAACGTTGCCTATTTCCTTCGGCATTTTTGTCTACCACCAATATCATCCTATCAGCCTCCCAACATCCCTGTTTTACCGCTCCCTCCACATTCCACCTGCTGCTGCTACACATACTCATGCTAAAGCCCCTGTCCCAGGATGCGTTTACCGAAGAGCTCTCCCGAGTTAAAAAAACAAAACAAACTCGTGGTACTTCATCACGAGTATTTTTTTACTCTTGGAAATTTTTCACACTGTTGAAAAAACTTCACGAGTTACCGCGTTTCCCGAGTACCTGCCGTTAACATTACGAGCCGCGACGAGACTTCCACGAGCTCCGATGTACCCGCTACGTACTTACCACGAGTTTTATTTTTATTTTTAAACTCGGGAGAGCTCTTGGGTGAACTCGCATTGTGGGACAGGGCCTTTATTAACCTACAATTGCTTCCAGATCCCAAATGTTAAGGCTGTCCACCTATTGGACACTAATAAGGCTGCATATCTTCCAATGCTGAAGTTTGTTTGCAACGGTTTGAAATATTTTATTATATTAAAAATGCACAACTGGCAGCTTTTACAATAATAAGAGTTGATTTCCATACCTTCAGGCGAACGATCGTTTCATGAATCTCCTCGAGATCACCAACTGTAATTATGCTGGACTTGATCATTTGATCAATAAGTGTCAACCAATCAATCATCTGCATTGTAGACTTATCCAGATCGGCCGTCATCAGAAATTCAGGATCTGGAGAGAAGGCTTCGTGCACAAGTGTCTGACTGCACGCAGGGGATGGAGGGGCTGCTGACACCAGGGTGACCGTTTGAACCGTTGAGTGAACTGCAGGAACAGATGAGACAAGATTACCTCGGTCCAGCGAATGTACAACACATTATTACCTCGAGGAAGAACATCACAACACACTTGAGCACTTTGCCGCCCTCTTACAAACATATGAATTAACATCGGGGGAGGCCGTTCATTTTACTGAGCCGCCTCCTCCTCCAATAACAAGATAATGGGTGATCTGGCTGTAATTTTCACATTCCAGTTTATCTGTAGTAAATCTTTCAAGGACAGGTCTTAGTCTTAAGGGCTGGTCCCACCAGCATGCGACTGCATGCGGCAAGCGCGACCTAACGCGGTCGCTTGAGCTGTACGGCCTCACGGGGCCGGTCCCACTTCGATCGCCGGAGCCGTATGGAGTTGTGCGGGGCTGGTCCCGACATCGCGCGGGCTCGAAAAACTGACACTGTCCAAAAATTGCACGCGGCAACGGCCTGTCGGCCCGCAGCCGCATTGAGGCCGTACGCAGCGCATCGACGGGCATACGCAGCGTCTCGATGCCGTGCGCAGCATCTTGATGCCGTGCGCAACGTCTTGACGGTGTATGCCTAGCGCGTGGCGTTACGCGATGACGTCACCACCCGGCATGCCGTTGCGCGATGACATAACCGCCGACGCCGTGCGACGTCCAAATTCAGTCGGCCCGCCTCCTGCCCAGCTGATTGGTGAGTATGATGTCGGGACCAGCCCCGCACAACTCCAGACGGCTCCGCGGTTGGAAGTGGGACCGGCCCAGCGAGGCCGTGGCTGACCATGGGTGTCTCCACGGCTGGAGGACGCCAGTGCGCGACTTTGTTTAACGTGGGGAGACTGGTGCACAGACAGCCACCCCACGGTCCTTGACAGATCTGGGTCAGGATCCAGTGGCATGGATTCCAATACCTGCCTAAACTACCTCCTCTGGCAGCTCGTTGCATATACCCACAACTTTGGGTAAAAAAAGTTGCCCTCAGGTTCCTATTAAATCTTTCTCTCTCACCTTAAACCTATGTCATCTGGTTCTTGATTCCCTACTCTGGCACAGTAGAGAGCATGCTGACTGGTTGCATCGTGGCTTGGTTTGGCATCCTGAGCGTCCAGGAGTGGAAAAGGATGCAGAAAGTTGTGACCACTGCCCAGTCCATCATCAGCTCTGACCTCCCCACCATTGAAGGGATCTATCGCAGTCGTTGCCTCAAAAAGGCAGCCAACATCATCAAGGACCCACACCATCCTGGCCACTCACTCATTTCTCCCCTACCATCGGGCAGAAGGTACAGGAGCCTGAAATCTGTTACATCCTGGTTCAGGAACAGCTCCTTCCCCACAGCCGTCAGGCTACTAAGCTCGCCAACAAACAGACTCTGAACTGTAACAGCCTATTGCATTTTATCTGCTTATTTATGTGTATATTGAACTGAACTGTTCTGTATTTATTTTACAATATTCTGTTGTGCTGCAGCAAGCAAGAATGTCATTGTCCTATCTGGAACACATGACAATAAACTCTATTGACTTGACTTGGCTAAATGACTACATTTACCCAACCTATTCTTCTCATGATCTACACCTCTATAAGATCACCCCTCATTCTCCTGCAATCCAAGGAATAGAGTTCAAGCCTGCTCAACCTCTCCCTATAGCTCAGGCCCTCGGGTTCTGGCAACTACTTGTAAATCTTCTCTGCACCCTTTCCAGCTTAACAATATCTTTCCTGTAACTGGGTGGCAAAACTGTAATTCCAAATGTAGCCTCGCCAATGTACAACTGTAACCTAACCGCCCAACTTCCAGACTCAGTACTCTGACTAATGTAGATCAATGTGCCAAAACCCTTCTTGACCAGCCTATCTACCTGTGACGCCACTTTCAAGGAACCATGTTCCCGCACACCTAGATCCCTCTGCTCTACAACACTCAGAGAGTACAAGTCAATGATGTTGTGGGAATTACAGAGACATGGCTGCAAGAGGATCGGGGCTGGGAGCTGAATCTTCAAGGTTATACGTCCTATTGGAAAGACAGACAGGTGGGCAGAGGGGGTGGGGTAGCTCTGTTTGTTAAGAATTAAATTCAGTCCTTAGTGAGGGATGATAACGGATCAGAAGATGTAGTCATTGTGGATAGAGCTGAGAAATTGTACGGGGAAAAATACCCTAATGGGAGTTCTTTCCAGGCCCCCAAAGAGTAGCCAAGATATAGGATACAAGTTACATCAGGAGATACAATCGGCATGTAAGAAAGGCAATGTTACAGTGATCATGGGAGATTTCAATATGCAGGAAGACTGGGAAAATCACCGGTCAGACTAACCGGCCTATAATTCCCACTATTCTGCTTTGCTCCCTTCTTGTGCAGTGGGTTAATATTGGCAATTTTCCAATCATCTGGAACCACTCCTGACTCTAGTGATTCTTGAAATATCATTATC
Organism: Amblyraja radiata; assembly: GCF_010909765.2. Lineage (NCBI taxonomy): Eukaryota > Metazoa > Chordata > Chondrichthyes > Rajiformes > Rajidae > Amblyraja > Amblyraja radiata. The sequence goes on along the minus strand of NC_045963.1, from coordinate 5,520,110 downwards.
AATGCTTCCACAATCTCTAAAGCCACCTCAGTCCATCTGGTCCAGGTGACTTATCCACCTACTGGACACCAAGGGAGGGGATTTGTAGAGTGCCTCCGAGATGGATCTTTACAGTAACTTGTAGTGGAGCCTACCAGGGAAAAGGCAATTCTGGATTTAGTGTTGTGTCATGTACCGGATTTGATAAGGGGACTCGTAAAGGAACCTCTAGGAGGTAGCGACCACAATATGATAAGTTTTAATCTGAAATTTGAGAGGGAGAAGGTGAAATCGGATGTGTCGGTATTACAGCTGATCAAAGGGGACTACAGAGGCATGAGGGAGGAGTTGGCCAAAGTTGACTGGAAAGGGACCCTAGCTGGGATTTCTGGGAATAATTCTGAAGATGCAGGATCTTTCCATTCCAAACAGGAAGAAATATTCTAGGGGAAGAAAGAGGGACCCATGGCTGACAAGGGAAGTCATGGAAAGTATAAAACTAAAAGATAAGACATACAACATAGCAAAGATTAGTGGGAAGCCAGAGGATTGGGAAGCTTTTAAACAACAACAGAAGTTAACTAAAAAGACAATACGGGGAGAAAAGATGAAATACGAAGGTAAACCAGCCAATAATATAAAAGGATAGCAAGAGTTTCTTCAGTTATATAAAGAGCAAGAAAGAGGCAAGAGTGGACGTTGGGCCGCTGGAGAATGATGCAGGAGAAGTGATAATGGGGAATAAAGAAATGGCAGAGGAGTTGAATAACTTTTTAGCATCAGTCTTCTCAGTGGAAGACACCAGCAACGTGCCTGAAATTCAAGAGAGTCAGGGGGTGGAAGTTAGTGGAGTGGCTATTACTAGGGAGAAGGTGCTTGGGAAGCTGAAAGGGCTGAAGGTGGATAAGTCCCCTGGACCAGATGGAATGCACCCTAGGGTTCTGAAAGAGGTGGCTTTAGAGATTGTGGACACATTGATAGTGATATTTCAAGAATCACTAGAGTCAGTAGTGGTTCCAGACCATTGGGAAATTGCCAATATTACCCCGCTGCACAAGAAGGGAGCAAAGCAGAATAGTGGGAACTATAGGCCGGTTAGTCTGACCTCAGTGGTTGGTAACATTTTAGAGTCCATTATAAAGGATGAGGTTACGGAGTACATCGAAGTTCATGATAAAATAGGCTGAAGTCAGCATGGCTTTGTGAAGAGGAGGTCTTGCTTGACAAATTTGCTGGAATTCTTTGAAGTAAATAGTAGGCCAGACAAAGGAGAGTTGGTAGACGTTGTAAACTTAGATTTTCAGAAAGCCTTTGGAAGGCTGCTAAGGAAGATGAGAGCCCACGGTATCAAAGGGCAGATACTAGCATGGATAGCGGGTTGGCTGGATGGCAGAAGGTAAAGAGTGGCAATAAAGGGAGCTTTTTCAGGTTGACTGCCAGTGACTAGCGGAGTTCCGCAGGGCTCGGTGCTGGGGCCGCTACTCTTCACGTTGTATATTAATGATTTGGACGAGGGGAATGAAGGCTTTGTGGCCAAGTTTGCGGATGATGCGAAAATCCAGTGCCCTCCAAAATGTTTGGGACAAAGACACATCATTTATTTATTTGCCTCTGTACTCCACAATTTGTAGATTTGAAGATTTGTAATAGAAACAAATCACATCTGGTTAAAGTGCACATTGTCAGATTTTATTAAAGGCCATTTTTATATATTTTGGTTTCACCATGTAGAAATTACAGCTGTGTTTATACATAGTCCCCCCATTTCAGGGCACCATAATGTTTGGGACACATGGCTTCACAGGTGTTTGTAATTGCTCAGGTGTGTTTAATTGCCTCCTTAATGCAGGTATAAGAGAGCTCTCAGCACCTAGTCTTTCCTCCAGTCTTTCCATCACCTTTGGAAACTTTTATTGCTGTTTATCAACTTGAGGACGAATGTTGTGCCAATGAAAGTCAAAGAAGCCATTATGGGACTGAGAGACAATAATAAAACTGTTAGAGACATCAGCCAAACCTTAGGCTTACCAAAACCAACTGTTTGGAATATCATTAGGAAGAAAGAGAGCACTGGTGAGCTTACTAATCACAAAGGGACTGGCAGGCCAAGGAAGACCTCCACAGCTGATGACAGAAGAATTCTCTCTATAATAAAGAAAAATCCCCAAACACCTGTCCGACAGATCAGAAACACTATTCAGGAGTCAGGTGTGGACTTGTCAATGACCACTGTCTGCAGAAGACTTCATCACCAGGAATACAGAGGCTACACTGCAAGATGCAAACCACTGGTTAGCCGCAAAAATAGGATGGCCACGTTACAGTTTGCCAAGAAGTACTTTAAAGAGCAACCACAGTTTTGGTAAAAGGTCTTGTGGACAGATGAGACGAAGATTAACTTATATCAGAGTGATGGCAAGAGCAAAGTATGGAGGAGAGAAGGAACTGCCCAAGATCCAAAGCATACCACCTCATCTGTGAAACACGGTGGTGGGGGTGTTATGGCCTGGGCATGTATGGCTGTTGTAGGTACTGGCTCACTTATCTTCATTGATGATACAACTGTTGATGGTAGTAGCATAATGAATTCTGAAGTGTATAGACACATCCTATCTGCTCAAGTTCAAACAAATGCCTCAAAACCCATTGACCGGCGGTTCATTCTACAGCAAGACAATGATCCCAAACATACTGCTAAAGCAACAAAGGAGTTTTTCAAATATAAAAAGTGGTCAATACTTGAGTGGCCAAGTCAATCACCCGATCTGAACCTAATTGAGCACGCCTTTTATATGCTGAAGAGAAAACTGAAGGGGACTGGCCCCCAAAACAAGCATAAGCTAAAAATGGCTACAATACAGGCCTGGCAGAGCATCACCAGAGAAGACACCCAGCAACTGGTGATGTCCATGAATCGCAGACTTCACGCAGTCAAAGGATATGCAACAAAATACTAAACATGACAACTTTAATTTACATGACATTGCTGTGTCCCAAACATTATGGTGCCCTGAAATGGGGGGGACTATGTATAAACACAGCTGTAATTTCTGCATGGTGAAACCAAAATGTATAAAAATGGCCTCTAATAAAATCTCAGAATGGGACATTAACCACATGTGATTTATTTTCTATTGCAAATCTCAAATTGCCTACTCCTGCACCTATTGTCTATTGCAAACACAAGGGCATGGACTTTGACCTCATCACAAAAGGAAATCGGTCTTTTCTATTTACTTTATTAATGTCCCTCATCATCTCCTACATTAATTTCTAGGTTTTCAACCTCCCAGCCAAATGTAACATTAATCTCATTTCCCTTTATTTTTTACGTTCTTTTTCAGATTACGTCACATTTTGACCCAGGATGAAAGCAAATCATAACAAGAGGAAGACAAATAAATAATTATGGAAGGACGAGGCAGATTTAAATCATTTTCTCGATATCCATTGTAAAATAATAGGAGCACCACATTGCTCTAATATATTGCGTGAATATGGCATGACAAAATTGTCTTGGTCACTCAAGAGATATTAACAAGAGCTTCTCCTACCTGTAATCTTCGGGTGTGTGGTCTCTTGGCTCCATCCCAGAGGCATTTGTGGACTCGAATCTTTTAACGCAGTGTTTAGAGTTCTCCAGTCAACAGACAGCTGTGCCACCTTCCTCTGTGCAGACATGACAAAATATTATCATTCATGGGAAAGCACTCTGCATCTATTCTGTGCAGGAAGCAACTGCAGATGCTGCTTTACAACAAAGATACACTCAATTTGAGGAAGGACATTCTTGCTATTGAGGGAGTGCAGCGTAGGCTCACCAGGTTAATTCCCGGGATGGCGGGACTGTCATATGATGAAAGAATGAGTTGACTGGGCTTGTATTCACTGGAATTTAGACGGATGAGAGGGAATCCTATAGAAACATATTAAATGATTCAAGGATAGATGCAGGAAACATGTTCCCAATGTTGGGGGAGTGCAGAACCAGGGGCCACAGTTTAAGAAAAAGCGGTAGGCCATTTAGAACTGAGATGAGGAAAAGCTTTTTCACCCATAGAGTTGTGAATGTTTTGGATTTCTCTGCCTCAGAAGGCAGTGGAGGCCAATTCACTGGATGTATTTAAAATGTATTCGTGGAATCAAGGGATCAAGGGATATGAAGAAGGCAGGAACGGGGTACTGATTGTGGATGATCAGTCATGATCGCTTTGAATGGCCAGGAGAGAAAGGTCAGTGTGGGAATGGGAGGGGGAGGGGGAGCAACCGGGAGATCAGGTAGGTTTAGGCAGACTGAACAAGAGGTGTTCTCTATTGTATGTCCTCTCTGCTGAAATTGTTTAACTCTTCAGATTTGCAACAAAAATTAAACAGCCTACATATCAAGCATTTATTTTTTACAAATGTCACTTCATACCATAGAGACTCAAAGCCATATGTAAGGTTGAATTTCCTGTATGGATTTATTGCCTGTTTCTTGAAAAGCTGATAGCAGCAGATTAGGATGTTGTACTATATCATTCATGCTACTCTTGAGCCCCAACCTCATTGGCTCCAGGCCCACAGACAGACAATGCTGGAGATAAAACATTAAAATAGATAGATATAATTCAACTCACAGAACAGTAGAGCACAAACTCATGTTTGTCCCATAATGTTTGTGCCGAACATGGTGCCAAGCTGAACTGATCTCCTCTGCCTGAACTTAATCAGGATCCTAATGCCTCTTAAACACCACTATCGTATCAGCCTCCACCACCACCCCTGGCAATGCGTTCCAGGCCCCCACCACCCTCTGTGTATAATAACTTGCCCCGCACATCTTCATTAGAATTACCCCTTCTCTCGCTATACCCTCTTGTGTTGGACATTTCCACCCTGGGAAAAAGGTTCTGACTGTCTACCTTATCTATGCCTCTCATAATTTTATATACTTCCATCATGTCTCTCCTCAACCTCCAATATTCCAGAGAAAACAATCAAAGTATATCCAACCTCTTCCTGGAGCTGAAACCCTCTAAACCCTGCTGAATAGGTAACATTCTGGTAAACCTTCCATGCACCCTTTCCAAAGCTTCCACATCTTTCTTGTAATAGGGGGACCACACAGCATGTGGCCTAACCAAAGTCCTTGATGGCTGAATCATGACTTTCTAGCAATGCCCGAGTAATGAAGGCCAACATACCATATGTCTTCTTTATCCCCTTCTTCACTTGTCCTGCCACCTTCTTCGTTGATATTAACTGGGACTCCAAGATCCCTCTGCACTTCAATTCTGTTAGGATTCTTGTATAACTGTACATTATTCAGCTACATTCAACCTCCCAAATTGCAAAACCTCGCAAGTGCTTGGGTCAAACTCCATCTGCCACTTCTCTGCGCATTTCTGCAGCTGATCTTTATCCTGCTGTACCTTCTGATAGCCTTCTTCATTAAGATAGCGGAGTCAGGGGATATGGGGAGAAGGCAGGAACGGGGTACTGATTGGGGATGATCAGCCATGATCACATTGAATGGCGGTGCTGGCTCGAAGGGCCGAATGGCCTACTATTGTACCTATTGTCTCACTGACTGCAACTCCTCCAATTTTTGATGTGATAGGGTCAGAGTGTGGAAACAGGCCCTTCAGCCCAACTCACCCACACTAAACAACATGTCCCATCTACACTAGTCCCATCTACCGGTGTGTGGCCCATATTCTTCTAAACTTGTCCCATCCATGTACCTGTCCAAATGTTTCTTAAACTTTGTGATAGTACCCAGCTCAACTACCTCCTCTGGCAGATTGTTCCATAAATCCACCACCCATTGTGTAAAAATAGTATCCCTCAGGTTCGTACTAAATCTTTCCCCACTCACCATACACCCATGTCTTCTGGTTCTCAATTCCCCTGCTCTGCGCGAGAGACTGTGTACCCCCGGTCGAGTCCTCTCATGATTTTATACACCTCTATAAGATCACTCCTCATCCTCCTGCACTCTAAGGAATAGAGTCCCAGCCTGCTCAACCTCTCCCTATAGCTCAGGTCCTCGAGTCCCGGAAAACATCCTCGTAAATCTTCTCTGCACCCTTTCCAGCTTGACATCTATTGTTTGTTTTTTGTGTGTATATCTCTGTATTTGTGTGTGTGTGTGTGTGTGTGTGTGTGTGTGTGTGTGTGTGTGTGTGTGTGTGTGTGTGTGTGTGTGTGTGAGAGAGAGAGAGAGAGAGTGTGAGTGAGTGAGTGAGTGAGTGAGTGAGTGAGTGAGTGAGTGAGTGAGTGAGTGAGTGAGTGAGTGAGTGAGTGAGTGTGCAGACTGAACTTTTTCTCTCTCGTATTTACATATTCTGTTACACTGCAGCAAGTACGAATTTCATCTTTCTGTTTGGGACATATGACAGTAAAACTCTATTGACATCTTTCCTATAACACGGTGCCCAAAACTGAACACAATACTCAAAATGTGGCCTCACTAATGTCTTAAATAACTGCAACATGACCTCGCAACGTCTATACTCAGTACTCTCACTGACGAAGGCTAATGTGCCAAAAGCCTTTTTGACAACTCTATCTACCTGCAGTGCCACGTTCATCAATCTATGTACCTGTACTTCCTCTTACCAAAATAGAACACCTCACATTTCTCTGTATTAAATTCCATCGACCATTCCTCAGCCCACTTGTCCAAACGATCAAGATCCTGCTACAATTTTTTACAGCCAATATTTGACACTCATCCAGTGTGTCGCCAACTAGCTTACTCACCAACACATCCACATTTGGTCAAGATCATTTATCTATACCACAGACAGGAGAGGTCCCAACACAAATCCCTGCAGTGGAGACCTCCAACCAGAATAGCTACCTTCCACCACACTGTCTTCTATGAATAAGCCAGTTCCAAATCCATACGACCCAGTCATTGTCAATCCCTTACATCTTAATCTTCTGGATGAGACTACTGTGAGGAACCTTATCAAAAGCATTTCTAAAAACCCATGTCTACAACATCCACCACCCTACCTTCATCAATCTCCTTTGTCACCTCCTCAAAACACTCAATCAAGTTAGTGAGACATGTCCTGCCGTGCAGAAAAGCCATGTCGCCTATCCCAACTTAGTCCATTCACTTCCAAATGGGAGTAAATCCCATCTCGACAAATTCTCTCCTATAGTTTCCCTACCACTGACTCGAGGTTCACCGGCCTGCAGTTCTCTGGATTCTCTCTACTTCCTTTCTTAAACAAAGGAACAACATTGAGCACTGTCCGGGGCCTTGCCTGTGACTAGAGAAGAAACAAAGACCCTTGTCAAGGACCCTGCGTTCACCTCTCTTGCCTTCCTCTGGGATAGATCCCTTCAGGTCCTGGGGACTTATCTGCCCCCCCAAAATCTTAAAGCGCCTCAGCACCACCACCTCAAACAGCCTCAAAATGAAATAGGTCTGAGCTTCCTAGGCTGGACTGCCAGGATTCAGAGCCGTTCACGGGACGTGGACTTTGCTTCGACAATAATGGAATTAATGAAGCCTTCATAATGTCGGGAAGGTTTAAATTACATAGTCACTCACTCGCTCACGTTGAGAATAACAGGAATCCAGTGGCGATACTAAAACCGACCCCTGTGTTATGGTTGACATAAATGCTGGAGAAACTCAGCGGGTGAGGCAGCATCTATGAAGTGAAGGAAATAGATCGAGACACGAAACGTCGCCTATTCCTTCGCTCCATAGATGCTGCCTCACCCGCTGAGTTTCTCCAGCATTTTTGTCCACCTTCGATTTTCCAGCATCTGCAGTTCCTTCTTAAACAACCTGTGTTATGGTTGTTCGGTTCGTGAAAATTTGCCCTTATAGAATTCACAAATCACTACCCAAAAATGTGTGATGCTGAGAAAAAAGTTTTACAAGACATTTGAAAAAAAGTAATTAAATGAACACAATTGTTTTCAACTTGCACTTCTCGACACTGCAGAAGTTGCAATGTGGGCCATTTTCTTGGAACGCAAACCCCGCCCCAGTAATGCTGGAGGGACCTGAATCTCACTTGTTATTTACCATCTTCACTTTTGATACAGAACAAGTAATGAATGTAATTGGAATACAGACGGAAACAACAATATTCCCCACACTTAAAAGAGAACATTTCCCCCAGAGAGAGGATGTTACGGGATAGTCGAGACAGACTGAACATTGCACAAAAGTCCACAGTGTAATGACTCATCTCAGTTACCTTTTCTTCAGGGTTCAAATGGCCTTTCCTGTCCAAGTCTACAGCTTTAGCAAGTGTTTTTTCAATTCCCATTCGATGCTCTTTCACAACAGCATCTAACAACTAATAGGAAAGAAGAGTGAACTTGAAAATACTGATGACAACACAAACAATATTCATTCATTATTCCATAAAGAGAATTAGATTTAGCTCTCAGGGCTAACGGAATCAAGGGATATGGGGAGAAAGCAGGAACAGGTACTGATTTTGGATGATCAGCCATGATCATGTTGAATGGCAGTGCTGGCTCGAAGGGCCGAATGGCCCACTCCCGCACTTATTTTCTGTTTCTATTCTCTAATTAAGATGAGCCAGGGTTTTAGTTTCATTATAGTTCCAGTTAATTATCACAGATCTTTTCTGTCAGAACTTGCTTTCATCTTCTGAAACTGTTGCAAGAAAGCTGATCACCAGGCAATGGCTCTTTGCTAACTTGCTCTTAGATCAGCAAGATAAGTCTGAAGAATGGTCTCAACCCGAAAAGTCATCTATTCTTTTCCCCCAGAGATGCCGCCTGTCCCGCTGAGTTACTCCAGCTTTTTGTGTCTATCTTCGGTTTAAACCAGCATCTGCAGTTCCATCCTACACATGAGCATTAAAAAACGCAAACCTGTTAAATTTCACAGAAGCACCCATTAGTCCAAATCCCATACATCCAGGCAATAGTTCCTAAACGCAGTCTAGACTATGTTCTACACAGCTTATTATGTTACATTGGGAATCACCTTTCATGGAATGCTCCAAGACATATCATCCTGTAAATATAATCTAAAAATGTAAGCCTTCTAAAGTGTACTCTAAAACAACTTTTAGATACACACAAAATGCTGGAGTAACTTAGCAAGGCAGGCAGCATCTCTGGAGAGAAGGAATGGGTGACATTTTGGGTTGAGAGTCTTCTTCAGACTGAGAGTCAGGGGATTCTAGAGATAGAGAAAGGTAAAGTGTGAAACTGACAGATCAAAGCATATGATGTCATAGAGCTGAAAAGCAGGAGGGATCAATGAAGGGGTGCAACGAGAGAGGGTGTTGCAGGATTCTCCGGAGAGAGAAGGAGAACTTCTGCAAAGTGGGCATACCTTGTGGAGTTTTCACAGTGGATACAGCGTGGAAACAACTTTTGATATTTCATGAATTAAATGGAGGGGCATGAATAATAATTAATATTTAAGTGTTTCTTCAATTTAACCGCTGATTCTGGACTGAACGGATTTATGATGAAAGCATTGACATCAAAATTATTGATAACTGCAACTCTATGTTGGGAAGACACATACTACACATAACAAGAACTATTCAACCAAGTTTCTTTGATTCTATCTATCTATCATATACTTATTAAAACGCTGATCTTATACATGTGCATATGTGTGTGTCTTTACATCTTTGCAAAAACACTACACGGTAATTCTTACATTTCTCCCCTCTAGGCAGAGACCACCTTCACTGAACATTTTATGCTTTATTTCTCGACTTATTACTGATTAAAGTTTAAACAAATCAAAAGACTTTGAATTTAAAACGAGCAGCTTCAACTGATGAAGTCACAATGGCTCGGCTAGCAGTGATCAAAATGCTGGACTCATAATTTTATATACTTCTATCAAGTCTCCCCTCAATCTCTGACTTGCTTGGATTAAAGGGCGGTCACAGTGGCACAGCGGCACAGTTGCTGCCTTACAGCGAATGCAGCGCCGGAGACCCGGGTTCGATCCCGACTTCGGGTGCTGTCTGTACGAAGTATGTACGTTCTCCCCATGGGTTTTCTCCGAGATCTTCGGTTTCCTCCTACACTCCAAAGACGTACAGGTTTGTTGGTTACTTCGCTATGGAAAAATTGTCCCTAGTATGTGTGGGACAGTGTTAATGTGCGGGGATCACTGGTCGGCATGGACTCAGTGGGCTGGAGGGCCTGTTTCCATGCTGTATCTCTAAACTAAACTAAAAAGTTTGATTCAGTTTCTGATCATTGCCTGGAGTTGGATCATTAAGGGCCTGTCCCACCAGCATGCAACTGCATGCGGCTAGCGCAACCTAACGTGATCGCTTGAGCCGTATGGCCTCGCGGGGCCAGTCCCACTTCGATCGCCGGAGCCGTATGGAGTTGTGCGGGGCTGGTCCCGACATCGCGCGGGGCTCCGAAAAACTGACACTGTCCAAAAATTCCGCGCAGCAACGGACTGTCGGCCCGCAGCTGCATTGAGGCCGTACGCAGCGCCTCGGCAGGCGTACGAACCGTCTCGAAGCCGTACGCAGCGTCTTGACGGCGCACGCCTAGCGTGTGGCATTGCGCGATGACGTCACCGCCCGACGTGCCTTTGCGCGATGACGTAACCGCCCGACGCCGTGCAACGTCCAAATTCAGTCAGCCCACCTCCTGCCCAGCTGATTGGTGAGTATGATGTCGGGACCAACCCCGCACAACTCCAGATGGCTCCGCGGTTGGAAGTGGGACCAGCCCCGTGAGGCCGTACGCATCAAGCCACCACGCTTGGTCGCGCTAGACGCATGCAATCGCATGCTGGTGGGACAGGCCCTTTAGGAGGAAATGGACACATTTTTTCACAGGGACTAACAATGGTTTGAGTCATTCAAGATGAAATTAGCAGAAGATTCTCATGAAGTAATTCGACAATAATGTAATAATGCTACAAAGTTACAATTTAAGTTTTTAACACTCAGCTTTCAAGTGGCACTTACCTGAAGTTGTTTTGTTCCAGTTGATGCTATTCTGGGACCTAACTGCTGCCTGCGAATTGCTGCCAAATTGGCCAGTTGCTCCAAGTTTTCTTTGAAGTGGATATAATCTTGATGTTGAGTTTGTATATCATTCATTTTAACCAGCAATTCATTGGACACCTTAATGGAAATCAAGACTCTCCATCAAAAACAATATTGTCAAAATCTTTATTAGTTTAGTTTAAAGATACAGCACAGAAACAGGCCCATCGGCCCACCGAGTCCGCAGCGACCAGTGATCAGTGCACACTAATACTATCCTAAGGACAATTTATTATTTTTACTGAAGCTAATTAACCTACAAACCTGCACGTCTTTGGAATGTGGGAGGAAACCAGAGAACCCGGAGAAAACCCATGCAGTCACGGGGAGAACGTACAAACTCCATACAGACAGCACGCGTGGTCCGAATCAAACCCGGGTCTCTGGCGCTGTAAGGCATCAACTCTACCACTGCGCCATCGAGTCGGTAAATGTCATGCTGAAAATGAGCTACATGAAGGGTATAGCAGATCAGTGAAAGTTAATTAACTGACTGTTATCTGATCCATGGAGAACCTAATGCTCGCTTGCTGTTAATGTCAAACGAATTAACCCACCAATCTACCATCACTTGTTGGCCTAGATTTATTCCCAGTCAAATACTTTAAAAAAAATGTTTAAGAAGGAACTGCAGATGCTGGAAAATCGAAGGTAGACAAAAATGCTGGAGAAACTCAGCGGGTGCAGCAGCATCTATGGAGCGAAGGAAATAGGCAACGTCTCGGGCCGAAACCCTTCTTCAAAAAACCCTTCTTTAAAAATAAATGCTCCTGTTATCGTTTACTTGCCAGTGTATAGATCTTTCTTTTAGTTTCAGCAAAAGAAATGAGGTGAGCAATTTGTCACCATTATTCCCATGCTTAATTCATCCATAATTGCCCTAAGGCAGTGAATTAAAGCAGGCAGTTCCAACGACGCAGAGGGTTTGGCTAGCCCAGACCCGGGGGGTCCGATCACCGGTGCAGAGAGAGCTGACATCCCCCCCCCGATGCGGGAGCTGTTCGCCCCAACGCTGAGGGCCCACTCGCCGCCGGCTACAGGAGTCAAGATCGTCCCGTCAACGGAAGGCTTGAGGCCCACTGACAAAGAACAAAGAAGGGAAGAGATCAAACTTTTTTTTTTTTCCGCTTTCCACCAGTGAGGAATGTGGAGGGGTTATTGTGGTGGATGTTCATGTTAAAATGTATTTTGTGTGTTCTGTTGCTTTTTATTGGTATGACTGACTTGGCAAATGAAATTCCTCGTATGTTGCAAAACATACTTGGCTAATAAAGTATTGTTATATTGTATTATTAATCTTGTATTTATGTATTTAAAAAGACACAGATAGATCCTTGCTGTCTCCTCCCCTTCCTCAGCCCTCCTGCTGTCTCCTTCCATCCCCCAGCCTTCGGGCTTCTCCTCCTTTTTCCTTTCTTCTACCCGCCCCCCCCCACCCCCGATCAGTCTGAAGAAGGGTTTCGGCCCGAAACGTTGCCTTTTTCCTTCGCTCCATAGATGCTGCTGCACCCGCTGAGTTTCTCCAGCTTTTTTGCCCTTAGAGGTAGAATACGTCTGCTCAACAAATAATTAATGTACAACTGGTCTTTAAGTAGGCCACAATTTAAGATTATTAATTCTCATACTTGATGGATGAAACCACTAAGGTTTCACTTTCAATTCTTCGCAAGTTTAAGTGGGATGAGCTGGACAGAGGCAACTTTACCAGCAGCAAGCCAAATGGAGTGTTATAGTTCTGGTACGTGGCAAGATTAAGATATTGGTCAAGAGAATCTAAAAGTGCTACTTGCCTTACTCCAAGTTGAATTAATAGTTTGAAGTTTTGCAGAAAGCTCATCCTTCTCTTGCACACTGAGGCTTTTATCAGAGAGCAGACGCTGCATATTACTGTTCACTGTATTCAGGTCATTGCCACGAAACTCCAAATCTGTTGCATGGATCTGTAAGCAACAGAGAACATAACAGCCAAGAGCAGAACCAAGTCGCTTGGCCCTTCAAGTTGCTCCACGATTTAAGGCTCGCATTCTGCGACACTTTCACATTCTTCCTCCACTTGCTTACAATTTATACAAAAATCTGCCGGTGAGGAACAAATTAATGACTGAACACTCCTAGCCTGGGCTGACAACAAAACACCCTTATATTACATGTTTAAGAGGGAACTGCAGTTGCTGGTTAAGTCTGAAGAAGGGTCTTGACCTGAAACGTCACCCATTCCTTCTCTCCAGAGATGCTGCCTGTCCCCCGGAGTTACTCCAGCATTTAGTGTCTACCCTTCTTTTATATTCTTGCTCCTGGCATCAGATTGATTAGCTCATTGGTGCAGCATCTTTTGCTGGCTCAAGATATTTCAACCATGTAGCTGGGCACAGTTCACAACCGTGTGCATTGAGACATTTCTCTTTGTCACAATACTAAATGGTCAACTGCTTATTAGACAATATACAATAGGTGCAGGAGTAGGCCATTCGGCCCTTCGAGCCAGCACCGCCATTCAATGTGATCATGGCTGATCATCCCCAATCAGTACCCCATTCCTGCCTTCTCCCCATATCCCCTGACTCCGCTATCATTAAGAGCCCTATCAAGCTCTCTCTTGAAAGTATCCAGTGAACCTGCGCCCACCGCCCTCTGTGAGTCTGTGATTGTGATCATTGTGTACATCTAAATGCTCATTTAGAAGAAATATATACCCAGCATCAACACTGGCAAGCCCCTAATTTTATAATATGGAATACATTTATTGCAACTTTTCCAAGTAATCACTTAACTTCCTACCAAGCTTCATTTCAGAGATAAGACACAAAATGCTGGAGTAACTCAGTGGGTCAGGCAGCATCTCTGGAGAGAAGGAATGGGTGACGTTTCGACCTATTCCTTTTCTCCAGAGATGCTGCCTGACCCGCTGAGTTACCACAGCATTTTGTGCTTACCTTCAATGCAAAGCAGCTTCCTACTCATTTCAGAGTTCCACATTGCTTCTCCCAAAGGCAATGCTATCATTCACAAAACACACATTGATAAGTAAACACTGATAATTAATGGCCCTGTCCCACGGTACGAGTTCATTCCAAGAGCTCTCCCGAGTTTGCCCTGATTCGAACTCGGAGATTTACGGTAATGGCCACTAGTCGGTACTCGGGGCTCTCGTGGACATTTTCCAACATATTGAAAAATCTTCACGAGTCTTCCCGTGCTTACCTGCCGTTTGTGAGTCTTCCCGAGTACCTGCCGTTAGCGTTACGAGCCGCTAAGAGACGTCCCCGAGTCCGACGTACCCGCTACGTTCATTCTCCGTGCTTACCACGTGTTTGATTTCTTTTAAACTCGGGAGAGCTCTTGGAATGAACTCGTACCGTGGGACAGGGCTTTTACCATCCCACTTTGTTTAATATGGTTTAATATTGGTCGGCACCTCAGTTGGCTTAAACCTGCTTTCTCGTCCAAGTTACTGATCAAGATTGTAAGTAGCAGATATGAGCACAAATGTTGGTGATAAATCAATCAGATATTACCTGCATGTGTAAAAACTACTTATTTATTCATTTTCTATCCAACAAGCAATCAATTCATGATAATGCATTATTTCCACAGGATAAACTTTAATTTTGACTCATGGCTACAGCAATTTAATTAGTGATTTGGTTCATAATCTATGTTCTTCTAATCTACAGAATCCCCATTACAATTATTCAGCAAAATTATTGATAATTGTGGAAACACTTAAAAATGAAACCTCAGCCCTCTTTAGTCATAGATAAGTAAGATACTTAATATTAAATCTATTATGGATGTAGAGTGAATTCTGGCTAAAACCATATCATGAAAGTGTGATCGATATAGATAATGTAATTAAGATGCAGGGACTGGAGGGGAGCATCATGAAAAATTATTAAGCCTCAGAAGCTACAAATGCACTGAAAATTGAACAGCCTCATCAAATCGATGGCCAACTGAAAAGGGGATGGCCATCTGTGCCAGGACACTGAAACACAAAGGACAACCCCAAAATCAATTCCCTTTGCTCACTAATATCTTCTTATGAGAGGTGCAAAGAGACAGGACATGCCCTTCTCGTTTGGGTAATGTTTTACATATCGAAGAAACGATTATGTCAAAGGAAAAACAAAAGATGCTTCAGAAGTACATATAGTTCATTTAAAATGTGGAAGTTGCAGCATACTTGCCTTTAATTCCTTCAATTCATGCTCCGCTGGTGGAGACTGCACTGCCCTTAAGGAGTTCTGCACCTTGTCTAACCACATACTGAAGTCATCCAGTTGATTCCATAAATCAGAATATTGCTGTCCTTCTCCTTGTAGCCTACACAGATGAAAGCCGATGTTAACACATACAGCAGCGTAGGTCTGTGCCATCCTTGTGCCCCTGACATTTACCCACAGAGCACAAATTAGAGAATATTCATTCTTCAGTTCATAAGTTGTAGAATCAGAATTAGGCCGTTCGGCCCACCAAGTCTACTGATCTATCTTTCCCACTCAACCCCATTCTCCTGCCTTTTCCCCCATAACCCCTGGCATCCGTACTAATCAAGAATCTGTCTTAAAAATACCCAATGGCTTGAAGCAATGATTTCCACAGATTCGCCACACTCCAACTAATGAAATTCCTCCTCATCGCCTTTTGAAAGGTGCGTCCTTTTACTCAGATGACTCTTATGTTGCAGCCCAGTTATTGTTTCATATTTCCAATTTACAAGTTCTGCATGCCAAAATGCTAACCACATGATGTTTCAAACTAAAGAAAAGATTTTTTGTCTCGAAATGAAATTAATTAAGGAATAAAACAAGGTTTATGTGGCACATATATTGCTCCAATGCACGATGAACTGGTAAGAACTGGTTCAGGGCGGAACGGTGGTAGAGTTTCTGCCGTACAGCGTCGGAGACTCGCGTTCGATCCCGACTACGGGTGCTGTCTGTACAGAGTTTGTACGTTCTCCCCGTGACCCTGTGGGGTTTCTCTGAGATCTTCGATTTCCTCCCACACTCCAAAGACGGCCAGGTTTGTAGGTTAATTGGCTTGGTATAATTATAAATTATCCCTGGTGTGTGTCGGATAGTGTTAATGTGCGCGGACCCAGCAGGCCGAAGGGCCTGTTTCCGTGCTGTATCTCTAAACTAAACTAAAAAAAAATCCAGGATGTGACACAGATGATTGAATAGGTAAGCTTGGTGCAAACCTAGAGACCAAAGAACAAAACTGACCTGAAACATAGAAAATAGGTGCAGGAGGAGGCCATTCGGCCCTTTGAGCCAGCACCGCCATTCATTGTGATCATGGCTGATCGTCCCCTATCAATAACCCAGGGCTGCCAACTCTCACGCTTTGAGCGTGAGAATCACGCCCTCAAGCAAACTCTCACGCCGATCAGAAATTTTTCACGCTATGTGGTGAGAAATTCTGTGATCAACAAAAATGTCAACTCGGATAAACTGCATGGTCCGCGGGTGTTGGAGAGCCGGGGCTGAGGGAGGGATGGAAGCAGCGGGCGGATACAGATGCGGGGAGCCGGGGCTGCTGAGTTTGCGCGGCTGTCGAGTGTTTGCAGGGCTAGCGAGTCGCTCGCTGCAGCTTCGGCCATGGGGCTATGCTCCCTCGGGCTTGGTCTCTCGCAATTTCTCACTCCCAACTCTCACCCAATGTTGGCAGTCCTGATAATCCGTGCCTGCCTTCTCCCCATATCCCTTGACTCCACTAGCCCCTAGAACTCTATCTAACTCTGTCTTAAATCCATCCAGTGACTTGGCCTCCACTGCCCACTGTGGCAGGGAATTCCACAAATTCACAACTCTCTGGGTGAAAACGTTTTTTCTCACCTCAGTCTTAAATGACCTCCCCTTTATTCTAAGAAGCTTCATTTGGGATGTTCTACAACTGAGGCTGGACATCAACCTCTTCAAGAGAAATGCTAGTCATACTTAAGAACATTTCTATACCTTTCATGTCTGTCTTTGACATCCACGGAAATTGCCCGCCAACGTTTATTTAATCTGAAGAGTTTCTCCTGCAGGAGAGCGCCATCTGCTGTTGAAAGATGGCGTATAATATCTGTGCCAGTGGCATTCAGTGTCATGTACACAGTCTGATGACTATTCAGTCCTTCTTCCAACTCCTGTTAGGAAAATAACATTAGATACAATGCACATCTTGGCTAACTTTCCATATCTAACTATATTACTAAATCTCTGTTCTTGGCCGCTTTTGGCCTTCTGTGCTGCGATTTCCGAGAGAACGCCGCCACCTACGGCCGCCATTTTTGGCCACCTCGCTTAGAGCCCCCCTCCGCTGCATGCGTGCCGAGGATTTTTCCCGTCGATGAATAATGACAGAGATATTAATGTTGTTACAAAATTCCCCATTCTCTCTGCTGCCCCCGCTGGCGGCAGGGGGGAGGGAGGGACTATAAAACCAGGAAGTGGTGTGCCTCAATTAATCTCTGCAAGATGGAGCTCTGTCAATTAGTCTCTGTCACTCTGAGCTCTGAATGACACTGAACAAATGTCTACAGCACTGTGAGTACCCTTAATTCGGTTTGAAAATAAAAATATGGTTAGAGGTAAAAAAGCACTGCCTGCAAATGGTTGTTTGGGTTTAGGTTGAAGTCAAAAGGCTCTCCCCCCCTCTCTCCCCTCCACACCCCCTACCCTCTTCCCTCCACCCTCCCTGCTCCCCACCTCTCCCCCTCACCCCCCTCTCTCACCCCCTCTCTCTCTCCTCCCCCTCTCTCTCTCCTCCCCTCCTCCCCCACCCTCCCTCTTCTCCTCCTCTCCACCCCCCTATCCCTCTTGCCACTCTCTCTGTGTCTCTGTCTCTCTCTCTGTCTCTGCCCCTTCTCTCTCTGCCCTCACTCTCTACCCCCGCCCCCCCCTCTCTCCCTCTCTAGATGTGACTGCAAGTTGGGGGCTATGCGTCAGTAGATAGGGTGGTTATGGGGTAAAAGGAGCAAATTAATAATATTAATATAATATCAAGGGGGGTAATTGGCGGGGGGGGGGGGGGGGGGGGAGATAGTTAGTGTGTATGACGCTGCATGCCGCCTCCCCCCCCCACAACCGCACGTTGGGGGAACAGACCCAATGGGTCTGCACTTGGTCTAGTTATCCAACATAATCATCCATAATGAAACACCATTCAATAAACCTCACAGCTCAAATTTCTGTTAACCTTATAATACGGACAAGGAAAATAGCTTAACAGATAATACTTGTAATTAATTTCCTTCGCAGTGACAACTGTGGGAATGATCTACCATAAGGTGCCTCACAGATGCCTTGATATAAATTGTAGTTTAACAGAAAATCTAGAAAATGGCTAAAGAGAGGTGCAGGATTTGGATAGTGGATGTGGAGAGGATGTTTCCACTAGTGGGAGAGGTCAGAGCCTCAGAATTAAGGGACATTTCTTTACAAAGGAGATGAGGAGGAATATATTTAGTCAGAGGGTGGTGAATCTGTGGAATTCTTTGCCACAGAAGGCTGGCGAAGCCAAGTCAATGGATATATTTAAGGCAGAGATAGATAGATTCTTGATTAGTACGAATGTCAGGGGTTATGGGGAGAAGACGGAGACAAGGGTTAGGAGGGAGAGATAGATCAGCCATGATTAAATGGTGGAGAAGATTTGATGGGCCGAATGGTCTAATTCTGCTCCTATCACTTATGACCTTATGAGGACGACATAAATGATTCAACTCTAAGTAGGATTTATTAGCTGAAAGCAAATCATAAACTGGTTGCAATGTACAGGTGTAGTGGGTAGGTCAAAGAATAAGGGCTGAGAAGGACGTAGATAAAAGCTGTTGGATATGGAAGACATCAAAGTCGGTCCCAAAAGGCTGAACATGTATAGGGAGAATCACAGGAATGAAGGGTGGGGGGGGGGGGGGGGGGGGGAGAGAGAAACCATCTTGCTTGTGTAGGATGTAAATGGAAAACCAGCAGATTCATTGAGGACTCCACATCCATGTAGAAGATAAGGAAGATAGAGGCAAAACGCTGGAGTAACTCAGTGGGACAGGCAGCATCTCTGGATAGAAGGAATGGGTGACATTTCGGGTCCAGTCCCTTCTTCAGACTGGAACTTCTCGACCAGAGGCGTCTTCTTCTCGACCCGAATCGTCACCCATTCCTTCTCTCCAGAGATGGTGCCTGTCCCGAAGAGTGACAATAGACAATAAGTGCAGGAGTAGGCCATTGGCCCTTTGAGCCAGCACCGCCATTCAATGTGATCATGGCTGATCATCCCCAATCAGTACCCCGTTCCTGCCTTCTCCCCCCATATCCCCTGACTCCGCTATTTTTAAGAGCCCTATCTAGCTCTCTCTTGAAAGCATCCAGAGGACCTGCCTCCACCGCCCTCTGAGGCAGAGAATTCCACAGGCTCCAGCCTTTTGTTATCTATCTTCGGTGTAAACCAGCATCTGCAGTTCCTTCCTACACATAGATGATAAGGAAATTAAGTTAATGGGGAAAAGATAGATTGAGGGAGGGTGAGGGTATCCTGCAGACAGATGAAGAGAAGGTCAAAACCAATGGGTAAGAGAGGATGTGTGACAAACCCAGGCATAAATGGTTATTCACCCAGTAAGAAGTACATGGATGTAGGCACACATAAACTCATATTGAGATAACGAACTCAATAATCTATTTTTGTTTATCCTGGCTGATCCTTGATCCACTCTGCATGAGCCTCAAGGCATTTCGCAGGGTCATCAAGAAATAAAGTTTATGTTATCAATCAATCAACCTTTATTGTCATCTTGCAAGCAACAGCTGTACAGTGCAAAATGAGAAGACGTTTCCCAGGGAATACCGGAGCATCGCACATGAGACTTAAAACATTTCACACATAAAAACACATAATAATCCATTATAAAGTGAGAAACAATGCTTTGCCAAAATGGCAGGTTTGTAAAGTCCATCTTAAAGGAGTAAATTGCAGGGTTATTGATCTGGGTAAACCTGCCATACGCCAAACACAACTAAGAAAGGTTTCTGTTGATTCTTTGAAAGCAGGAACAGAATGAGGGTCCCTCCCACTTACCAGTTGGTGATCTTTCACTTGTTCCAAATCCAGGTTGCTGGTTTGGCCTCCAGCATGTGCCAGTAACTTCTCAGCTTCCACCACCCACTGATTCAAGTCTTTCAAGTCACAGTGAAACTGCCGCCACTCTTCCACAGCCTTATCAAAGCAGCTGCCGAGAAGACAGAATATTCAATCCCAGTACTATATTTGTTTAAGTCATACTCTTCAGGCAAACTCTTTAGCCACCTGACATATCTAGCAGCACTATTTCAGATAAACTAATATTTGCCACTGCTTCACGAACCACAGGGAATGAGTCTGCTTAACTTATGGAAACCTAAACATGCATTTGTACTCATCAAAGGCCCATCAGATTCATCAAATGCTTAACACTCATTTACATTAATCAATTATAGGAGTAGCATTAGGCCATTCGGCCCATTGAGTCTATTCCGCCATTCAATCATGGCTGATCTCTGCCCCCTAATCCCATTTTCCTGCCTTCTCTCCATAACCCCTGACACCCGCTCTAATCAAGAATTTGTCTATCTCTGCCTTAAAAATATCCACTGACTTGACCTCCACAGCCCTCTGTGGCAATGAGTCCCACAGATTAACTACCCTATGACTAAAGAAGTTCCTCCTCACCTCCTTTCTAAAAGAGCGCCCTTTAATTCTGAGGCTATGCCCTCTGGTCCTAGACTCTCCCACCAGTGGAAACATCCTTTCCACATCCACTCTATCTATGCCTTCCACTATTCTGTAAGTTTCAATGGGGTCCCCCCTCAACCTTCTAAACTCCAGCGGGCCCAGTGCTACCAGACGCTCATCGTATGCTAATATCATATCAGGCCAAAGTAGAATGACCACATTTATTTGGGTACCTCTTCATAGTGGAAAGCTAAAATGAGCGCAGAGGTCACTGGAATAGATAATAGACAATAGGTGCAGGAGTAGGCCATTCGGCCCTTCGAGCCAGCACCGCACTCAATGTGATCATGGCTGATCATCCACAATCAGTACCCCGTTCCTGCCTTCTCCCCATATCCCTTGACTCCACTATTTTTAAGTGCTCTATCTAACTCTCTCTTGAAAGCATCCAGAGAACTGGCCTCCACCACCTTCTGAGGCAGAGAATTCCAGACTCATAGCTGCGTGTGGAAAAAGTTCTGTCCTAGATTTGAGGCAGAGCCAATTTTAAGGACGGAATTGAGATAGAAAGCTGCCCTAAGTTGCTTGTACAAACAGTGCAAGGTGGAAGAAGCTGCATATTATACTCCATATATGGAATTTGCTTCTGTTGACTTCATTGCAAAAGCTAAATATAAAATTCTATAATTCTATCAAACAAAATCCAAAGCAATGCAATTCACATGCCTTACAATGTCAATCAATTGATTTGGAGAAGGTGCTGAAGAGGTTTACCAGATTGCTGTATGGATTGGACTGTTTAGTTTAGAGATACAGCACGGAAACAGGCCCTTCGGACCACAACGACCAGCGATCGCTGCACATTAACACTATCCTACATTAGGGACAATTTTTGTACATATATACTGAGCCAATTAACCTACAAACCTGTGTGTCTTTGGGGTGTGGGAGGAAACTGAAATTCTCGGAGAAAACCCACGCAGGTCACGGGGAGAAAGTACAAACTCCATAGCCAGGATCAAACCCGGGTATCTGGCGCTGCAAGGCAACAATATGGCTGCGCCTGCCGCCCGGGATTATTTATACGAAGAGGTTGGATAAACTTGAATTGATTTTTTTCTGAGACAAGACCTGATAGAAGTTCATAAAATTATGAGAGGTATATTTAGGGGAGACAAACCTGATATGCAGGTAATGGGGGGGATATGAATCATGTGCAGGCTGAAGGGATTTAATTTGGCATTATGTTCGACATAGACATTCAAGGCCTGTCCTGCCCAATATTGCAATTCAGTTATGACAGACGCAAAAGGGTGGAATAACTCAGTGGGACAGGCAGCATCTCTGGAGAAAAGGAACACACGAGGTTTCGGATCGAGACCCTTCTTCAGACCGAAGTCCACGTTGTATCTCTAAACTAGACATAATTTTCTGTCAGTAATGGAGGAAAACTAAGACATCAAGACGCCGTAGCAGCGACTGCGGAGACCTCAATAGGCCCCGACCACGGGTGAACATGGAGGAAGTGGACTGAACTTTGCTGTCTTCCCTCACAGTGGGAAACTTTGATCCTGCTGTGGGGGGATGTTTTTGATGTTTAATGTTAAATTCTATAATGTTGTGTTTATTTTATTGGTGTCCTGCAACGGCAACTCAAATTTCACTGCACCAATTGGTGTATGTGACAATAAATGACCTTTGTCCTTTGATGTGCAATAATGTAAATTTTCCCGAGCACAACTGCTGTAGCCCACATTAAGAGACTTTGACATGGTGTTAGATTGGGAACAATCAGATTTGACTTTGTCTCCACATCAGGAGTCCAAACCTTTGGAAAATCTATCAGCACAACGCAACTATTCGCAAGTGAAGAAAATGAAGTCATTGTTATTCTTAATTAAATTTTCCACCGCAGAAATAATTCTGCTGAACCCATGCCAGCAGATTTGTTACCTTTTGCGATCATTGTGCATTCTGTTCACTCTGTCCCATTCTGCGTGGAGCTGTGTCAGCGTATCACCAATTTGTATGACCTCCGCGGCAGAAGCTTCAAGGAAGGCATCAGGCTGATTCTCGTGTATATCCTCAATTTGCTCTCCGAGTTTCTCAAGGGTGTCTGTTATATGCTGTGAGAAATACCAGAAATCAATTAACCCAAGTCTGAAACGTTATCATGTAAACATTGGGCAAATATAACGGAACCAAGATTTAATATGAACCTGAGGGGCAACATTTTCACTCAGAGTGATGAGAATATGGATAAGCTGCCAGAGGAAGTAGTTGAGGTTGATATTATAACACAAACAAAAGGCACTTGAACAGGTACATGGATAGGAACGGTTTAGAGGAATATGGGTCACATGTGATTATGGCCAGCATGGACAAGTTGAGCCGAATGGCCTGCTTCCTTGCTGCACGACCATACGACTATGAATACAAAATGAAATAAAAATGCCAGATCATTTGATAGGAAAGAACAGGTTTGTAGGCTAGGTACACAAAATTGCTGGGGAAACTCAGCGGGTGCAGCAGCATCTATGGAGCGAAGGAAATAGGCGACGTTTCGGGCCGAAGCCCTTCTTCAGACTGATGGGGGGTGGGGGGGGGGAGAAAGAAGGAAAAGGGGAGGAGGAGGAGGAGCCCGAGGGCGGGCGGATGGGAGGAGACAGCTAGAGGGTTGAGGAAGGGGAGGAGACAGCCCTTGCTGAGTTTCCCCAGCAATTTTGTGTACCTTCGATATTCCAGCATCTGCAGTTCCCTTTTGAACAGGTTTGTAGGCTAATTGGCTTGGTGTGTGTAGGATGGTGTTAATGTGCGGGGATCGCTGGTTGGTGCTGACTCGGTGGGCCAAAGAGCCCGTTTCCGCGCTGTATCCCTAAACGGGCGGCATGGTGGCGAGAGGTAGAGTTGCCGCCTTACAGCGCCAGAGACCCGGGTTCGATCCCGACTATGGGTGCCTGTCTGTGTGGAATGTGTACATTCTCCCCGTGACCTGCGTGGTTTTCTCAGGGATCTCCAGTTTCCTCCCACCCTCCAAAGACATACAAGTTTTTCGGCTAATTGGCTGGGTAGAATTATAACTTGTCCCTAGTGTATGTGGGATAGTGTTACTGTGCGGGGGTCGCCGCTTGTCGCGGACTCAGTGGGCCAAAGGGCCTGTTTCCATGCTGTATCTCTAAACTAATGGAGGAAATAGAAGAGACTCTTAACAACTTCTTGTGTATGTCTGCTCAGTTGAAGACATTGAAGGTATCACATCGACATGGAAGGAAAAGGAGAAACTAGAATAAAACAATGAGACTCAACAAGACGACTTTGAACCTAGTATAACAACTGGGGTGGGGGAGGGACGGAGAGAGAGAGAGAGGATGCAAGGGTTACATGTAGTCCGAGAAATCAAGATTCATACCGCTGGCTTTTAAGCTGCACAAGCTGTTCCTAGTTTCAAAGTCGTCTTGCTGAGTTTCATTGTCTGCAGCTCATTTTCACCTAACCCTCAGCTAACAATGGCCTGTTTCCTTTATCATCATTATTTTTTGGAATATCTTTCATTCATTTCTTTCATATCACCATCTATGTCTCTCATTTCCCTTTCCCCTGACTCAGTCTGAAGCAGGGTCTCACCTATTCTTTTTCTTCAGAGATGATGTCTGACCCGCTGAGTTACTCCTGCTTTTTGTGCCTATACTTGATTGGTTGGGGAGAGGTTTGGCAGATTGTGAGCCAACAACATTCCTAATTAGACTTCTTATTCGCCAGCCATTTTGCCATGCACTTGCTCCGCTGAGACCTGCTGACGCTCCTGGTCACCAATCATTTTAAGTCCCCTTCCCATATCGACCTTTCTGTCCTTGACCTATTCCATTCCAGAGTGAGACCACACACACACACAAACTGGGAGAACAACTCGTTATCCACTCGGGTAGCTTGCAACCCATTGAATGATCCAGTTCCATGTACTTGTCCCCCACATCGCCTCTCTTCACCTACCACACACACATTTCTCCCACAACCTCCTCCTTTCCCCTGCAGTGTATGGTCATCTCCCATTCCCACATTTCCCTTTTATCCCCCAAAGTCCCCCCCCCCACTCCCATCCATATTCCTCCGGCTTTACATTTCCCCTCCTCTATGTTCCTTATCCGACACCTTTTTGTCTTCTTTTCACCTCTATAAGCCCTGTCCCACAGTACGAGTTTATTCCAAGAGCTCTCCCCAGTTTAAAATAAAAATCAAACTCGTGGTAAGCACGGAGAATGAACGTAGTAGGTACGTCGGAGCTCGGGGATGTCTCTTAGCGGCTCGCTACGCTAATGGCAGGTACTCGGGAAGACTCGCTAACGGCAGGTAAGCACGGGAAGACTCGTGAAGACTTTTCGACATGATGAAAAATGTCCACGAGAGCCCCGAGTACCGACGAGTGGCCATTACCGTAAATCTCCGAGTTTGAA
This sequence comes from Amblyraja radiata, assembly GCF_010909765.2. Classification (NCBI taxonomy): domain Eukaryota; kingdom Metazoa; phylum Chordata; class Chondrichthyes; order Rajiformes; family Rajidae; genus Amblyraja; species Amblyraja radiata. The sequence goes on along the minus strand of NC_045963.1, from coordinate 5,494,948 downwards.
TCAGGGCAAACTCGGGAGAGCTCTTGGAATGAACTCGTACCGTGGGACAGGGCTTTTACTTTGTCACTTACGCAACCCACCTGCTAATTAACACACTCACCCATATACACCTGTTTCACATGCCAGGCTCTGCTCTCCCCCCCCTTTCATTTCCAGCTTTCTTCCCCCTCCATCAGTCTCAAGAGGTGTCCCGATCCAAAACATCATTGTCCATTCCCTCCACAGATGCTACCTGACCAGCTGAGTTCCTCCAGCCTGTCTAATTTTTTGCTCGACATTTCAGCATCTGCAATTTCCTGTGTGTCCATTCGACTGTTTAATTTCGCTATCCAAAGTTCTACTTTTGTCAAATGAGATCAAAGAAGATAGACCAAGGACATGGATTTCCGGCATGTCTTATTTGGTTGTGTCGTAGGTGGAGCTAGACACAAAATGCTGGAGTAACTCAGCAGGACGGGCAGCATCTCTGGAGAGAAGGAATGGGTGATGTTTCTGGCACCTCATGGTGCTTTAGAGACACGGGAGAGGAGTCATTAGATGACCAAGGGTATATTGTAGTTTCATTATCACGTGCCTCTGTTGGTACAGAAAAACAGATAATCCAGAAAGGCTCTGGAACCGAGGGTGCCAAAAGGATCAGTGTTCAACCTGTAGATTATTTGTATGTATTTCCTGTTATACAAAGAAGATACAAGTCTTTATTGTTAGTAGACAAAAAATGCTGGAGAAACTCGGCAGCATCTATGGAGAGAAGGAATAGGCGACGTTTCGGGTCGAGACCCTTCTTCAGACTGATGTCTGGGAGGGGGGTGGGGGGGTGGGAAAGAAAGGAAGAGGCAGAGACAGTAGGCTTTGTGGGAGATCTGGGAAGGGGGAAGGGATGGAGAGAGAGAGAGAGAGAGGGAAAACAAGGGTTACTTGAAGTTAGAGAAGTCAATGTTCATACCGCTGGGGTGTCAATTACCCAAACAAAATATGAGGTGCTGTCCCTTTTTTTGCATATCTTTCATTCATTTGTTCTATAGCTCTCGTTTCCCTTGCCCCTGACTCTCAGTCTGAAAAATGGTCTCGACCTGAAACATCCTATTCGTTTTCTCCAGATGTTGTCTGACCCCCTGAGTTACTCCAGCTTTTTGTGTCAAGGGCAAACATTACCTTTCCAGATCTAACACACCTTTAGGGAGTCTTCCTGGCTTGAAAAGTCCTCGTATTTTCCATTGTTTAATTCTGGTGCATTGAGGAGTAGCTCAACGTCTGCCAGAGCCAACAGAGCCTTGTTAATATCCAGAATATAATCTGATGGGAAATACTGTGTCGTCATCCCTTCACTTGTGGTGCAATGGTCAGCAATAACTCGGTCCTCCTGAGGAGAGAGGCCACAGTGCAACATTTATTTCATAGTAACAATAGTAGGACAATGGTTAGAGAAACATAGAAAATAGGTGCAGGCGGAGGCTATTCGGCCTTTTGAGCCAGCACCTCCATTCAAGGTGATCGTGCCTGATCATCCCCTATCAATAAGAGAGAGTTAGATAGAGGTCTAGGGGAAGTTGAATCAAGGGATATGGGGAGAAGGCAGGCACAGGTTACTGATTGGGGACGATCAGCCATGAATGAATGAATGAATCTCTTTATTGTCATTGCACATGGTACAACGAAATTTAAAAGTCAATCCCACGGTGCGATTCACAAGAGCAATTTTAAATATATAAGAAAAGGTAAAAATATATACATATTAAAAAATAAATTACAGATAAATAACAATAGCAGCTGAGGTAGAACCATTCAGTTGAATCTGAGTGTTATTTCTTATTTTGCATTGTTAAGTTCACGTATGGCTATGGGGTAGAAGCTGTCTCTGAGTCCGTTTGTGCGAGTTTTGAAAGACCTGTACCGTCTGCCAGAGGGCAGCAGGTGGAACAGGTTGTGTCCAGGGTGGGAAGGGTCCTGTATTCTATGATCACAATGAATGGCGGTGCTGGCTCGAAGGGCCGAATGGCTTCCTCCTGAACCTATTTTCTATGTTTCTATGTAACATCCCGACCCAAAACGTTGCCTGTCCATGTTCTCCGGAGATGCTGCCTGTGGTTTTTTGTTTTACACTGATGTCTTATTTTTTGCAGTTTTCTTTATTTCAGAAATGTATGTGCCATTTATATATCATTTATTGTGTGTTGGTTTTTGTAAGTGCCTATAAAGCTAATGAAGACAAGACTTTTAATTGTAGCTGTACCTCTTGTCAGTATAACAATAAGACTACTTACCCTGCCCTTTTTAAAATCTACCCAGCAAACCTCATACAATTTCCTTCCAATTCTTGTTTCTCGAAATAGAATAAAGTGGTGGAATAACTCAGTAGGCCAAGCAACATCTTTGGAGAATAAGCGACATTTTGGGTCAAAGCAGCATCTGCAGTTCCTGCTCATACCACAGCCAAGCTGGGTATACTGCCCAAGCAAATTATGAGGTGCAGTTCCTCCAATTTACACTGGGCCTCATTCAGACTATCCGATTATCCCCCTGATTAAATTTTATCTCTGTATGCTTCGCTGTCACCTTCTCCTAGCTAACAATGATCTATTCTACTTTTTCCTAGAGCATCATCTCCTTTGATGGCTCATTTTCACACCCTACCCTCCCTTAACTGTGTCTCCCTCTCAGCCGACTCTTAGTGTGAAGAAGGGTCTCGACCTGAAACGTCACCCATTCCTTCTCTCCAGAGATGCTGCCTGACCTGCTGAGTTACTCCAGAACTTGTGTCCTTTCTGTAAACCAGGATCGGCAGTTCCTTGTGCATATTCTTCACCGAAATAACCTTGACCTCTGGCTGTTCACCTTTCCTCTCATATTACATTATGACATTATATTTTAAGCTAAACAGTGAAATTCCTCGGATAAACTTGAGACAATTGTTAGTATTGTTGGCTGTACGCAATAATAAATGAACCCCTACTCTCTACTTTGTTAGATTTTATAAATTATAAGCCCATAACCTACGTGTCCTGGCTGGTAAGAAGAAAGCCGGGCCTCGATTTGTTGCCAGCGCTCATCCACACTGACGTTATCCTTTCCTGGAATGGTACAATATAATCCCAGACTATGGCCCTTCGTTTTTAAGGCAAGAAAGTCCTCCCTTCGCTGCTCCATTTCTTGGATTAATTCCTGGGAAGGAAAAACACATTTAGAGACATTGTTACCAGATTCAATTTGTATATAAAAACGCCGCCCATTCCTACTTAGCAGATATGCCACCTGTCCCGCTGAGTTACTCCAGCATTTTGTGTCTATCTTCTAATCGTATTTAGTTTATAGCTTCGATACAGCGCGGAAACAGGCCCTTCGGCCCACCGTCCAGCAATCCCTGCACATTAATACTATCCTACACAAGGGACAATATTTGTTTACATTTCTACCAAGCCAATTAACCTACAAATCTCTATGTCTTTGGAGTGTGGGAGGAAACCAAAGTTCTGGGAGAAAACCCACGCGGTAACGGGGAGAAGGTACAAACTCCATACAGACAGCACCCGTAGTCAGGATCGAACCCGCGTCTCCGGCGCTTATAAATGCTGTCAGACAGCAACTCCACCGCTGCCCCACCACTTTTTCACATCTACGTTATTCTGTATGTGCACATTATTCCATACAACATATAGCAGCTTCAGTCTCAGTTATAGACATCCCTGCCAGTTGCCAATTTCCCTCCAAAGACTCTTTAGAGATCTTTTGCAAATTCACTCCTTCCAATCCAATCATTCATTGTAACTTTCTCATCCAACATTATGAATGCTAGTTGATTGAGAGAAGAGTGGTCAGCATTCCCACGCTTTTAGCCCTCCAAGTGCCATTAACACTCCAATGGGGCATGTGAGAATGGGACGGAAATGAGAGATCTGCTACATCATTAAGTGTGTTGACGAGCAGTTTATGTGACATGTGCCGGTTGAAACGAGAGGAAATTTAAATTCCTGTGCAAGCCTATCTTGCATAGAGTCAAAGAGTCATAGAGTTGAAACAGACCCTTTAGCCCAACATGCCCACACCGACCAATATGTCCCATCTACACTCGTACAACCTGCCTGTGTTTGGTCCACAAAAATGCTGGAGAAACTCAGCGGGTGCAGCAGCATCTATGGAGCGAAGGAAATAGGCAACGTTTCGGGCCGGGATTCGGCCCGAAACGTTGCCTATTGCCTTCGGTCTGAAGAAGGGTTTTGGCCCGAAACGTTGCCTATTTCCTTCGCTCCATAGATGCTGCTGCACTCGCTGAGTTTCTCCAGCATTTTTGTCAACCTTCGATTTTCCAGCATCTGCAGTTCCTTCTTAGTTTGGTCCATATCCCTCCAAACCTGTCTAATGCATGTTTGAGTCTAATTGTTTTTTAAACGTTGTAATACTCCCAGCTTCAACAACCTCCTCTGACAGCTCGTTCCATACACCCACCACCCTTTGTGTGAAAAAGTTACCACTCCGATTCCTAATAAATATAATTTTTAAGTATAAATATTAAGAAACCACAATGAACGAAACAAAAGTCCTTTTGTTAACTTAAGTACCTTAAATTGTTCATCTTCTGAGCCACAATCCACCAGTTTTTGTTCAATGTCACCCAAGTATTCCAGAAATTCACTTTCCTCTCTTTTATACTGGTGCCACCCAGCTGGATGCTCTCCTCGTTGCTCTTTCTGGGTCAACCTTGCTTCCTTATGGGAGGAATACAAATATCATTTTTAGTATTCTGTGCGCTTCTGGTTGACCCATTGCAGGAAGAATGTGGAAGCTTTGAAACGAGTGAGGAGGAGGCTTACAGAATGACGCCTGGATTATGGGATCTTAGCTACAGGGAGAGGTCGGATAAACTTAGATCGTTTTCTCTGGAACACTGTCAACCCTTACTAAAATACAAATAGAGCATCTACTGCCCCACCCACACCAATCCACTTAATTACCTCCTTAAAAACTCAATCAAATTAGTGAGAAGGAATTCCCCCTGCACAAAGTTCATGCCTTTCCCGCAAATTCCCACTGCCCTTTACAATTTCCCCCAATAATATCCTTGTCCTCAGAGAATATGCTTTTACACTGGCAAAGAATCAAAGTTGACTAAAAATTAATGTCTGCATTAATCTCGTCAGATTTTTAAGATTCAAATTGAGAGGCAAGCACTAAACGCATTTCTGAATCCATCTTAAACACTTCTGGGCACCATGTTATAGGAAAGATGTTGTCAAGCTGGAAAAGGAGAGAGAAGATTTACGAGGATGTTGTCAGGAAACAAGGGCCTGAGGTCTAGGGAGAGGTTGAGCAGGCGAAGACTCTATTCCATGGAGAGCTGGAGGATGAGGGGTGATCTTACTGAAGTGTGCAAAATCGTTAAACGGTTAGATCAGATAGACGCACAGAATCTCATGCTGAGTAGGGAAATCGAGAATCTGAGGTGGTGAGGACAAAATTTGATAGAAACCTGGGGGGTAACCTTTTTTTTTGACACAAATGAACTGCCAAAGGAGGTAGTTGAGGCAGGTATTATCGCAACCTTTAAGAACAATTAGGTAGGTAAATGGATAGGATAGGTTTGGAGGGAGATGGGCCAAATGGAGGCAGGTGGGACTAGTGCAGATGGAACAAGTTGCTCAGGGAGGGCAAGTTGGGCTGATGGGCCTGTTTCCACGCTGTTTGACTATGACTTATTAATTCCATTTTAAACATTACACCACTTCATGATGGCAAAAGATCACCAGACAAAAACGGATTGATTGAAAATGATGGAAGTTTTCAACACAACCTCTGTTAAAAAGCTTGCCTGACACATCACGTTTAGGCAAGGCAAGGCAAGGCAACTTTATTTATATAGCACATTTCATACACGAGGCAGACTCAAAGTGCTTCGCATAAAAATATGTCATACAATAAAATGAAATAATAAAATGAAATAAAATAGAATTAAAAGAAAATAAAAGCAAAGTTAAAAATGCATTATAAAAAGTGCAAAAGTTAAGAGTGCAATGTAGTTAAGATTTAGCTGAAAGCTAAAGTAAACATAAAAGTTTTCAGTCTTCTTTTAAAAGTGGTCAAAGTTGAGGCAAGTCTTAAATCTTCAGGAAGTTTATTCCAGCTATTTGTTGCATAGTAACTAAATCCTGCTTTCCCATGTTTTGTATTTACTCTGGGAATCACTAACAGATTGGTCTCAGAAGCATGTCAGTGATATACTTTGGCCCTAAACCATGTAGTGATTTATAGGTGAGCAGCAGGATTTTGAAATCAATTCTTTGACATACAGGGAGCCAATGTAAGGATTTAAGAATTGGTGTGATGTGTTCAAATTTTTTGGTCTTTGTTAGAACTCTAGCAAAAGCGTTCTGAACAAGCTGTAGCTGCCTGACAGTTTTTTTCGGAAGACCTGCAAGGAGACCGTTACAATAATCTAGCCTACTAGTAATAAAGGCATGTACAAGTTTTTCTAAGTCTTGAGCTGACATGAGTCCTCTTAATCTTGCTACGTTTTTGAGGTGATAGTAGGCCGATTTTGTTACTGATTTGATGTGACTGTCGAAATGTAAATCTGAATCCATAATAACCCCGAGATTTCTGGCGTTGTTTGAAGTTTTCAGGGACAGAGAGTTTAATAGACAATAGGTGCAGGAGTAGGCCATTCTGCCCTTCGAGCCAGCACCGCCATTCAATGTGATCATGGCTGATCATCCCCAATCAGTATCCCGTTCCTGCCTTCTCCCCATATCCCCTGACTCCGCTATTTTTAAGAGCCCTATCTAGCTCTCTCTTGAAAGTATCCAGAGAACCTGCCTCCAACGCCCTTTGAGGCAGAGACTTCCACAGACTCACCGCTCTCTGTGAGAAAAAGTATTTCCTCGTCTCCTTTCTAAATGGCGTACCCCTTATTCTTAAACTGTGGCCCCTGGTTCTGGACTCCCCCAACATCTGGAACATGTTTCCTAACTCTAGCGTGTCCAAGCCCTTAACAATCTTATATGTTTCAATGAGATCGCCCTCTCATCCTTCCAAACTCCAGAGTGCACAAGCCCAGCCGCTCCATTCTCTCAGCATAAGACAGTCCCGCCATCCCGGGAATTAGCCGGGAATTAACCTTGTAAACCTGCGCTGCACTCCCTCAATAGCAAGAATTTAAACTTTGCTCCTCTCACCTCAAAGCTATGCCATCCAAAATTAGATATTTCCATCCTGGGAAATACAGTAGGTCTGACTGTCTGACCTATCTCTGCCTCCCATACATGGTAGAAAGAAGAAAACCCAAAGCTTCAACACCTTCTGTTTTGCTGTCAAAGCATCTTCTAGCATATGCTATAATCAAATGCCAATATCAAAATACTTTAGCCTAGTACAAAAGAATGGGTCGACTGGGCTTATATTCACTGGAATTTAGAAGGATGAGAGGATATCTTATAGAAACATAAAATTATTAAAGGATTGGACAGGCTAGATGCAGGATAAATGTTACCCATGTTGGGGGAGTCCAGAACCTGGGGTCACAGTTGAAGAATAAGGGGTAGGCCATTTAAGACTGAGATGAGGAAAAACGTTTCCACCCAGAGAGTTATGAATCTGTGGAATTCACTGCCACAGAAGGCAAAGGTAGCCAATTCACTGGATGTTTTCAAGGGAGAGTTCGATTCAGCTCTTAGGGTTAATAGAATCAAGGGATATGGGGAGAAAGCAGGAACAGTGGATTCTGGATGATAAGTCATCAGAATCAGAATGCCGTTTATTGTCATTTAACCATAGGTTCAAACAAAATTACGTTTAAATTACGAAAGGCCTACTCCTGCACATATATTCTATGTTTCTAAGCCGAAGCTTCAAGTCAAGACTGAATCATTAATACTTTGATGATCCTCATCATAAATATCCACGTCATGGTAAATTCTACAGCTTCCAACAATGGTAGCTCATTATCTTTTCAAGCTAGTTGGTGTAGGGTTGCTTGATGCAATGTGCATGAAGGGATGGCAAAACTATCTGCCTTGGTGATGTATATTCCAAGATTCATACCAGCTGCTGCAATTAGGAATGATGTTGGGTCACAATCTGCCAAACCTCTCTCCAACACCAATCAAGTATAGACACAAAAAGCTAGAGTAACTCAGCGGGTCAGGCAGCATCTCTGGAGAAAAGGAACGTTCTTTAATTCTGAGGCTATGACCTCTAGTCCTAGACTCTCCCACTCGTGACAACATCCTCTCCACATCCACCCACATCTCACCTTCCAGAGCCACCTACCAAGTGGAAGCCTATCAAATGCCTTGCTGAAGTCCAAAGAGACAGAGGGCTTTGCTCTCATCATCCTTTTTTGGTTACTTCTTCAAAAAACGCAATCAGGTTGATCGTACACAATGTCCCACGTACAAAACCCATACTAGCTATCCTTAATCAAGCCATGTCCATCCAAATACATATATATTTTACCCCTCGGAATACTCTTCAGTTAATTTCTACCACAGATGTAGCTGCTCTGCGATACCATGTCTTCTTTGTATTGGTGTTCCATTAGCTAATAAATGCCCCACCTTCATTTGAAAACATCTCTTTTCAATCAAAACTACCTTTCTCCCCACCCTCCAGCGATTTTTCAAAAATACCTGCTCTCCAACTGTGCTTGACTTGAAGGTCAAAAATCTCCCAGTTCTGCACCTTCTCTGTCTTTTATTGCCTGTTGTGTCTCATCGACAGCCAATTTAACAGCTTTTTAAAAATTAGTTTAGAGATACAGCGCGGAAACGAGCCCATCGCCCCACCGAGTCTGCGCCGACCAGTGGTCCCCGCACATTAACACTATCCAACACACACTAGGGACAATTTACATATACACCAAGCCAATTAACCTACAAACCTGTACGTCTTTGGAGTGTGGGAGGAAACCAAAGATCTCAGAGAAAACCCACGCGGTCACGGCGAGAACGTGCACACTCCGTACAGACAGCACCCGTAGTCGGGATCGAACCCGGGTCTCTGGCCCTGCAATGGGCCTGTCCCACTCGGTGATTTTATTAGGCAACTGCCGGCGACTGTCATAGTCGTAGCAGGTCGCCGAAAAACCGCCGACAACCTACGACAAGCTACGCTGATTGGCGTCAAACCCACTGTCTCCGAATATTTTTCAACATGCTAAAAATATAGCGGCGACCAGAAAGATGTGACGACTTTGAGCGATTGAGGAGACTACTCCCGGCGACAAACTGGTCGCCTGTAGTTGCCTAAAAAATCGCCTAAGTGGGACAGGCAACTCTACCAGTGCCCCACTGTGACAGTCCTACTTCTTTTCAAATGCCCCACCTTCGCTTGAAAAAAAGTAATGGTTTCTTTGGAAGCCAGTCAGATTATTCACTTGGAGATTACTCTAGTTTACCTTTCAGACCACCTCACCTTGATGTGCTGAGAAACACTCTCCACGTTACGGTTTAGTTCAACGAGTTTTGGCTCCACCACTTCCCGGCACGAAGGACCATTATTGTTCATGAGTAAAATAGCTTGGTCGTGTACATCGTCAACTTGCAAGGTGATTCCGTCCAGTTCAGACTGAAAACACTGCAAAGTAGTTCAATGATTATTCTGTGCTGATCTTTGCAGAGGCTCGAAATAAGTGCAAATAATTCACGATGAACAAAGCATGCACACAATGCTTATTAACCACCACTGCAGTAATTATAAGATCTACCAAATCACATCAAATGATATATTCAATTGCATTAATATCCACACAAGGAAGGTTGTAGATTTTAATAAAGTGCTACTGAAGAATTATCCTAGTCCATAGCTCCCTGAAAGTGGCAACATCGGTAAGTTGAGGGGCAAAGACGGCCTGCGTTCATTGGTCAGGGCGTTGAGCATTACCGTCAGAAAGTCATGATGCATCTTTGTAGGACTTTGGATAGGCTGCGTTTGGAGTATTGCGTGCATCACAAGGAGGATGTGGAGGCTCTGCATACAGTCAACAATACAGGAGATGTGCAGGAAGACTGGAGGGTGGCAAATGTAGTGCCTCTACTCAGGAAGGGCAGCAGGGAAAAGGCTGGGAACTATAGGTCAGTGAGCTTAACATCTAGAGTCGGAAAGTTACCAGAGAGTATTCTGAGAGATAGGATATACATGCATTTCGATGGATAAGGGCTGATTAGGGATAGTCCGCATGGGTTTGTACGTGGGAGGTCGTGTCTCATGAATCTGATTGAGTTTTTTGAATATCTGACCGAAAAAGTTGAGGGCAGAGCTGTAGATGTTGTATTTATGGACTTCAGCAAATCATTCAACAAGGTTCCGTTTGGTAGGCGGCTCTGGAAGGTTAGATCACATGGGATCCACGGAGAGATAGCTGAATGGATAGAACATTGGCTTCATGGAAGGAAGCAGAGGGTGATGGTGGAAGGTTGCTTTTTTGACTCGAGGCCCGTGACTGGTGGTGTGCCTCAGAGTCTGTCATCTATATCAATGATTTGGATGAGAACGTACATGGCAAGATTAGCAAGTTTGCAGATGATACAAAAATGGGCTGTATTGCAGATAGTGAAGATGAATGTGGCCAGGACTAGAGGGTGTGAGCTACAGGGAGAGGTTGAGCAGGCTGGGACTCTATTCCTTGGAACCCAGGAGAATGAGGGGTGATCTTATACAGGTGTTTAGAATCATGAGATGAGTAGATCGGGTAGATGCACAGAGTTTCTTGCCCAGAGTTGGGGAAATGAGAACCAGAGGACATGGGTCTAAGGTGAAGGGGGAAAGATTTTATTAGGCATCCGAGGGGTAGCTTTTTCACACAAAGGGTGGTAGGTGTACGGTGCAAGCTGCCAGAGGAGGTAGTTGAAGCAGGGACTTCTGCATCATTTAAGAAACAATTAACAACAGGTACATGGATAGGACAGGTTTAGAGGGATATGGACCAAACGCATGTAGGTGGGACTAGGGTAGTTGGGACATGTTGGTTGGTGAGGGCAAGTTGGTCTGAAGGGTCTAGTTTCATCGCTAAATGACTATGACACCGTGCAGAAGAGGTTTATCAGAATGATGCCTAGACTAGAGAGCAATAGCTACAGGGGGAGACTTTAGAGATACAGCCCATCGAGTGCCGCGCCAACCAGCGATCACCCCGTACACTTGCACTATCCTACACACTGGGGACAATTTTACAATGGTACCGAATCCAATTAATCTACAAACCTGTACGTCTTTGGAGTGTGTGAGGAAACCGAAGTCCCCGGGGAAAACCCACGAGATCACAGGGAGTGCGTACAAACTCCGTACAAGCAGCATCCATAGTCAGGATCAAACCCAGGTCTCTGGTGTTGGAAGGCAGCAGCTCTATCATTAGTTTCTTGTAGCGCAGGTGGATGAGGCGTGATCTCAGAGTATCACGAGGAGTATAGAGTTAATCCAGACTCTTTTACCCAGTGCAGGGGAACCAAGAACCAGAGAACATAAAGAGAGTGGGTAAAGATTTAATAGGAACCTGAGGGAGAACCTTTTTTTACACAGGGGGTGGGTATATGAAATGAGTTACCAGAGGAGGTAGTTGAGGCAGGTACAATAACAACATGTTAAGACATTTGGATAGGTGCATGGATTGGAGGGATATGGTTCAGGTGGAATTTGCGTTGATGGGGCATCTTGGCTGGCATGGGCAAGTTGGGCCGAAGGGCTTGTTGTATGACTCTATGATCATGTTATTTCCTATTTACATGTACGATATAACACTTACTGTGCATACATAGGACTCTGACGTCCTTCAGAGAGCAAATTCTATTCTCTCATAAATCTGACACCTTTCACTTTATTTTACCTGAAGTATTTCATCCTTTTCAACATCTGACTTCTTATCAATCTCATCGAGCAGAATTTCAGTTTCATACAGCCAGGTGCTTATGTGGGCAACATTCCGATTCAAATCTTCCAGCTGATGATGGTGATCCTATCGGAGAAAAAAAATGATAAGAATTTTCCAAGAGACTCTTCTCCGAAAATTAATTTGCAGTTTTTACAAAAAACACAGCTAAATGTAGCTAGCAAAAAATTTCAACAAAGCAGGTGGAGCCAGCTTTTGAAAAATATTCACGACTCATCTTGAAACAAATTTCCAGTGACCATATATGGACATTACTGTCAAAGCACAATGATTAAACGGCCTACATATTAGAAATAAAAACAGAAAATGCAAGTATTATATATCACCATCTGAGAACTTTGTCACGAGTAGTTGCTCTACTCAACAGCCAAAAATCAGTAGCCTCCCTTTGATCTGGTATTTTGTTGGTTCACATGCTTGATCAATGGTGTTTTATCATTAATGTTTTATTATTATTATTATTAATGTTTAGTGTTTTCTGAGTCACTCGTAACTGTCACTGTATGTCATGTTGTTACTTGTGGGTGGAGCACCAAGGCAAATTCCTTGTATGTGAATACTTGGCCAATAAACTTAAACTTACTCACTTATTTCTCTGCTCCCTGTCCCATTCCTCCGACATTCCTTTGTCTAGTTTCACAATTCCTTTGTCTCACACATTCTGTCTTTGCATCTCTGGCCTTTGTCCAACCATACGCCTTTCAAACAAATCCCTCACCTGTATCCAATCTGTAGAAAGGTTTCGATTCAAAACGTCACCCTTTCCTTCTCTCCAGAGATACTGCCTGTCCCACTGAGTTACTCCAGCATTTTGTGTCGATCTTCGGTTTAAACCAGCATCTGCAGTTCCTTCCACTACCTAATACTTGCCAGAATTTGTCCTGGCCCTAATCTCTTCCACTTTTCTTCCCCCCTCCACCACAATCAGTCAGAAGAAGGTTCCTGACACAAGATGCCACCTATCCATATTTTCCAGAGATGATTCCTGACCCGCTGAGTTCCTCCAGCATTTTGTGTCTTTTTTTGTAAACCAGCATCTGCAGTTCCTCGTTTCTACATTGACTTACCAATAGTCTGGCACGCCAACTCTGTGCCAGAGTGTGGACTCTGTTCCAGCCTGTGTTCAATGCACCCAGGTTATCCTCTAGAAACTGCTCACTGCCTTCTACCAAACCTTGCAGGCCAGCACTACTTTCAGTAATGCCACCAAGTTCACTTCGCTTTGCCTCCAAGTCTTTCAGAATTAGCTGTTGGAATAAATTTGTGTGGATTACACATTCGTAATTAACAAATCCAAGTTGACCACTCAAGCATCCATTTTAAAATAAGAAAACCACCATATCACAACTTGACAAATCCTTTTACTGCACGGTAAACTTTAAAATAAACATGACCACACATCAGCCCGCACCCAAGGACAAGATACAGTCTGACACTTCACATTTCATTAAATATGGCACATTTAAAAAAAGTTTAGTTAAATTTAATAATACAGGGCCAAAACGGGCCATTCAGCCCACTGAGTCCGCCCCGACCAGCGATCCCTACACATTAGCATTATCCTGCGCACACTCGGGCCAATATTACTTTTATACCACGCCAATAAACCTACAAACCTGTACACCTTTGGAGTGTGGGAGGAAACCAAAGATCTTGGAGAAAACCCACGCAGGTCACGGGGAAAACGTACAAACTCTGCACGGACAAGCACCCATAGTCAGGATCGAACCTGGGTCTCTGGCGCTGTAAGGCAGCAACTCTAGCACTACTCCACGGATATGGATTGTGGATAAATGTTATGGATTTATGGATGTTATTATATCACCAGGGGGCGCCGCATGATGGCTGCCTCGCCAACAGTCTGTCTTTGTCTTTTCCTCTTTTATGTTTTTAGTTTGTTGTAAATGTATGTTTTTATTTATTTCTAGTTTTGTATTATGTGGGGGGTGGTGGTGGAAACTTTTCTTGTCTTTTTCCTCGACGGAGATGCCACTTTTTCCATGTCATATCTCAGTCCGCACTGCGGCCTAACATCGTGCAGCTGGTGGCCTCTTGGTTGGGACTTCTAGAGCTCCAAAACAGCGGAGCCTGCGGACTTTAACATCTCGGAGCGGGCGATCCCTTTGCCAGGGGTCGGCCTTTGGTCCTCCAACCTGCAGGAGCTGCGGACTTTAACATTGTGGAGAATGCAGTCTCTGTTGAGAGACAGATTTCGGGAACTCCAAGCATGGCAAATCAAATTCCTCGTATGTTGCAAAAACAAACTTCCCTAATAAATTACGATTATGAATTATTATTATTATGATAAATGCAGGATGGATATTATTATGATAAATATATGGTGGCACAGCAGTTAGAGCTACTGCCTCACAGCTCCAGAGGCACTTTGTTAATTTATGGATTTGAGTGCCATCTCTGCAGAATTTTGACCCAAGTATTTCCTGTAGATGCTCCAGTTTCCTCGGTCATCAGAGAGGCATGTTGGTAAATTAAATTGACCATTGTCAAGTAGACCATTGGAAAAGTAGAACAAGGTGTACAGGGAAATTGGAGAAAATGAAATGAATGGGATTACTCGTCCAGGAGGGAGGAGAGACTAAATGGGACAGATATTCTTCCAACTATAAACTGCCATTCAACACTATCTCTTCAATTGGAAACGAAGAAACATGTCAAAAGAGAACATTGTGAATGAGCAGGACTGCCATCAAGCCGAATCTCTCAGCCAAATATTGAGGATAAATAATAGTTTAACATTTTTGAAAACCATTTTTCAAGCCAATAGAAATTCAAGCAACCGTTTGGGATTGACAAAAAACCTACACCAACTGGGCATGGGAAGCAGCTCATTCATGAATTGTCAACAATAGGGCTCACCGTGCCAAAGTGAATTGCCCATCAGTTTGGCCAAGAATTACATACAGGTCCTCGTCAGTCCAAGGCCAGGTTCCGTTCCAGCGTACTGTTCGTAAGCCAAACAGTTTGCAAGTCGGAAACGCCACCGTAAACCAAGTCCTCGCGCGGAAGAAGATGCCTGCAGCCATGCAGCAGCGGGCAAATACATCCCGCTGGTCTCACAATGCTCATTCAAATGCAGCGGGCCAGGATACTCCCAGCAAGCAGGCCCAACGTGCCCGCAGCAGACTCTCCTTGGAGAAGGACGCCCAGTAGGCCAAACCTCTTATGGCGTATGGCATTCTGAACGCAAAAGGGTCATTAGGAATGAGGAATAAATGGTGACCTTACCAGCCATTTCCACATATCATAAATAAATTGTGTGCCGCAAAGAAACAGATGCACAATGCCAATTCAGTCCCTCGTGCCCTGTGTTGCCAATCAATGAGCTCATGTGTGACTTCTTTAACAATTCCATAATGAAAAATGCTCCCCAATTTCAATCATGAAAAGGTAAGTAAGTAAGTAAGTAAGTTTTTTGGCCAAGTATTCACATACAAGGAATTTGCCTTGGTGCTCTGCCCACAAGTAACAACATGACATACAGTGAAACACTAAACATTAATAATAATAAAACATTAATGATAAGGTAAAATAATGATAATGAAAAGGTATCTTGCAAATTAACCATAACGTTTGAATCACAGTTCACGTCGAAGCACAGACGACAAGTTGAGCCAGTGAAGGTGGGAAGCTCAGTACTCACATTAATCGATTTGATTTCAGTATCTAAGTTATCAGACGTTGGTCCCCGAGATGATTTAAACTTCACTTCACCTTCTCTTGCAGCCAACCACTCTGACAACGACGTGGTCTCATTCGTCCACTTGCGGGAGAGTTGCAAGGCCTTCTCTAGGTCCTGCTTCCCTTCAGTGACCTGCAAATCAAGGGCAATGTGTGTCAAAGATGGGGCTGATGCCAAAGCATTGAAGAGGTGACTTGAATTTCTTATCAGTGAAAGGCACCGAAACCAGTTCTGAGAAATTCCCTTCGCACGATGATAGCGAAATTCCATGCACCGAGTTTACCCATGTACAACATGAGCTGCCATGTACAGGTTGCTCCCACACCATTCAGCTAACCCTGGCTGCCTGTAGCACTCTGCCTGCCATCTTGCCAATGCTGACCTGGCCAGCTTCCTCACAATCTCCTAGCCTAAGCTGCCAAAACCCTCAATCTCACTTGCCAATAGTCAGTCCCTGGCATTTGGCCTCAATGGCTGGGGATTCAGATCAGTTTTTAGTTTATTGTCACGTGGACCACAGGTGCAGTGAAAAGCTTTTGATGCGTGCTATCCAGTCAGCGGAAAAACAATATATGATTACAATCAGTGCATTTTCAGTGTGTAGATACATGATATACCAACAGGGGGCGACGCACAATGGCAGCCTCGCCAACAGTCTGGCTGTTTGTTTGTCTTTTTTTTGTTATTTTTCGTGTGTTTTAAAAGTTTGTGTTGGTGTTCTCTGTTTTGTTTTATTGTTTTTTCAATCTCTTACCTTGCCGGAGATGCGATGTTTTCTGGATCGTATCTCCGGTTGCTCTGCGGCCTAACATCATGGAGCTGGAGGCCTCGCTCGGGACTGACTTTGAGCCCCACCACGGGGCCGTGGATTTAACATCGGAGGCGATTCCTTGCCTGGGATCGACGCTCCAACCGTGGCCTGCGGATTTCACCATCGAGGAGCTCGCAGTCTCAGGTTGAGACCGATGTCGGGAAGATCCAACGACGCAGACCAGACCCGACCTGGGGTCCGATCGCCCGGCGCAGGGGAGCTGAGACCCACCCCCCCGATGTGTGAGCTTGAGCGCCCCGACACGGAGGGCACGACCGCCGGCTACGGGAGTCAAGATCGCCCCGTCAACGGAAGGCTCGAGGCCCCCGACTGCGGGTGAACAAAGAAGGGAAGAGACTGAACTTTTTTCGCCTTCCATCACAGTGAGGAATGTGGAGGAGTCACTGTGGTGGATGTTCAGGTTAAAATGTATTTGGTGTGTCTTGTTGCTTTTTATTGGTATGACTGGCAAATCAAATTCCTCATATGTTGCAATACATACTTGGCTAATAAAGTATGATTCTGATTATGATAAGGGAATGACATTTAGTGCAAGGTAATGCCACCTAAGTCCGAACAAGGAGAGTCCAAGGGTCACCAATGAGGTAGATAATAGTTCAGGACTGCGGTTGTGGTAGGATGATTCAGTTGCCTGATAACAGCTGGGAAGAAACTGTCCCTGAATCTGGAGGTGTGCGTTTTCACACTTCTGTACCTTTTGTCTGACGGGAGAGGGGAGAAGAGGGAGTGGTCAGATTATGCTGCTGGCCTTGCCGAGGCAGCGTGAGGTATAAATGGAGTCAATGGAAGGGAGATTGGTTTGTGTGATGGTCTGGGCTGCGTCCACAATTCACTGCAATTTCTTGCGGTCTTGGATGGAGCTGTTTCCAAACCAAGCTGTGATGCATCCTGACAAAAGTGCTTTCTTCGGTGCATCTGTAGAAGTTGGTGAGAGATGTAGGGGACATGCCGAACGTCCTAAGGAGTCTAAGGAAATAGAGGCGATGATGATGTGCTTTTTCAGTCGTTGCTTTAATATGGGTGGTCCAGGAGAAGTTGTTGGTGATATTATCTCCTAGGAATTTGACGAGCTTTCCATTTCAGTTTCACTATCCATCTCATCTTGACAAGAGTGGCCTACCGTTTTCCATCTGAAACTTTCACCGTTACCCGATAGGCACTGCAGGGACTAGAAGCTGTGAAGTTTATTCATTTCTTTTGATCTTCATGTTAGCATTCTCAACATTTAGCGACACATAAATTGGATATTTTTGTCTTTCCTTTTTGGTTAGAAGCAAAAAGGTAGCTGAGTGAGGATGGCGTAGTTAATTACACAGTATGATGCTTCTCTCGTAACTCGCCGAAGATCTGTACTACCTGATTGGGAATAATTCGGAAGACCATATAACCATATAACAATTACAGCACGGAAACAGGCCATCTCGGCCCTTCTAGTCCGTGCCGAACACGTATTCTCCCCTAGTCCCATATACCTGCGCTCAGACCATAACCCTCCATTCCTTTCCCATCCATATACCTATCCAATTTATTTTTAAATGATAAAATCGAACCTGCCTCTACCACCTTCACTGGCAGCTCATTCCACACAGCTACCACTCTCTGAGTAAAGAAGTTCCCCCTCATGTTACCCCTAAACTTCTGTCCCTTAATTCTCAAGTCATGTCCTCTTGTTTGAATCTTCCCTACTCTCAGTGGGAAAAGCTTATCCACGTCAACTCTGTCTATCCCTCTCATCATTTTAAAGACCTCTATCAAGTCCCCCCTTAACCTTCTGCACTCCAAAGAATAAAGACCTAACTTGTTCAACCTTTCTCTGTAACTTAGTTGCTGAAACCCAGGCAACATTCTAGTAAATCTCCTCTGTACTCTCTCTATTTTGTTGACATCCTTCCTATAATTAGGCGACCAAAATTGTACACCATATTCCAGACGCCGGATTTTTTAATTCCAAAGAGGAAGATTCTAATAGGAGAATGGAGACAATCGTGGCTGACAACAGAAGTCAAAGACAGCATAATACTAAAAGAGAAGGTATATAACATTGAAAGATTCATGGGAAGCTAGAGGATTGGGAAGCTTTTAAAAAAGAACAGAAGGTAACCAAAAAGGCTATACGGGGAGAAAAGATGAAATATAAAGATAAGCTAGCCAATAATCTAAAAGAGGATAGCAAGAGTTTCTTCAGATATATAAAGAGTAAGAAAGAGGCAAGAGTGGATGTTCGATCGCTGGAGAATGAAGCAGGAGAAGTGATAATGGGGAATAAAGAAATTAATTCATTCATCATCATCGTTGAAAACATTAGCGACGCAGTGGTGCTGGTTTCCGACGGGAACGGTGACGGACGCACCACACATCTCTGTCCTCCAGTTCCTGCCGACTTCCGCCACTGGACGTATAGGATTTAGGTGTGTGTGCTTTATCATCATTCCTTGCAATGCTGTGTACGACAGTGATCGCAACTTCTACTGAAGTGTGGATGGCCGTTGGCTCGCTAGGAGCTCATCCGCCCTTTGACAGGCCTTGTTTTTGAACCTGCTGGGGGTCCACAGCCCCCTCCTCACCTGGCAAACCAGGTGGGGGAGACGGTTTAGTCGCCGACTATCCAACCATGGAGCAGGTAGCACGGGATTACATGGTACCCATGGCGGGGGGGAACTCCCCCCGATCTGACCACCAAGGAAATGGCAGATGTATTGAATATTGAATGTATTGAAATGTCTTTGCTTTTGCATCAGTCTTCACAGTAAAAGACACCAGCAATATGCCTGAAAATCGCGAGGGTCAGGGGGTGGAAGTTAGTGGAGTGGCTATTACAAAGAAGAAGGTGCTTGGGCAGCTGAAAGGTCTAAAGGTGGATAAAGGATGGACTGCACCCAGGGTTCTGAAAGTGGTGGCTTTAGAGGCGGTGGAGACATTAGTAGTGATCTTGCAAAAATCACTAGTCAGGAATGGCTCCAGATGATTGGAACATTGGAAATATTACTCTGTTGTTCAAGAAGGGAGCGAGGCAGAAGAGTGGAAACTAAAGGCCGGTTAGTCTGACGTCAGTGGTTGGTAAGATTTTTGAGTCCAACCAATATAAAGGATGAGGTTTCTGAGTTTTGTTTAAGAAGGAACTGCAGATGCTGGAAAATCGAAGGTAGACATAAATGCTGGAGAAACTCAGCGGGTGAGGCAGCATCTGTGGAGCGAAGGAAATAGGCCTGAGGTTTTTGAGTACTCAAAGCCCTGTCCTACGGTACGAGATCATTCCAAGAGCTCTCCCGAGTTTGCCCTGATTCGAACTCGGAGATTTACGGTAATGGCCGCTCGTCGGTACTCGGGGCTCTCGTGGTCATTGTTCAACATGTTGAATAATCTTCACGAGTCTTCCTGTGCTTACCTGCCGTTAGTGAGTCTTCCCGAGTACCTGCCGTTAGCACTAAGAGACGTCCCCGAGCTCCGACGTACCCGCTACGTTCATTCTCCATGCTTACCACGAGTTAGATTTTTTTTTTTTAAACTCGGGAGAGCTCTTGGAATGAACACGCACCATGGAACAGGGCTTTTAGTTCATGATAAAATAGGCCAATGTCGGCATGGTTTTGTGAAAGGGAGACCTGACGAAGCTGTTGGAATTCTTTGAGGAAGTAAATAGCAGGATGGACAAAGGAGAGTCAGTGGGTGATGATTACCTAGATTTTCAAAAAGCCTTCGATCAGGCTGCTAAGGAAGATGAGAGCCCACAGTATCAAAGGGCAGATACCAGCATGGATAGCATGTCGGCTGGATGGCAGAAGGCAAAGAGTGGCAATAAAGGGGGCTTTCTCTGGTTGGCTGCCAGTGACTAGTGGAGTTCCGCAGGGGTCAGTGCTGGGGCCGCTACTCTTCACGTTGTATATTAATGATTTGGACGAGGGGATTGAAGGCGTTGTGGAAACTCATGGAAACTTACCGAATAATGAAAGGCCTGGATAGAGTGGATGTGGAAAGGATGTGTCCACTAGTGGGAGAGTCTAGAACCAGACGCCATAACCTTAGAATAAAAGGACATACCTTTAGGAAAGAGATGAGGAGGAATTTCTTTGGTCAGAGGGTGGTGAATCTGTGGAATTCATTGCCACAGAAGGCTGTGAAGGCCAAGTCAATTGATATTTGCAAGGCAGAGATAGATAGATTCTTGATTAGTAAGGGTGTCAGGGGTTATGGGGAGAAGGCAGAATGGGAAGGAGAGGGAAAGATAGACTAGATGTCCCATTCTGTTTCTATCATTTATGAACTTGTGAGACTTTGATTCCCCATTCTCATAATCTGTACTAGGCAAAACATTTCTGCATCCTTCGCTTAACAATTTGATCTATCAGAAGGAGATCATTTCTCTTTTTTTAAACTCGAGTTGTTCACTATGAGGGACCTGCCTCTCCCTTTCCTCGATATCGGCGTCCAGTCCATATGGCACCTGGAGAAAACCTTATGGCTGGGCGATTGAGTTTGGAGAACTGGGGCTGAGCCATGTCCAGTCAAACAGAGCACACAGCATTCCCTCAGGTCTCTTTGCCAATGCAGGCCTTGCCTTAAATTCTCAACTTATTATCCAGAGATTTGTACATTGGCCAACAGAATGCTAGAAAGGAGAGAGTCGCAATCCCCTGTGCTTCAAATTCTACTTGCCACTCACCTCACCGACCATATTTACTGGCAAATGGAGGCCTCCCTGGTGATTCTGGGTAATTTATAATACAGCATGGAAACAGGCCCTTTGCCCCAACTTGCCCACGATGCCCAATCTACACCAGTCCCACCTACCTGCGACTGCCAATGGTTCTGTATGTGAACAGGTACTGTACTCACAGTAAGTGTGGACCTTCATAAAGTCAGGAATTCCCAAATAACACGTCATTTGCCAAAGTAGGATAATGGTGAAAATAAAAAAACCATGTTGAACATAATACCAAGATAAACTATTCTCATCAGTCTACCCCTCCGTTGCCAACATTATATTAAAGCCTATTACACGGTACTCTCATATCTCCCTATCTATGCCAATTATTATTGTATTTATTTCCATTAGCTCGCCCCTCAGCCTCCAATGTTTTTAGAAAAAAACATTCCAAGTTTATCCAACCTTCTGTTTGAAGCTAACATCCCACCAGTCAGCATTCTGGTCAATATTATACTGCAAAACTCCCATTCCAGTGACTAAGAGTTAAATTTGGACAGCTTGACAGCAATGTTTTGCACTAGTCCAATTGAAGATTATTAAAACAGCAACAAACAACCTTGGGGCATTGTAGGTAGACAAAAAATGCTGGAGAAACTCAGCGGGTGAAGCAGCATCTATGGAGAGAATAGGCGACGTTTCGAGTCTCGACCCTTCTTCAGACTGATGGGAGGGTCTCGACCCAAAACGTCGCCTATTCCTTCTCTCCATAGATGCTGCCTCACCCGCTGAGCTTCTCCAGCATTTTTTTGTCTACCTTCGATATTTTCCAGCATCGGCAGTTCTTCCTTAAACGCCTCGGCGCATTGTGATCAGTTATTACATTTATGACTAACCTGAGCACCCAGGTCATTGTACAGGAGCTTCAGGACCGTCAGCTGCTCATCCATCTGTTTGGGATTGTCCGACTGCTGTTTCTGAACGATCTGCCTTCCAGTCTTTATCACTGTCTCCACCTCAAGTTTCACCTCACTCAGGGTTTTGTACAGTTTCTAACACAGGGAAAGTTTTTGGTTATCGACATTGCGATGGAATTTCCCAACAGCACAACAATGAATTACATACAGAGTATCCCGAGGTTAGTTATGTTCCCAACGCCCCCCTTTAATTCCCCTAATGGGGAATGGTGGGAGGAAGTAGGGGGAAACTCCAATTAAAATTAAATTCCTAATAATCCTGAATTTTCATTTGGTGATAAAATATATTTTCCCAAGATTGGCCATTTATATAAATCAAACTCCACGTGTTAACAGCATCTCTGTTCAGTTTAGTTGATTGTCACGTGTACCGAGCTTTTGTTGGGTGCTATCCAGTCAGCAGAAAGATAATAAATGATTACAATCGAGCCATTTACAAGATACAGATACATAACAAGGGAATAACGTTTAGTGCAAGGTAAAACCAGCAAAGGATCAAGGATAGTCCGAGGGTCACCAATGAGGTAGATAGTAGTTCAGGACTGCTCTCTGGTTGTGGTAGGATGATTCAATTGCCTGATAACAGCTGGGAAGAAACTGTCCCTGAATCTGGAGGTGTGCGTTTTCACACTTTTGTACCTTTTGCCTGACGGGAGAGGGGAGAAGAGGGAGTGGTCAGGGTGCGACACGTCCGTGATTATGCTGCTGGCCTTGCCGAGGCAGCGTGAGGTATAAATGGAGTCAATGGAAGGGAGGTTGGTTTGTGTGATGCTCTTAGGAAGGCCAAAAAGAACAATGAAACGTCTTCAGCGAATCAGATTAAAGAAAATACCTAGGATTTTAAAGTCTACATTAAAAACAAAAGAGTAAACAGGGAGGAGGTGGGACCATTCAAAGATAACATGACGAATTTGTCCTGGAATTGTAGGAGTTAGGCAAGGTACTAAACAAGTACTTTGCATTATATTTACCAAGGAGATGGACATGGAGGATAGCGAGATCTACATCCTAGAGGACATATGTTTAAGGTGAGGGGGGGGGGGGGGGGGGGGAAAGATGTAATAGGAACTTGAAGGGTAACATTTTCACACAAAAGTTGATGGATGTATAGAACGAGGTGCTGGAGGAGGTAGTTGAGGCAGGTACTATCATAACGTTTACGAAACATTTAGACAGGTACATGGATAGGACCAGTTCAGAGGGATATGGGCCAAACAAAGGCAGATGGGACTATTGTAGCCGATGTGGGCAAGTTGGGCTGAAGGGCCTTTCCCACGCTGTACAGCTCTATGACTCTATCAGCGTAGAAATTACTAATACGCAAGAGCAGTTTAGGCTCAAGAGCGAGATAATGTCGGGGCATTAAAGTCGATAAATCCCCTGGGCATGATGGGATTTATCCCAAATTAT
The DNA here is from genome assembly GCF_010909765.2 of Amblyraja radiata. NCBI lineage: Eukaryota > Metazoa > Chordata > Chondrichthyes > Rajiformes > Rajidae > Amblyraja > Amblyraja radiata. The sequence goes on along the minus strand of NC_045963.1, from coordinate 5,471,515 downwards.
TAAGAGAAACAAAGAGGCAGCACAGTGGTGCAGTGGCAGAGTTGTTGCTTTACAGCGCTTACAGCACCGGAGACCCGGATTCGATCCCGACAACGGGTGCTGTCTGTACGTAGTTTGTACATTCTCCCCGTGGGTTTTCCCCGAGATCTTCGGTTTCCTCTCACACTCCAAAGACGTAGAAGTATGTAGGTAAATTGGCTTGGTGCAAGTGTGAATTTTCTTAGTGTGTGTAGGATAGCGTTCATGTGCGGGGATCGCTGGTCGGTGTGGACTCGGTGAACCTGTTTCTACGCTGTATCTCTAAAACGGCGATTCCAGGGTACTTGATAAAGATCTTTGCAACTTCACAAGCCCCAGGCGAGCTCCCAGAAGGCTGGAGACTAGCCAGACTTACGGAAAGTGGAGATAGCCCAGAAGATTATAGGCCGCTGAGCCCCATATCAGTTGTAGGGAAGCTATTCAGAAGAAATCTTCTCGATAGGATTTACTCCCATTTCAAAGGGAATGCGTTAATTCGGGACAGTAATGGCTTTGTACGCAGCAGGTCATGCCTCAACTTGATTGTGCCTTTTGAGAAAGTGACCGATGAGGGGAGGGCAGTGGATGTTGTCTACATGGATTTCAGGGGAATTGAAAAAGTTCCCCATGTTAGGTTGATCCAGATGCAAGGGATTCACAGTGACTTGGTCCTATAGATTCATAACTGGCTTAGTCATAGAAGACAGAAGGGTGGTGTGGAAGGGCATTATTCTGGCTAGAGGTCGGTGACCAGTGGAAGTCCACAGGGGTCTGTGCTGGAGCCGCTGTTGCTCGTAATGTATATAAATGACATGGGCGTAAATGTAGATGGGTTAGTTAGTCATTTCGCAGACGACAAGGTTGCGCGAGTTCCAGACACTGAAGTACACTGTCAGGGAATGGACAGAGAAATGGGAGATAGTGTTTTTGTTTAGTTTAGAGATACAGGGCAGAAACAGGCCCTTCGGCCCACCGGGTCCGCGCAGACCAGCGATCCCCACACATTAACACTATCCTACACACACCAGGGACAATTTTTACATTTACCAAGCCAATTAACTTACCAACCTGTACGTCTTTGGAGTGTAGGAGGAAACCAAAGATCTCGGAGAAAACCCACGCAGGTCACGGGGAGAACGTACAAACTCCGTACACACAGCACCCGTAGTCGGGATGGAACCTGGGTCTCCGGCGCAGCATTCGCTGTAATGCCCCTGTCCCACTTAGGAAACCTGAACGGAAACCTCTGGAGACTTTGCGCCCCACCCAAGGGTTCCGTGCGGTTCCCGGAGGTTGCAGGTGGTTGCCGGAGGTTGCAGGTAGTGGAAGCAGGTGGGGAGACTGACAAAAACCTCCGGGTTTGCGCCCCACCCAAGGTTTCCGTTCAGGTTTCCTAAGTGGGACAGGGGCTTAAGGCAGCAACTCTACCGCTGCGCCACCGTGATCGCCCTTTAATACAAGCAAGTTAGAGATTGAAGGGAGACTTGATAGAAGTATATAAAATTATGATACATGGGGTAGACAGTCAGAACCTTTTACCCCAGGGTGGAAATGTCCAACGCTAGAGGGCATGGCTATAAGGTGAGAGGGAGAAAGTTTAATGGGGATGTATTATAGACAGAGGGTGGTGGGGGCCTGGAACAGGTTTCCAGGGGTGTTGGTGGAGGCAGATACGACAGTGGCGGCTTTTAGACAGGCACATTGAGGTGCTTGAAATAGAGGGATATGGATTATGAGCAGGCAGATGAGATCGGTTCAGCTAGGTATCATGTTCGGCACAAACATTGTGGGCCGAAGGGCTCATTTCTGTGCTGTGCTATTCTATGTGTAAGAAGAACTGCAGATGCTGATTTAAATCGAAGGTAGACACAAAATGCTGGAGTAACTCTGCGGGTGAGGCAGCATCTCTGGAGAGAAGGAATGTGCGACGTTTCGGGTGGAGGTCTCGACCCGAACCGTCGCCCATTCCATCTCTCCAGAGATGCTGCCTCACCCGCTGAGTTAGTCCAGCATTTTGTGTCTGTACTGTTCAATGTTCTATGGTTGGAGCTTAGAAATAAGAAAGGCGCCAGAACACTAATGGGATTGTACTGTGGGCTCCCCAATAGCAAGCAGGAAAAGATATGTAGGCAAATTACCGATAGGTGCCAAAACAGTGAGTGAGTGATTTTAACTTTCCCAATATGGACTGAACCTGCTCAATGCTATAAGTATGGGCGGAGCAGAACATAGTGAGGTGTATGCAGGAGGATTTCTTGGACTGTGGGTAGTCCAACTCGAGAATGGAACATATTGGACCTTGTGTTGGGAAATGATGTTTCAGTAGAAGAGCATTTTGGAGATAGGGATTACAAAGGTGCGGCACGGTGGCGCAGTGGTAGAGCTACTGCCTTACAGCGCCAGAGACCTAGGTTTGATCCTGACTACGGGTGCCGTCTGTACCGAGTTTGTACCTTCTCCCCGTGACCTGCGTGGGTTTTCTCCGTGATCTCCAGTTTCCTCCCACACTCCAAAGACGTACAGGTGTGTAGGTTAATCGGCTTGGTACAAATGTAAAAAACTGTCCCTAGTGTATGTAGGGTAGTGTTAATGTGCGGGGATCGCTGGTCGGTGGGCCTGTTTTCACCCTTTATCTCTAAACTAAACTCCATATGCTTTAGGTACACAAAATTGCTGGGGAAACTCAGCGGGTGCAGCAGCATCTATGGAGCGAAGGAAATAGGCGACGTTTCGGGCCGAAACGTCGCCTATTTCCTTCGCTCCATAGATGCCGCTGCACCCGCTGAGTTTCCCCAGCAATTTTGTGTACCTTCGATATTCCAGCATCTGCAGTTCCCTTTTGAACTCCACATGCTTTAGGATTGTTTTGAATAGGGAAAAAACTGCACCTTATTTTATTCCTGCAAAGTTAATTTATCATGTTAAATGTTTTTTTATAAATATGCAAATGAAATTTGCTCTTGCTATCCTTCCTAGCAAAATCCCAACATTTGAAGCACTTGACCTGTAGGGACCATTAAGTACATTATATAAGTCAGCACATTATAGCCATGTCTAACATTTTGAATATTTTTGTTATCTGTCTGTACGTTTGTAGGTGGGATTTGATATGTAGAAGGGGTGTGTCTATTTCTAAAGGAGGCTAGCACAGACTCATAGATTAGGAGTCAGTTGGGTCTCGGAAGGATGGTGAGAATAGTTTTTATCACACACGAATCATGGTCACGACACACACGTTAATGAGACGACATACCTTTATAAGACAAACTTTCATATGATTTATATGTGATGAATGGAGCAGCGATTCTTTATTTCTTTGCTATGTCTTACTTCAATAAAAGACTAATTAATCAAGAAACAACATCTGGAAGATTTGTTTTAACAATCTCAAGTGTGTTGTGAGTGTGTAAACTATACCTCGCCGGGGAGTAACGGCTATCAAAGTTGGACAAAGAGAACATAATCAGAAACTGCCATTATATGACCTTTTACTGATTTTCTGCCAAGTGATCACACAGTTATGGAAAGGGTATATCGCTGTATCACGATTCAGCGGCCGATTATATTTTCCTGCTATTGCTCACAAATAAAGACTTGGCAGGCTAAATCATCTGATGCGGCTCCATAATAGTCCAGGACACTCACCATACAATTGTCCAACTGCGATTCTATTCCCTCAGGCTCAACGGTTTGCATATCCAGCACATGCAAATCAGCTTTAACACTGTTCAAAACACGCTTGCAGTCAAGCATGCGCTGCTCAAAATTTGCTGGCTTCTGGAAAAGCTGGAACTTTGTTGACACTTCCCGAAGTTTCCTCTGTCAATTGCACAAAGCACCCAACTTGTGAAGACTTAAATTCAGCAACGTCTTATATATTGTTAGTTTACGTGTAACTACTTATGGCAATACAGGAAAAGGGCACAAAATTAAAATATATCGGCAACTTGAGATGTATGCAAATTAATATAACGGTGCTTTAGCGACTAAAGTTCAAAAAATGTAGTTTTAGAGCACGGCACTCGAAAGAACATGCATAGAATGACAAGGACAAGAATAAAGTGAAAACCCAGAAGTACCGTCTACAATCCTCAATGCAGCAAAGCCTGTAGAAACAGACATGGGAAGATAGAGAGACACATAAGTAAAAAATAGATGGGAGACATTCCAGACAGAAAACATCAACTTTACATAAAGCAGCACTGCAGAAGAAACAAACTTCAAACATTCTGATCTAAAAGCAAATATCTGCATATACAAGAAATCCAAAATGTAAACAGAAGATTCTGGAGAACTCATGGTGGATTTTCAACCTGAAATGCTAATACGGTTCTTTCTCCAGAGATGCGGCACGGGCCTACTGAGTGGCTCTGGAGTTTACAGTTTTATATAACTATTTAATTTTGGAACAGAACCACAACAATTATGCAAGTGGGACCCTGATGCACAATTTGAATCCAAGTATAAACTCCTTTACAGTAGGATAGAGAGCACAGCCTTGGTCATTCAGTCCAGGAGATTAAATAAAAGATGAAAAACCTTCAGCAAACTTCAACCTTCATAAACAGTTGTAACGTCATGCATTTTCCAATGTTATTGCCAATTAACTGGGCTAATCAAAATGGCTTTGTAAGTGAGAGAGCCTGTCTTACGAATCTGATTGAGATTTTTGAAGAAATAACCAAAAAGGTTGATCATGGCAAAAATGTAGATGTTATCTACATGGGCCAAAAAGGTTCTGCATGTTAGGAATGGAATCCTAGATGGAATGGAATTGAGGGAGAGACTGCTGACTGGGACCATGGAAGGAAGCAGAGGGGAATGGCGAAAGGATATTTTTCGGAATGGCGGCCTGTGACCAGCGGTGTGCCTCAATAATCGGTGCTGGGCCCTTGGCTGTTTATACCAATGTTTTCGACGAGAATGTACAAGGCTTGATTAGTAAGTTTGCAACTGACAATAATGTGAGGGGTATCGTAAAGATGGTTATCAAAAAATTCAGAAGACAATGCAGGGAATGGCAGGGCCTGGGGGGGGGGGGGGGGGGTGTCGTAGAGCAGGAACCTAGGAGTGGAGATACATAGCATCTTGAAAGTGACATCACAGGTGGATAGGGTGGTCAAGAAGACTTTAGAAACATTGAGTATAGAAGTTGGGATCTTATGTTACAGTCGTACAGGACATTGGTGAGGCCACATTAGGTCAATTTTAGCCATCCTGCTATAAGAAGGATGTTGATAAGATTGGAAGAGTGCTGAGAATATTTACAAGGGTGTTGCCAGGACCTGAAGGCCTGAGCTACAGGGAAAGGTTGAGCAGGTTACAACTATGTTCCTTGAAGCACAGGAGGAAAAGGGGTGATCTTATAGAGGTGTATAAGATCTGGAGAGCAATAGACAAGAGTGTGGGAATATGGGAATCTAGAATTTAAGTTGAGAAGGGAAACATTTAATAGGAACCTGAAGGGAAACTTTTTCACACAGAGGGTGATGGATACATGCACCAAGCTGCCCGATGAGGTAGTTGAGGCAGGTACTATCACAACATTTAAAAGACATTTGGACAGGTACATGGATAGGGAAGAGGGATATGGGTTAAATGCAGGCAGGTGGGACTAGTGCAGATGGGGCACTTTGGTCGGCATGGGCATGCTGGGCCAAGGGGGTTTTACAGTGTAATATGAATCTATGGCACTAAATATGGTTTATTATATTGAATGTAACACCTAAAACCAATTGATGATTTAATAATTAGAAAGCCTTTAGGTACATTGTCCTTCATCAGTTAGGGTACTGGATATAGAGGTTGAGGCTGTACTTGGGGTCCTGTGTTCGGTTTTGGTTACCTTTCTATAAGAAGTCTGCCATTAATTTAGAAAGAGCGCAAAGAAGATTCACAAGGACGTTGCCATGACTTGAGGGGCTGAGCTAGAGGGAGAGGTTGGGCAGACTAGGACTTTATTTCTTGGAGAGCAGAGGATGAGAGATGATTTTATAGGGGTGTATAACATCAGAGGGGAATGGGTATGGTGAATGAACAGAGTAGGGGAATCAAGAACTAGAGGACATAGGGTTAGGATGAGAGCGGCAAGAATGAATATGAACCTGAGGGGCAACTTCTTCACTCAATGTGGTGGGTATATGCAATGAGTTGCTCGAGGAGGTCGTTGAGGCACATACTATAACAGGATTTTAAAAACATTTTAGATAGGGGCATGGATATATACATCCAAACACTGGCAAATGGGACGAGTTTAGATGGAGCATCCTGGTTGGCATTGACAAGATGGGCCGAAGGGCCAGTTTTCTTGACTATGACTCAAAGTCATCCAATTAACTTACTTTTTCTTCTACTTGCCCAACTTTAAAATTCAGCAGTTTTCCTATTCTTCTATCAGTGTATGTGGAGAAGGGAGCAATTCGCACACTTGGCCTTTGCTTCCAAAAACCCAAAATGCAAAATCCATCAATCTTTATTCATTTTCAATCAATGGACATGGTTGTCACGGGCAAAGGCAGCAGTTATTGGCCACCCTGTGATTGCCCCAGACATGTACATGCTATAACATTTCAGTGGGCTATTCCATGTACACAACATTACAGCAGTACTAGCGACACAAAGACCGTACTTGGTCCCGACACCAGATCTCCATCGCTTAGGGGAATTCATGGACCAGAAGCAATCTTCCAACAATCCAATCATTTCACAGTAATGATTAACATTAGCTTATCATTCCACATTTATTCAATGCTAATGGGGCTGTCCCACTTAGGCGATTCTTTAGGCAACTGCCGGCGACTGTTATAGTCGTGGCAGGTCGGCAAAAAACCGGCGGCAACTTACGACATCCTGGCGACAGCACCTATGTCAGGAGAAGTCAAGCTACGTTCCATGGCGTCAAGCTCACTGTCGCCGAAAATGTTTCAACATGTTGAAAATTTAGCGGCAACCAGAAAGACGCCACGACTTTGTGCGAGTGAGGAGACAACTCCCGGCAACCACCGGCAACAAACTAGTCGCCTGTAGTCACCTAAAAAAAAAATCGCGTAAGTGGGACAGGCCCATGAGGAATTTAGTTCTCCAGATTAATCTGGATAATTTGTTAAATAACAAATGATTAAATAACAAATGATAACAAGTCCTCTCATACCTGAAGTAAATCCAACTGAGTGCCTCCTCGAGAATAAGGCCTGTTATCTACTAATGGAAGGCTTCCCACATTACTGGTCTTCAACTCTTCCAAGCTGGTCTCATGGGCTGCAATATTCGCCTGAATTTTCTGATGATAATAATAGAGAAAAAAAGATTAATCAACACTGTGAACGCCTTAAAAAGACACAAAGTGTTGGAGTAACTTATCCTGAAGGAGGATCCTAACCCAAAACGTCGCCTTTCCATGTTCTCCAGAGTTACTCCAGCATTTTGTGTGTTTTGTTTTGTAAACCAGCATCTGTAGTCCCTGGTGTCTACTGTAAACATCTTAATTGAAAGCTATTGGACAAATACTTAGTTTGTTAAATCACATACTGTTAACCTGAATGCTTTCATAAACTCTCATCCAAGGAAGGACTTGGAATCACTTTCTTCGTGGTCATTTGTACAGTTTTTTTTAACAGTTTATACAACCAGATACAAATTTATTAAGTGTACAAACAGATGATTGCGTTTCACCTAGCCCACACCTAACAACGGCCTGCTTCCTTTATTTCCTTTACATTTTTGCACATCTCTCATTCATTTGTTCCATATCTCTCTTTTCCCTTTCCCCTGGCTCTCAGTCTGAAGAAGGGTCATAACCCAAAAAAACGTCACCTATTCCTTTTCTCCAGAGATGCTGTCTGACCCGCTGAGTTACTCCAGCATTTTGTGTCTATCTTCGGTGTAACGCAGCATCTGCAGTTCCTTCCTACAACTTGCCTTATGAAAGTCACTTCATAATTAACAGCTCAATAGACAATAGACAATAGGTGCAGGAGTAGGTCATTTGGCCTTTCGAGCCAGCACCGCCATTCAATGTGATCATGGCTGATCATCCCCAATCAGTACCCCGTTCCTGCCTTCTCCCCATATCCCATGACTCCGCTCTTTTTAAGAGCCCTATCTAGCTCTCTCTTGAAAGCATCCACAGAACCTGCCTCCACCGCCCTCTGAGGCAGAGAATTCCACAGACTCACCTCTCTCTGTGAGAAAAATTGTTTCCTTGTCTCCGTTCTAAATGGCTTACTCCTTATTCTTAAACTGTGGCCACTGGTTCTGGACTCCCCCAACATCTGGAACATGTTTCCTGCGTGTCCAAGCCCTTAACAATCTTATATGTTTCAATGAGATATCCTCTCATCCTTCTAAACTCCAGAGTGTACAAGCCCAGCTGCTCCATTCTCTCAGCATATGACAGTCCCGCCATCCCGGGAATTAACCTTGTAAACCTACGCTGCACTCCCTCAATAGCAAGAATGTCCTTCCTCAAATTAGGGGACCAAAACTGCACCCAATACTCCAGGTGTGGTCTCACTAGGGCTCTGTACAACTGCAGAAGGACCTCTTTGCTCCTATATTCGATTCCTCTTGTTATGAAGGCCAACATGCCATTCGCTTTCTTCACTGCCTGCTGTACCTGCATGCTTACTTTCATAGACTGATGTACAAGGACCCCCAGAGTTCAGGCTTGAATATTCACCAGGTTTTGTTGTTCATGGGTACAGAATGCTTTATTAACTGAGAGTAGAGCTGAATAACTCAATCACCTAATTCTGACCTCAAAATGTAGGGAGGATAATCATTGAAGCAGCTGCATACCCTGCAGTAAACCATAGTCAAGAGATAAGATGGAATCAAGTTATTCAGAATTGAGTGTAGACAAAATTGCTGGAGAAACTCAGCGGGTGAGGCAGCATCTATGGAGCGAAGGAAATAGGCAACGTTTCGGGCCGAAACCCTTCTTCAGACAGCTCCATACATGCTGCGGCACCCGCTGAGTTTCTCCAGCATTTTTGTCTACCTTCGATTTTCCAGCATCTGCAGTTTCTTCTTAAACATTCGGAGTTGAGTTATGGTTTTTAGTTTTAGAGTGTGAAAACAGGTCCGTCGGCTCACTGAGTCAATGCCAAACACCCATACACTGGCTCTGCATTATCCCACTTACACCTCCTACACACTTGGGCAATTTACAGAAGCCAATTAACCTACAAGCCTGCAGGTTATTGGAATGAGGGAGGAAACCGGAGCACCTGAAGAAAACCCACGCAGTCACAGGGAGAACGTACAAACTCCACACTGTTGTGTGGTACCTGCAGTTCCTAGTTTCTTCTTTATTCGTGTTAACTGCTCGAGACAGCTAGGCTTTCTCCACTGATCTGGGATATTTTATGTCCATCTATTATGATAGCAGACCAGCCTCCACTTAATGTTTCATCCAAAGGAACGTACCTCCCAGTGCACCACTCTCTCAGGCACCAATACCATTCTTGATTTTTGTACTTTAGTTTAGAGATACACGGCGCAAACAGACCCTTCAGCCCACCGAGTCTGCACCGACCGGCGATCCCCTGTACACGAGCACTATCCTACACACTACGGACAATTTACAATTAAAGCCAATTAAGCTACAAACCTGTTCGTCTTTGGAGTGTGGGAGGAAACCAAAGATCTCGGAGTAAACCCACGCAGATCAAGGGGAGAACGTACAAACTCCGTACAGACAAGCACCCTTGGTCAGGATCGAACCTGGGTCTTGCGCGCTGTAAAGCAGCAACTCTACCACTGTGCCACCGTGCCGTCTTATCTCTATCTCTGAAGTGCGGCTTGATCTCACAACCTGTGTACCAGAGTGAGAGGACTACCAAGTGGCCAAGGTTGGTAGCTTATTAAGATTTCTGTTGAAGTATAAAGATAAACAGTGAAGATGGCACTCAAGAATTGCAGCTTGATCTTGATCAGCTGGGCAAGAAGGGATGGCTCATTTAAATGTCAGGCTTTGCATTTGGGAAGTCAAACCAGGGCAGGACCTTGACAAGAAACGGCAATGTTAGAGTAGAGGGATCTTCGAGTACAGGTACATGGTTCCCCGAAAATGGCGTCCCAGGTAGATAAGGTGATGAATGCTTTCAGCACACTTCCCTTCATCAGTCCGTGAATTGAGCACAGTAAACCCTCGTTATAACAGACCATAGCAGGGGCAATGGCGTCTGTTATTGGCGATTGTCCACTATCACCGTGTAAGGAATTATCATTGTATAAGTAATAGAAACTAACAACTGCAATTGCTGGTTATTACATAAATGGACACAAAGTGCTAGAGTAACTAAGCAGATCAGGCAGCATTTCTGTAGCACATGGATCGGGTCCAGGCCCTTCTTCATTACAGACATGGGTAACCTTCCAAGTGAAAGGATGCCCTGAGGTCCCACTTAAATCTCTCCCCTCTCACCTGAAATAATTGAAATAATTTAATTGCCACACAACCAAGGTCGGTGGTATTTGGGTTGCCAGCAGTGGTACAATAATAAAGAACACAACCACAATAAAAATTTTACACAAACATCCACCACAGCATTCATCACTGTGGTGGGAGGCACAGAGCTTGGCCAGTCCTCCTCCATTTCCCCCCGTGGTCGGGACCTCCACCCTCCACAGCCGTTGCTGCGGGCGTCCAGATGGTAAGGGACAAAGTCAAATTCAAGGTGAGTCCAGGATCGGCTCTTCCCAACCAGAGACCGCGGCTTCAGGCTGGTGTAGGCCGGCGGTCAAAGTTTTAAAGTACCTGCCGTGCCGCAGCCGGAAGCACCGCAGTCTGCAGGGCCGGCGGTCGAAGCTCCCCTCCAGGGGAGATGATAAGTCCATGCCGCACCCGCGGTAGAAGACGGCCGCGGGCCGGCAGTGAAAGCTTCTTCTTCCCCCCGGGTCCTCCACGAGGGATCCCGGGCTGTAGACGCCGCACCAGCTGGAGCTTCAGGCTGCCGGCTGCCGCGGGCCAGCGTAACGGAGCGCTCCCCTCCAGCGAGGTCTCACCCGCTCCGCGCCGAGAGTCCACGCTGTGCCCGCCGCTGAAGCTCCGGGCGTGTCTCCGGGAAAGTCGGCGCCGATCCATGCTGTTAGGCCATGGGGGAGGCGACCTGAAAAAGTCGCCTCTCCATGGAAGAGGCGGCCGAGACGGTTTCCCCCTTACCCCCCCACACCACCCCCCACACTTAACACACAAAGAAACATTAAAAACAGACTTTTAAACATACTAAAAAAATAAAAAAAGTTGAAAAAAGACAGACGCGCTGCCGACAGGCTGCTGCCAGTGCAGCGCCCCCTACAATGTCCTATTGATGCCCTCATGATCTTGTACACCTTAATAAGATCACCCCTCAGCCTCCTATGTGTCAGAGAAAAAAGTCTCAGCCTATCCAACTTCTCTCTATAACTCAAATTCACAAACCCAGGTAACATTCTGGAGAAACTCTTTTGCACCCTTCTATGTTAATGACAACCTCCTTATAACTGGGTGACAACAACAGCACACAGTACTCCAAGTGTAATATCACCAATGACTTGTATAGCTTCATTACAATGTCTCAACATTTGTGTAGGAAGGAACTGCTGATACTGGTTCAAACCGAAGATAGACAAAATGCTGGAGTAACTCAGCGGGACAGGTACCATCTCAGGAGAGTGGGAATGGGGGACGTTTCAGATCGAGACCCTTCTTCAAACTGAAGAAGGGTCTCAACCCGAAATGTCACCCATTCCCTGTCAACATTAGTACTCAATCCCCTTCCCATTGAAGGCAAGCATGCTAAATGCCTTTTCCATCACACTATCCACATGACTTACCACTTGAATTCTCAGTGAATACATGAACGTTGAATTCTCCAATTTCAGGTGACTAACCTACAAACATCCCCCCCCCCCTTTCCCGCTCACTTCCTTTCTTTTAAAATCTTTTTATTCGTTTTTTTAAAAAACAAAAACAAAACAACAAAAAGAATAATGATAAACATAACAATTATATTGATACATAGGGATCAGGATTACATTAATGTGTTTAAGAAGGAACTGCAGATGCTGGAAAATCGAAGGTACACAAAAATGCTGGAGAAACTCAGCGGGTGCAGCAGCATCTATGCAGCGAAGGAGATAGGCAACGTTTCGGGACTAAACCCTTCTTCAGACCCGGTATAACCTAAATACGAGTCCAGTGTCAAAATACACATTGAATATAGACCTCCCGGTCTCTATGTAAATATAGTTAAATATTTAAAAGAAATCTTACATTTATAAAAAAAACAAAAAGATAAAAAGAAAAAAAAGAGAAAAAAGGAAAAAACAAAACCCCCCCAAACTAGAAAAAAAAAGCAAAACAGAATCTGGGCTGCAAAGAATTTCAACAATTAAAGTCCCTGTTTGTCGTCAAGTCCGCTCCACCATCCCGCTCACTTCCTGTGCCCACCTAGACACTCACCCATTTCACCCTTTCCTTTATCCCTTCTACATATTCATTCCACTAGCTTTACATTTCGATCTCACACCATTTGTGTTTTCATCTCTGCCCTTTATCCAACCAACTGTTAATCAAAATCTTACCATGAGTGAGCTACTGGCCTGATCCCCAACCCCCTCCTCTCTCCACTCTCCCAGCTTCCCCCCCCCACTATAATCAATTTGAAGAAGGGTTCCAACACAAAACATATTCTTCTGAGATGCTGCTTGACCACGGTTTCCAACGCTTTATATCTTTTTATTGTAATCAGCATTTACAGTTCCTTGTACATTCTCCAGTCATCTGGAACTTCAGTTGTGGCCAAACATGATGCAAGTATCTCTGTAAAGGTCTCCACAATTCCCTCCATAGCTTCCCTCCCACAAGATCAGATGATGCACATGGCCTCTTATGTTTCTACACAAACATAGCCATGCTGATCTTTAAGGGGACCGGTTTCTTTCCCGAGACACCCTGTTATTCTTAATATACGTGCAGAATAGAACATTGGAAAGTACAGCACTAGAACAGGTCCTTCGGCCCACAATATCCATACCAAGCATTATGCCAAGATAAACTATACTAATCTGCCTTTGCACGATCCATACCCTTTCATTTACTTCACATCTCTGTACCTATCTAAAGGCTACCATTCTATCTGCTTCCACCACTACCATTGGCAGTGCATTCCAGGCACCCACCACCACCCTCTGGGTAAAAACACTTGCCCTATAGATTTCCTTTCAACTTTGCCCCTCTGACCTTCTGGACTCCCCCAACATCATGTTCCCGATGTTGGGAGAGTCCAGAACCAGGGGACACAGTTTAAGAATAAGGGGCAAGCCATTTAGAACGGAGATGAGGAAAAACCTTTTCACCCAGAGAGTTGTGAATCTGTGGAATTCTCTGCCTCAGAAGGCAGTGGAGACCAATTCACTGGATGTTTTCAAGAGAGAGTTAGATAGAGCTCTTAAAGATAGTGGAGTCAAGGGATATGGGGAGAAGGCAGGAACGGGGTACTGATTGTGGATGATCAGCCACGATCACAGTGAATGGCGGTGCTGGCTGGAAGGGCCGAATGGCCTCCTCCTGCACCTGTTGTCTATTGTCTAAAGCTATGCCCTCTTATCTTTGATATTTCCACCCTGGAAACAAGGTTCTGACTGTCTACCCTATCTATGTTCCCTCATAATTCTATATACTTCTCAGCCTCTGGCATTCTAGGGAAAACAATCCCAGTTGGTCCAACCTCTCCTTGAGGACTAAGCTGATGGGACAAGCCCAAGATCGGCATGTACTCGGACGTAAAGGAACAGCGCCCCAATGCAGTCCCGGACTTTATTATTACCACTGTAATTAGAATAAACCACATGAGTTCACCCTACTGCAAGTATCAGTGTGGTCTCTGCCAAACCCAGCATCATCCCTGATGCCATGCAACATTACTTTCATATGTTGAGGTTAACAAAACTGCAATTCCATCCCTCAAACAGTCAAAATCATAGAAACATAGAAAATAGGTGCCGGAGTATGCCATTCGGTCCTTCGAGCCAGCTCCGTAATTCAATATGATCATAGAAACATAGAAACATAGAAATTAGGTGCAGGAGTAGGCCATTCGGCCCTTCGAGCCTGCACCGCCATTCAATATGATCATGGCTGATCATCCAACTCAGTATCCCGTACCTGCCTTCTCTCCATACCCTCTGATCCCCTTAGCCACAAGGGCCACATCTAACTCCCTCTTAAATGATAGCCAATGAACTGGCCTCGACTACCCTCTGTGGCAGAGAGTTCCAGAGATTCACCACTCTCTGTGTGAAAAAAGTTCTTCTCATCTCGGTTTTAAAGGATTTCCCCCTTATCCTTAAGCTGTGACCCCTTGTCCTGGACTTCCCCAACATCGGGAGCAATCTTCCTGCATCTAGCCTGTCCAACCCCTTAAGAATTTTGTAAGTTTCTATAAGATCCCCTCTCAATCTCCTAAATTCTAGAGAGTATAAACCAAGTCTATCCAGTCTTTCTTCATAAGACAGTCCTGACATCCCAGGAATCAGTCTGGTGAACCTTCTCTGCACTCCCTCTATGGCAATAATGTCCTTCCTCAGATTTGGAGACCAAAACTGTACGCAATACTCCAGGTGTGGTCTCACCAAGACCCTGTACAACTGCAGTAGAACCTCCCTGCTCCTATACTCAAATCCTTTTGCTATGAAAGCTAACATACCATTCGCTTTCTTCACTGCCTGCTGCACCTGCATGCCTACTTTCAATGACTGGTGTACCATGACACCCAGGTCTCGCTGCATCTCCCCTTTTCCTAGTCGGCCACCATTTAGATAATAGTCTGCTTTCCTGTTTTTGCCACCAAAATGCATAACCTCACATTTATCCACATTATACTGCATCAGCCAAACATTTGCCCACTCACCCAGCCTATCCAAGTCACCTTGCAGTCTCCTAGCATCCTCCTCACAGCTAACCCTGCCCCCCAGCTTAGTGTCATCCGCAAACTTGGAGATATTGCCTTCAATTCCCTCATCCAAATCATTAATATATATTGTAAATAGCTGGGGTCCCAGCACTGAGCCTTGCGGTACCCCACTAGTCACTGCCTGCCATTGTGAAAAGGACCCGTTTACTCCTACTCTTTGCTTCCTGTTTGCCAGCCAGTTCTCTATCCACATCAATACTGAACCCCCAATGCCGTGTGCTTTAAGTTTGTATACTAATCTCTTATGTGGGACCTTGTCGAAAGCCTTCTGGAAGTCCAGATACACCACATCCACTGGTTCTCCCCTATCCACGCTACTAGTTACATCCTCAAATAATTCTATAAGATTCGTCAGACATGATTTACCTTTTGTAAATCCATGTTGACTTTGTCCAATGATTTCACCACTTTCCAAATGTGCTGCTATCCCATCTTTAATAACTGACTCTAGCAGTTTCCCCACTACCGATGTTAGACTACCTGGTCTGTAATTCCCCGTTTTCTCTCTCCCTCCCTTCTTAAAAAGTGGGGTTACGTTTGCTACCCGCCAATCCTCATGGCTGATCATCCAATATCAGTACCCCGTTCCTGCTTTCTCTCCACATCCCTTGATTCCGTTAGCCCCAAGAGTTATATCTATCTCTCTTGAAAACATCCAGTGAATTGGACTCCACTGCGCTCTGTGGCAGAGAATTCCACACATTCACAACTCTTTGGGTGAAAAAGTTTTTCCTCATCTCAGTCCTAAATGGCCAACCCCTTATTCTTAAACTGTGACCCCTGGTTCTGAACTCCCCCAACATCAGGACCATTTTTCCTGCATCTAGCCTGTCCAATCCCTTAAGAATTTTATGTTTCTATAAGATCCCCTCTCATCCCTCTAAATTCCAGTGAATACAAGCCCAGTCGACCTATTCTTTCATCATATGTCAGTCCCTTCATCCTGGGAATCAACCTGGTGAACCTATGCTGCATTCCCTCAATAGCAAGAATGTCCTTCCTCAAATTAGGAGACCAAAACTACACAAAATACTCAAGGTGTGGTCTCACCAGGGCTCTGTTCAACTGCAGTAGGACCTCCTTGATCCTATATCTCAAATCCTCTTGCAATGAAGGCCAACACGCTTTCTTCACTGCCTGCTATACCTGCATGCTTACCTTTCTATACGTTTCTATAATATTCCCTCTCATCCTTCGATCCAAGTCACCCTACAGCCTCATAGCATCCTTCTCGCAGCTGCCACCCAGCTTTGTGTCATCCGCAAAGTTAAGTTTAACCAGGTGTTTGTCATTTGCCTGAGGATTATCTTAGAAACTCAGTGCAGGGTTTAATTGTTTAGCTGCTAAACCTCTTGTGGATTTTTACTTCAGATACTACATAAACGCACGTCCTTGTGATGACCTCAGAAGTCACAGAAAAAGGGTTTTCCTGATAACGTCACCCATTTTACACAATGAAAATATTACTTCTTTAACCTGAGCTTCCTGTGGCATCTGCAAGGCATCAATACGATCGGTCAGATATGAAGTTAACTGCTTATCGAGTTGTCCAAGTGACTCCTGCAGGTCATGCATTCTATGTTCATTTTCTTGAAACATTTGTGAACGCTGCTCCAGGGAGATCTGCTTGCTCACCGCCTTTATAACAAACAAGGACAGAAGAGATCATAAACAATCTAACATCAGCAATCCTTATTCAATGTTGAACTGGAGAACTTCCCCAGAACATTATCCACAATGTCAACATGGAGAACGGAGACACAAAAATAAATCCCTTCAAACAAAAAGCCATATTCAGCAAAATACTGACTTCAGTAAACATGTACACATACACAAGATCTTTGGCTTCCTCCCACACTCCAAAAGATGTACAAGTTTGAAGATTCATTGGCTTGGTATAAATATAAATTGTCCCTAGTGTGTGTAGGATAGTGTTAATGTGCGGGGATCGCTGGTTGGTGCCGACTTAGTGGGCCAACGGGCCTGTTTCTGTGCTGGATCCCTAATCTAAACTAAAGATAGACACAAAAAGATGGAGTAACTCAGCGGGACAGGCAGCATCTCTGGGGGAGAATAATGGGTGACATTTCGGGTCGAGGCCCTTCTTTAGACCTAAACTGAACCTGCTGTCAGAGAAACAGGTGGCGGTGGTTGAGCGGGGAGTGAATAATAAGCGGAGGGTGCCCCAGGGTGACCGTGGCAGCAGCCTGAAGACAGCGCTGTCCCCAGGGGTTACTACGCGAGCTGCAACATCGGGCACATCAATGGACCGTGCGATGAGTAAAGAGGGGCTCGCTGGTGTACCCTGCAAGTTGGGAGTGGGGTCGGAAGCCAGGTCTGTAAACGGCCGGGGAGACGGTGGGAGCCGGGGATAGGTCTTCAGCTCTGTCCGCTATATCCAAAATTCATCATAAGGGGATCATTAATTAAGAGGTTACTGTATTGTCTTTACTAAACAGTTAAGCCCCTGCCCCACTTAGGCAATTTTTTTTCAGCGACTACAGGTGACTTGGCTGTAGCCACATGGGCTTGAGGTGACGCCTATATGGTCGTGAGTAGTCTCCTCAAGTCGCCTAAAGAGTTGTAACGTTTTTCTGGTCGCCGCTGGATTTTGAAATGTTCAAAACGATTCGCGACTGTGGGCTTGACGTAGCTTGTCTTCTCCCGTCGTAGGTGCTGCCAGGATGACGCAGGTTGTCGTCGGTGAATTCCATTGGCGACTACCTACGTCAACCGGCAACAGGTACCCGCGACTGAATTGTCTTCAGTTGTCACCGACAGGGTCGTAGCTTGTCGTAGCTTATCGCGGGTGGACGTAGGTTGACTTTGGTTGTCGCCTGTGTGGTCATAGGTTGTCATAGATGTGGTTGTAAGTGGACATCCCAATGGGTCGCTGGTTGGCGGTAGTTTCCCGTAGCTTGACGTCGACTAGGTGGTAGCTTGTCGTAGACATTTTAAAGTCGCTAAAAAACAATCGCTGAAGTGGGACAGGCCCTTTAGAAGAGAAGATTGAGAGCATAGTTGGAAAGCAATTTTGAGACGCAGCCTTTTAAAGGTGCCCAGTAAATTAGACAAGGCCTGACAGGAAGTTCAGAGCTCCAGAGGGTAAAAGGAAAATTGAACAGAATGGTGGGCGGAGGGGTTTTTGGGTGGTTCGTGGGGGCCAGGCAGCATTGAAACACGGAATACCCCAAAACATTGAGCCAGCAGAGAATTAGAAAAGGCCAAGGAGGGATTTCAATGTTTAGATGTAAACAAATAACCCTCTTGCGACGGATGGGCGTGAACAGATCAACCGGAAAGACCGGAAATGAGTGGCCGCTCAGGGAATTTCAACTGAGTTCTCATAATTTTGCCTGGATTAAGGGGGGGGGGGGGGGGGGGGGGGGGGGAGTGTCACACCATCAGTTGCCAGAATATCAGGTTCAATCCGTACAGTGTGGAAACAGGCCCTTTGGCCCACCTGCTCCGCGCCAAGCAGCAATCACACCATACACTATCACTATCTACACACAAGGGACAATTTATACCTTACAGATTCCAATTGACTCACAACACTTCACAGCCGGCGTTGTAGAGCGGGAGTTGTAGAGCAGTACATAATTTGTTGAAAGTGGCACATCATAACATGGTCAAAAAGGCTTTTGGCACATTGGCCTTCCATCAGTCAGAGTATTGAGTATAGAAGTTGAGAGGTCATGTTGCAGTTATCCAAGAGGTTGGTGAGGTCACGTTTAGGGCAATGTGTTTAGTTTTAGGCACCATATCATAAGAAAGATGTTGTCAAGCTGAAAAGGGTGCAAATATTTATGAGGGACTCGAAGGCCTGAGCTTTAGGGAGAGGTTGAGCAGGCTAGGATTCCATTCCTTGGAGCGCAGGATGATGACAGCTGATCACATTGAGGTGTATAAAATCATGAGCGGAATAGATCTGGTAAAACGCACAAAGTAGGGAAACCAACATGGGTTTAATAGGGCCATGAGGAGCAACTCTTTTACACAAATGGTGGTGGATGTAGGAACCTGCTGCCAGATGAGGGAGTTGAGGCAAGAACAGTTTAGAAACATTTAGGTACGTGGATAGGATAGGTTTGGAGGGATACGTGCCAAACGCGGGCAGGTGGAACAGGTGTGGATGGGATATGTTGGTCAGTGTGGGAAAGCTGGGCCTAAGGGCCTGTTTCCACACTATATGACACCCAGTGAAAACCCACACGGTCACAGGGAGAACGTACAAACACTATGCATACAACTCCCATGGTCAGGACTGAACTCGGCTCTCTGGTATTGTAAGGATGCAATTCCGCAGCTGTGCCGCTGTGCACCCAAAACGGAAACAAAATATCATTTGTCAACCCCCACAATTAAAATGTGGATTACGGAAATGTATGAGACCTTACATTGGGAAAAAAAGTATTGTTTTAATTGACAAATTAGAACTATTTGCTAGAATATGGTCTCCTTTTATTGATTTTCTGGTTCAACATGGCTGGACTGAAACTTGAATCCAGGACTGGATGAATAATTACACTCTATAATCTACGGACCAATCTCCAAAATTGTGTTATTGGTAATCTTTTTTATTTCTTTTTTTTCTCCCTCCCTTCTCTATTAGCTTATAGTTTCCTTTTTCTCTTCCCTTATTTATTTTTTCTCTATAGCTCTATCTTTCAAAAAAATGTATTAAAAAAAAATAGAAGCTGTGTTAATATATAACTGGTAAACAAATCGTGTTTTGGTTGTGATACGTATTTGCTTCCAATAACAATATTAAATTATATATATCTATCATTTGTCTCCAGCAAGGATGAGGATCAGTGAATTTGTGGTGTGGTAAGGTCAGAACACACCAAAAGGGGAATCCTATTAGTCCACAAGATTTTCCAGTGACCTTAATCTATGGTAACGGGCGGATGAGCCATCCATACTTCAGTAGAAGTTGCGATCACTGTCGTACACAGCATTGTAAGGAATGATGATAAAGCACGCACAACAAAATCCTATACTTCCAGGAGCGGAAGTCGGCAGGAACTGGAGGACAGAGATGTGTGGTGCATCCGTCACCGTTCCCGTCGGAAACCAGCACCACTGCGTCGCTAATGTTTTTTCAACGATGATAAATGAATGAATGAATAATCCATGTTGAGAAACTGACTGGAGTCACAGTGAACTTGGACCACTCACGTTGCAGACATACTCTTATGCTAAATATGGACCCATGGGATAATACATTATTTGGAAATGATTATTGTTCCAATAAGCACACAAAGCTTTCCTCCAGGGGAGGTTCAGCACAAAAAATAAATAATTTTAATGTTAATCACATTTCCAAAACAAAATTCTGAAATTTCCTTTATCATGAAGCTGCTATATTGTATTGACTTTGTTTATTGAATTTGAATTTAAAGCACATTTACAGGGCTGGTAAGTTCATGAAATATTGGTTGAATTCAACAGGAGATTAAAATAGTAACGTATAAACATGAAGTAAAATACTTCCTCCTTTGAATGCCTGTGAAATGTTATGGACGTACAAAAGCATTTTCACTATTCCCAGCTCAGAACAAATGATGGTTGAGAGGCTCTTACCTGGTGACTCAACTCGTCGTATCGAGCATTGAATACCTCCAGCTTTTCACTTATAAGTTCATCCAAAACTCCACCATCAATCAGTGTTTGGCCCAGTTCACGTATCTGTGTTCGGTTATCAGCTGGATGGCGCAGCACAGACTCGAGGGACTGATGGGTGGGAAATAAAGTGCAGAAGAGAGTAATTTAAATGCTTGTCCCAGCCAAGTCATGTCAGAAGTTAAGTTCAGTAAGAGCAATGAATAGCTGAAGTCATGGGAACCTTCTTAGTCACAGAAAAATTTGCAAACTGGTTCAAACATACAAAACACTTCTTGACCTCAGTGGAATAAGATGCTAAACAGAGTACTTTTAACCATAGCATCACCAGTACATGTAATACAATTGCAAATGGACTTGGGGTTACAATGAATTCACTGGATAGCATTCTGAAAGCCTACCTGGTAAAACCAATCTCCAAGTGTCTCCAAGCAACACAATCTCCAAGTATAGAGGAGCAAACCATGAGTCATGAGCATAAATTGCTGCCCAGGAACAGGATCCAAGAGAGTTTATTGTCATGTGTCCCAGATAGGACAATGAAATTAGATTAGATTAGATTAGATCCTTTATTTGCCATTCAGACCTTTCGGTCTGAACGAAATGTCGTTGCCTGCAGCCATAATAAACAACAAAACACACAATAAACACAAATTAACATCCACCACCACAGTGAGTTCACCAGGCACCTCCTCACTGTGATGGAGGCAAAAGTCTTAAAGTTACTGTCTCTTCCCTCCTCATTCTCCCTCTGCGCTGAGGTGATATGTTGTTACCCCACCGGGCGATGGTAGTCAGTCCCGCGGCTCAACCGAGCTCCGCGAACGGGCCGGTTCAAGCTCCGCGGCCCGGGGTGGTCGAAGCTGCCGCCCTCCAGTCCAGCGGACGCAGCTGTTGCCGCGGGAGCTCCAGAAAACAGGCACCAGCCTGTGACCTGCGAGCTCCCGACGATGTCGTCCACTGGCCCGCGGCCGAGCCCCGGATTCAGGTCGCCGCCGCCAGAACGCCACTCAGCCACCGGAGCACCGTCTCAGCCCCGAGTCGGGCCGCCCTCACCGGAGCGCCGTCTCAGCCCCGCGCCGGGCCGCCCTCACCGGAGCGCCGTCCCAGCCCCGCGCCGGGCCGCCCTCACCGGAGCGCCGTCTCAGCCCCGCGCCGGGCCGCCCTCACCGGAGCGCCATCTCAGCCCCGCGCCGGGCCGCCGTCTCAGCCCCGTGCCGGGCCGCCCTCACCGGAGCGCCATCTCAGCCCCGCGCCGGGCCGCCTTCACCAAAGCGCCGTCTCAGCCACGCGCAGGGCCGCCCTCACCGGAGCGCCATCTCAGCCCCGCGCCGGGCCGCCCTCATCGGAGCGCCATCTCAGCCCCGCGCCGGGCCGCCTTCACTAAAGCGCCATCTCAGCCCCGCGCCGGGCCGCCCTCACCGGAGCGCCATCCAGCCCCGCGCCGGGCCGCCCTCACTGGAGCGCCATCTCAGCCCCGTGCCGGGCCGCCTTCACCAAAGCGCCATCTCAGCCCCGCGCCGGGCCGCCCTCACCGGAGCACCATCCAGCCCCGCGCCGGGCCGCCCTCACCGGAGCGCCATCTCAGCCCCGTGCCGGGCCGCCTTCACCAAAGCGCCATCTCAGCCCCGTGCCGGGCCGCCTTCACCAAAGCGCCATCTCAGCCCCGCGCCGGGCCGCCCTCACCGAAGCGCTGTCTCAGCCCCGCGCCGCGCCGGGCCGCTGCCACTGGAACGCCGGAACAGCTCCGAATTCGGCCAGCCTCGCGTTGGTAAGTCCTGGCTGGCTCTGCTTCGGGAGCCTCGAGGTCAGTCGCAGTTGGAGGCCGCCAGCTCCGCCATTAGGCCTTAGCGCAGACGGAGGCAGAGAAGGGGGGATACGGCAGAAAGAGTCGCATTCCCCCGAAGGGAGAGACAGAAAACCATGTTTCAGCTCCCCCCTACACATAACACAACCTAATAACTAAAATTTGACTAAAACAAGACAAAGAAAACAACAACAAAAAAGTAAAGACAGACGGACTGCAGGCGAGCCGCAGCCATTCAACAGCGCCGCCACTTCCGAAATTCTTGCTTTGCTTCAGCACAACAGAATATAGTAGGCATAAATAAATACAGAACAGAACTGATCAGTGTGACCATATACCAATGAATATAAATATATATATATACACTCACACACACACACATAAACAGATAAAGTGCAATGGGATATTAATGATCAGAGTTTTGTTTGAGTTGAGTTTAACAGCCTGATGGCTGTGGGGAAGCAGCTATTCCTGAACCTCGATGTTGCAGTTTTCAGGCTCCTGTACCCTCTACCTGAAGGGAGCGGGGAGATGAGTGTGTGGCTAGGATGGTGTGGATCCTTGATGATGCTGCCAGTCTTTTTGAGGCAGCGACTGCGATAGATCCCCTCAATGGTAGGGAGGTCAGAGCCGATGATGGACTGGGCAGTGTTTACTATTTTTTTGGGCCCTTTGGCCCATAATGTTTGTGTGAATACGATGCCTAGATAAACTGATCTCATCTGCCTGTACATGGCCTGTACCTCTCTATTCCCCATACTTCCATCCATGTGCCTATCTAAAAGCCTCTTAAACACCATTGTCGTATCGGCCTCCACTACCACTGGACCATGCTTTCCAGTCCCCACCAGTCTCTGTGTGCTCTCAAATTTACAGACGACACCAGTAGTCGGGATCGATCTCGGGTCTCCGCACTGTAAGGCAGCAACTCTACCGCTGCACCACCGTGCTGCCCAAGGTCAGGAATGACAAGTCAGTGAGGGAACGTGGAGTTGAAATGGCATGAAAAGGACAGCCATTGCGAACAAAGCACATTGAATATCTTTAATGCTGAATTTTCATTAATAATACAATATTATGACTAGTTCAAGATTCAGCCAGTGTGAAATTAACCTACCATTTGTTTCAGTTTTCTGAATGTTACCTCATGCTTCACTGAAATCATCATCAAACTATTTTTAGAACAAACTAGTTCAATTAAATCAATACACAAAGTGCTGGAGGAACTCAGCAGATCAGGCAGCATCTGTGGTGGAAATGGATAGGCGACATTTTGAGCCAGGACTCATCTTCAGTCTAAATAAGTGCCCCAAATTAAAACATCATCTGTCCATTCCCTCCAGAGATGTTGTCTGACACACTGTGTGCCACCAGCATTTTGGTATTTTCTCATGAATGTAGCATCTGGATTTTCTTGTTTAGTTTAGTTTAGAGATACAGCATGGAAACATGCCCTTCGGACTACCGAGTCCGCTCCGACCAGCTACCCCCACACACTAACACTATCCTACACACACGACGGACAATTTCAAATTATACCAAGCCAATTAACTTACAAACCTGTACGTCTTTGGAGTGTGGGAGGAAACCGGAGCACCCGGAGAAAACCCACGCAGGTCACGGGGAGAACGTACAAACTCTATACAGAGACAGTACCAGCAGTCAACATCGAACCCAGGTCTCTGGCTCTGTCAGGCAGCAACTCTACTGCGGCGCCACCGTTTACCCTGAAGTTATATTGCCCTATTGAACTTGCTAATATACACTTGATTACTGTTTTCATTTTCAAGCTCAATCACAGAAATGTTAATAAATTAATTACCTCGAGGGCCTCATTAACGGCTTTGGTGTTGTCCGAAACATTCTCTGCCGTTCTCAACTTCTCCTCCAAATTATTTAACCAATTGTTTTCCAAGTCCAAGTAATGAAGCAACTCACACCAGCAAGACCATACTTCCTGTGGCAAAGGGGGTAAAAAGAGTTACTGTTAGATCGGGGGGAAAAAAAGTTCAGTTCCGTAAGTCAACACAGTGGTAACCTGTCCACCAGGATGCAGTCAATTTAAAATTACGCAGAGCCACAAGCGAAGAAACCTACTGAGAACAGAATTACAGATAGAAGTCACCACGTCGGATTCTGACAGAAATGTCACAAAAGTTCCCAGGCAAATAGACAATAGGTGCAGGAGTAGGCCATTCGGCCCTTCGAACCATTCAATGTGATCATGCTGATCATCCACAATCAGTACCCCGTTCCTGCCTTCTCCCCATATCCCCTGACTCTGCTATCTTTAAGAGCTCTATCTAACTCTCTCTTGAAAGCATCCAGAGAATTGGCCTCCACCGCCTTCCGAGGCAAAGAATTCCACAGATTCCCAACTCTCTGTGTGAAAAAGTGTGAAAAAGCGAAGGAAAAAGGCAACGTTTCGGGCCGAAACCCTCCATAGATGCTGCTGCACCCGCTGAGTTTCTCCAGCTTTTTTGTGTACCTTCGATTTTTCAGCATCTGCAGTTCCTTCTTAAACCCTTAATAATCTTATATGTTTCAATAAGATCCTCTCTCATCCTTCTAAATTCCAGTGTATACAAGCCCAGTCGTTCCATTCTTTCAACATATGATAGTCCCGCCATCCCGGGAATTAACCTTGTGAACCTACGCTGCACTCCCTCAATAGCAAGAATGTCCTTCTTCACATTTGGAGACCAAAACTGCACACAATACTCCAGGTGTGGTCTCACTCAGGCCCTGTACAACTGTAGAAAGACCTCTTTGCTCCTATGCTCAACTCCTCTTGTTGTGAAGGCCAACATGCCATTAACTTTCTCATGATTATCCTTCTCAAGTGCAATTATGAAATATGATGATTCAATCAATCAATCAGTTTTATTCGTCACATGAAATGAATTTGTCAGCAGCGGTACAATGATAAAGAACACACAAACACAATAAACATTTAACACAAACATCCACCACAGCATTAATCACTGTGGTGGAAGGCACAACATTTGTCCAGTCCTCCTCCGTTTTCCCCCGTGGTCGAGACCTCAACCCTCCGCAGCCGTCGCTGTGGGCGTCCAGATGGTAAAAGGACAAGGTAAAAGTCAAGGTAAGTCCAGGATCGGCTCTTCCCCACCGGAGACCGCGGCTTCAGGCTGGTGTAGGCCGCAGGCCGGCGGTCGAAGATTTAAAGTTCGCGCCGCAGCCAGAAGCACCGCAGACTGCAGGGCCGACAGACGAAGCTCCCCTCCAGGGATACCCGGCGATGGTAAGTCGCCACCGCGCCCGCAGTAGAAGTTGGCCGTGGGCCGGCAGTGATGGCTTCTTCTAATCCCCGGGTCCCCAACGTGAGATCCCGGGCTGTAGACGCCGCGCCAGCTGGAGCTGTGCAGACCGCGGCTTCAGGCTGCCACGGGCCAGCGAAACAGAGCGCTCCTCTCCGGCGAGCCCCAGCGAGGGCTCGCCCGCTCCACGCCGAGAGTCCACGCTGCGCCCGCCGCTGGAGCCCCGGGCGTGTCTCCGGGAAACGCCGCGCCGATCCTTGTTGTTAGGCCACGGGGGAGGTGACCTGGAATAAAATCGCCTCTCCGTGGAGGAGGCGACCGAAGCGGTTTCCCCCTCACCCTCCCACACCACCCCCCACACAAAACGCACAGAGAAACATTTGCACTTGTGCCTAGAGAAGGATAATCACGTCAATCCTGCTTCCACAAATGTCATTTACTGAAAGAGGCAGAAGAAAGGATGGCAAGTGCCAACTGATGGTAGCCCATCCTATTCTAACCACAAGCATGAAAATTAAATTCCTGCATCGTCAGTATTATGTTCCACCGCAGTTGGACACGAGGTGCTGGAGTGACTCAGCAGCTCAGGCAGCATCTCTGGAGAAAAAGGAGGGTGACATTTTGGGCCAGGACATTTCTTCAGACTGAAAGTAGTGGGTGGGTGGAAGAAGAAACAGCACATAATATTTTGCTTGGTTCGCTTACAACTCAGTGAAATGAACATTGAATCCTCTCATTTTAAGTAACTTCTACTGACACTCCCCTCCTCTCTTCCTCCACCCTAGTCGTTTTACCAGTTCTACAGTTCTCCACATTGTTACCCGCTTCAGATCACACCTTCCCACGCTAACAATGGGCCTAACAGCAGCCACGTCAGCTGTAGGCAGTGTGAGCAAGAGGCAGGCCAATTTAAAGATAATTCAAGTTAATAGTGGCAATTGGACTGGTTGCAGCATCAAATTGGTTAATTGAGTAGTAAATAAAAATAAGGCAAGGTATAGCAGAGCAGCCTTTTGGGAGAGAGGCTGTGGAGAGGTCAAGTATGAGTCTTTGTCAAAATGGCTGAGACAAGGAGACTATCAGAGGCAGATAGGAAGATAACTTTCAATCAGCTCTAATGTGTGAGGCACATTATTTAATTTTCAAGAAGGAACTGCAGATGCTGGAAAATCGAAGGTAGACAAAAGTGCTGGAGAAACTCAGCGGGTGCAGCAGCATCTATGGAGCGAAGGAAACAGGCGACGTTTTGGGCCGAAACCTTTCTTCAGAAGGTTTTCGGCCCGAAACGTTGCCTATTTCCTTCACTCCATAGATGCTGCCTCACCCGCTGAGTTTCTCCAGCACTTTTGTCTACCTTTGTTATTTAATTATTGGTTTAGTTGCAGGGGTGATGGCAGGTAGGTTGGTACAATGCTGTCTCCTGCAGGATGTGGGAAGTCAGGGAAACTGCTGGCACCCCTAATGGCTACACCTGTGGGAATTATGTCCAGGTGAAGCTTCTTGAGGACCACGTTAGGGAACTGGAGCAGCAGCTGGATGGCCTCAAGACCATCCGGGAAAATGAGAGCTCCTTGGACAGGATTGTAACGAGGCTGTCACACCCAAGGCCTAGGATGAGAGAAGGCGGGTGACTATGAGGAAGGGAATAAGACGTGGAGAGCAGGTGACCCCAGTGGCCGTGCCTCTTCAAATCAGGTACACCCTCTTGGGTGCTGTCGAAGAGGACAATGCATCAAGGTTGAGCACCAGTAGCAGGCAGGGCTGTGACACCAACCCTGGCACTGAGGCTCGACAGGGAAGGGCAACATCAGCCAGAGCCATAGTAGTAGATGATAGTTAAGGGAGCAAGCAGGAGATTCTGCGGCAGTAATCAAGGCACGAGGTTGGTGTGCTGCCTCCTTGGTGCCAGGGTCCAGGATGTCTCTGAGCAGCTGCATGACAACCTCAAGGGGGAGGTGGAGCAGCCGGGAGTCATCATGGGTTTAAACTAGAATGGCGGAGGGGGGGGGGGATCTTAGACAGGACAGAAGCAGGTAAGAGGTTAGAAATTGGTATGGAGGGTGATGGATATTGTAGCCATTGCGGAAACCTGGTTACGAGAGGGACAGGGCTGGCAGCTCAATGTTCCAGGGTACATGTGCTTCAAGAGAAACAGAGGTAAGGGTAGAAGAGGAGGGGGTGATGCGTTATTGGTTAACGAGGATGTCATGGCAGTGGTCAGATGTGACATTACAAACGGTTTAACTAGTGAGGCTATATTGGTGGAGCTGAGGAACAAGAAAGAGATGGTCACCTTGGTGGTAGTGTATTACAGGCCCCCAAATAGTCAACGGGAATTAGAAGAGCAAATATGCCGGGAGATTGCAGACAGCTGCACGTCTAAGATTGCCGTAGTAGGGGATTTCAACTTTTCTAATATTGACTGGGAATATAACAGTGCAAAATGTTTAGACAGGGTGCAATTTGTCAGAAGGGTACAGGAGAGTTTTTTCCAGCAATATGTAGAGGAGCCCACAATGGAGAGGGCAACATTTGATCTCGTTGGAATCTAAATTGGATGGGGCAAGTGGATGAAGTGTTTGTGGATGAGCCTTTTACGACCAGTGACCACTGTTCGATTAGGTTTAAGATAGATAATGGATAGGGACAGAGAGTTAAAATGCTAAATTGGCACAAGGACAAGTTTGAGGGTATGAGAGAGGGAGTTGATTGGAGGCCTCTACTGTGTCCAAGCCCTTAACAATCTTATGTTTCAATGAGATAACCTCTCATCCTTCTAAACTCCAGAGTGTACAAGCCCAGCTGCTCCATTCTCTCAGCATATGATAGTCATGGGACAGGTATAGGCTGCTGGGATCAAGTGTATCCCTGGTGGAGTTTCGGGAACTACAGAGCAAACTAGAAAAGTTCATCAGAAAGACAAAAAGGGGACAGGAGATATCATTAAAGATAATCCCAATAGATTTTATAAATACATAAAGGGAAAAAGGGTAACCAGAGAAAGAGTGGGACCCTCTCAGGAATCAAAGCAGTCAACTCTTGAAAGCATGGTGGAAGAGATCCTGAAGGCACTGACGCGTATGAAGGTGGACACATCTCCCGGGCCTGATCAGATAATCAGACGACACTGTGGGAAACTTGAAAGGAAATTGAAGAAGCCAGATTGCCTCCTTCCAAGAAACCAATTTTCTATCCATTCAGCTATCTCTCCTTGGATCTAACTTTCCAGAGCAGCCTCTCATGTGGAACCTTGTCGATTGCCTTGCACTCGTATAAACCTTTTGCACTATGATTTTCCTGGTAATTATTGGGGAAGTTAAAATCCCCAACTACAGCAACCTACAATGTACCTATCCATGCCCCAAGATCATCGGCCTAGCCCGTCAGGCCTGCTGCATTGAAATAAGTTCAATTTAAACCAACATTCCTTCCTCGCTCCCTGCCTTTCTCCTGCCTGCCTATTCTGTCACCCTCCCTACTTCCAGTCTCTCACCTGCCTCGGTCCTGTATAGTATCCCACTCCCCTGACAATCTCTCTCTACATCCATCACAGGTGACAGACTATCGACCAGTGTCTACTACTTTGGTATAAAACAGCATCTGCAGTTCCTTTTTGTTACATTATGCCTGCCTTTGTTGCTTACTCGAACAGACCTTGTTCCAAACATATACTGGTACCATTCCCCAACCCTTCAACTACTACACGGACAGCTGCAATGGGGCTGCCTCCTGCAACTTGCTGACTTAATTATCTTTGCAACAAACTTCCACCCTGCCCTCAAATTCACTAGAACTATCTCTGACATGCATCTCCCCTTTGTTGATCTCTCTGTCTCCATTACAGGGGACAGACTATTAACTGACTACAAACCCTCCCATGGTTATCTGTACTACACCTCCTCCCACCTGCCTCTTGCAAAGACTCCATCGCCTGCTCTCAATTTCTTTGTCCCCGCCGCATTTTCTCTCAAGATGAGTTCAATTCTAGGACATCCGAGTTGTCCTCTTTCTTTAGTGTAGTTCCTCCCCCCTCGCTGTCATAGATAGATTCCTTACTCACATCTCTTCAGTTCCCATAGTTCTGCACTCATTCCCCCACACCCCAAAACATGGATAGAATTCCCCTGGCCCCTACCTTTCACCCTGCTAGCCTCAGCACCTAACACATCATTATCCGACCTTTCAGCCATCTTCAACGTGATCCCTCCGCAACGCCTTTGTTCACTCATCCCTTACCCCGTAAACCACCCCCCTCCCCGGGTGCTTTCCCCCGCAACACCTGACCCTATACCTCCTCCCTCGCCTCCATCCATGGACTTCACCAGTCATTCTGGGTGAGACAGACATTCACGTGCACCTCCTCTAACCTCATCTACATTCGGTGTTCCCAATGGGGCTTCCATTACATTGGCGAAACCAAGTGTAGACTCGGTGACCGTTTCGCCAAGATTCCAGCTGGATCTCCAATTGCCAAACATTTTAACTCCCTTTCCCCATTCCCATTATGACCTTTCTGTCCTGGGCCTCCTCCATTGCCAGAGTGAGCACAAATGCAAACTTGAGGAAGAGCACCTCATATTCCACTTGGGCAGCTTACAACCTAATCGTATGGCCACTGAATTATCCGATTTTTAGGTAACAACAACCCACCCCACCTTCCCCATCCACCGACATTCCTTTCATCATAGTCGAAGGGAGGTCGAAGGAGGTCGTCTTCACTCTCCACTATTTGGTGTCCAGTTTTCCCAAAGTTAGTCGTAGCTAGTCGAAGCTAGTCTTCAACATAGTCAAAGGAGGTCGAAGGAGGTCTTCAACATGTCATTTTTTCAAACTCTTCTAAATTCGCCAATTAGGTCGCCCAAGTGGGACAGCCCCTTTACATATCACTCACCAGGCTTTGTCCTGCCCTCTTCTCTTCTAGCTTTCTCCCCCCACCCACCACAAAATCAGGCTGAGAGGTCCCAATCTGAAACGTCACCTATCCAAGTTCTCCAGAAATGCTGCCTGGCCCGCTGAGTTAACCAGTACTCTGTGTCTGCTGTTGTAAAGCAGCATCTGCAGTTCCTTGTATCTGCCTTTTTTAATATGTGTTTTTAAGTAGTAAATCAAAGGCTTAGACATTTCTCTCAAAACCCAACTCACTGACTTTTCTATATTCTTCAAAGAAGCCTGCCAGAAAGCTTGTGGCAGCATTGCCGGTACATACTCATTTAGCTGTGCAAAACTACAAATATCCACGTTCCCATATGTAGTAGTCTGATCTGGAGAAAGCGAATAGAATTGAAAGAGAAGTTATTGAGTGAACAACAAATTCAGTCCGGTGAACGTGCTGGTGGAGGGGAAGCTGAAGCCCTCCTTTGAACAAGGCCGAGGCCCTCAGACCATCCTGTTGTGGGTCAGAGTTGTGGAGGGATTGAATCTCTTGGGTTAAAAAAAAAGTTCAGTTGGGGCCACGACATTAGACATTGTCAAAGGACCATCAAGTATAAGAACTGTCATGCCTATGAAGGAACTGCAGATGCAGGTTTAAACTGTACACACAAAAAACTCCCAGTAACTCAGCGGGTTGGACAGCATCTCTGGAGCAAAGAAATAGGTGACGTTTCGGGTCGGACTGGAGTCTGAAGGGTCTCGACCCAAAATGTCACCTATTCCTTTTCTCCATTGGGACGGGACTGGGACGGGAATGGACCAGAGGAGAAAGAAGGGAGTCAAGATACAGTTTTAAAAAAACGTTATGTGTGGCAAGAACAAGCTGAAATAAAGCTCTGGCTATAGTCCAGTTTGTATATCTTTGGAAATAGTCGTAGTGGGTTCTGTGAGATACTGTGAAGACTTATGATTATAAAGACCTTCTAAAAAAAGACATCTGTGACTGCAAAACAGTTGCCAGGTGCTCAGTGCCATGGTCATAGTCCAGGAGGAGGAATCAGAAGGCATCTGACAGCTTATATTTGGCCTTTGCAAGGCAATGCTCAGCTCACCAAACCACAACAGTCCAGGAATGATGCCTCAGTTATTAGTGAACAAATGGGAGAGGAAAACATGAGAATTTCCATGCTGTATCAATGATTCTGCTTCAAATTAGTGACAACAGATGTGTAATAATAATTTTTTACCTTTAAAGTCAAATATTTTCTTTCAATCCGATCGCAAAGCTTCTTGTAATTTTCCAACACAGCATGAAGGTCCCTGTTCATCAATTCCTGATCGGCAGGTGGCATTTTCTTGAGAATAGTATTTATATTGTCTTTCAGTATCTTAACTCTTACTTCCTTCTGCAGCACCTCCTCCTTGGCTCGCTGCAAAAAGATATTGTTTAACAATGACCGTTATGGCAGCCACAAATTTTACATGAAACCATTGAGACTGTTCATCCATTTAATAACATATGTCTGAAGAGAGGTCTCGACCCGAAACGTCACCCATTCCTTCTCTCCAGAGATGCTGCCTGTCCCGCTGAGTTACGCCAGCATTTTGTGTCTATCTTCCATTTAATAACATATATGGATCAGAAAGAATGGAAATGACATTACCAGCATCCTATGTCAGAATCACAAGATCAAGAATACTTCTCAATTCGGCATGATTCGGCACTCTGGTTCAAAGATTAGGCAAGTTGATGTGGTAAGCAGAAAATCAATCTAACAGATTGTAATCAGTCACTGGGATTTGACCATACAGTTGGCACACAATTACTCGTTGTTCTCTGTGTGGGCTACCTAACTTGCCTGATGTTCATGCAAGTGTCCAACATGTCCCACACCTTTTATTTTCATTTATATTAGATTTAGAGATACAGCGCGGAATTAGGCCCTTCGGACCTGTGATCCCCTGTACATGAGCACTATCCTATACACACCAAGGACAATTTACATTTATACCAAGCCAATTAACCTACAACCCTGTACATCTTTGGAGTGTGGGAGAAAATCAAACAACTCCGAGAAAACCCATGCAGGGCACGGGGAGAACGTACAAACTCCGCAGTCAGGATCGAACTCGGGTATCTGGCGCTGTAAGACAGCAACTCTACCTCTGCGCCACCATGCCCCCCCCCCCCCCCTTTAAGAGGTACAATGCGGAAACAGGCCCTTCGGCCCACCAAGTCCGCGCCAACCAGCGATTCCCCCACACTAACACTACCCTACACACACTAAGGATAATTTACAATTACACCAAGTCTTTTAACCTACAGTGGTCGGAAATGGCCAGCATTTAAAGCACATTCCCAAATGCCGATGAGAAGTTCAAGCTCACCTTGAACCTGTGGACCATTACCATCTTATCCCTTGTGATCATAGAAATATTTGGAATGGCAGGAATTGATTAATTACAGAACACCAATTTTTAGAGCAGCTCTTTCAACTCTAGTATTTATATGGCCAATCCACAGGAGGTTCTGATCAATGATGTCTTCTTGCTGCTAAATGTCAATGGAGCATCTGTGCAGTTCTTCCCCTTCAGCACAAAGCTGCTGGTAACCTAATTGTATTTAAAAAATAATACGCAGCATATTCAACAGAGTGTAAAGTTGTTATTTAACAGAGGTAATGACTAAGTGAAAATGTGATTGCAAAGGGCAATCATGTTATCGTCTAGATTCTCAATCACATTATCCCTCTTATCAGATGGAATGATGTGTCCTAAATTCAAGAGTCAAGTCAAGAGTAGAACTGCTGGTTAATACACAAAAGGACAAAAAGTGCGGGAGTAATTTAGCAGGTCTGGCAGCATCTCTAGGTGACGTTTCGGGTCAAGACCCTTCTTCAGACTGATTGTATTGGGTGGGGGGAGGGGGGGGGGGGGGGTGGGGGAAGAGAGACGGTGGAGTTGCTGCCTTACAAGGCCAGAGTCCCGGGTTCGATTCTGATGGTTGGACAAAGGTCAGATATGAAAAAACACAAATATGGGATATGGGGTTGAATTATGCAGCCAGAGTGAGGTATATAGTGCAGGGAAAAGAGGGATGGGAGGGTGGGACGGGGTTGTTTGGAGGCTATTGACCTAAAATTTGAGAATTCAATGTTCGTGCCATTAGGATGTAAGCTACCCAAGCAGAATGGGCGGCACGGTGGAGTTGCTGCCTTACAGCGCCACAGACCCGAGGTCGATCCTGACTACGGGTGCTGTCTGTACGGAGTTTGTACGTTCTCCCTGTGACCGCGTGGGTTTTCTGCGGGTGCTCCGGTTTCCTCCCACACTCCAAAGACGTACAGGTTTGTAGGTGAATTGGCATCAGTAAAAAGTGCAAATTGTCCCTAGTGTGTTGGGGGTACGGGGGTGAACGCCGGTCGGCAAAGACTCTGTAGGCCGAAGGGCGTATTTCCATGCTGATTCTCGAAGGAGCGACAAAAGAACAATGACAGGAAATAAAAAAAGGGGAGGGGAGAAAAAGAGAGGGGGGGATTTGGGAGTATTAGTTAGAGGTTACCTAAAGTTGGAGAATTCATTGCTCATACCATTGGGTTGTAGACCACCCAAGTGGAATATGAAGTGCCGTCCCTCAAGTTTGCATCTGGCCTCACTCTGCTAATGGAGACGGCCCAGGACAGAAAGGTCAGTATGAGAATGGGACATTATTCTAGTAGTGTTGGAATTCTTACTTGCAGCAGCACAAAGGGTATGTAAACATACTACTCAGCAGATACCATGACGAACAACAAAAAGTTCAATAAATTAAATGGGGCGCACAGTGGCTCAATGGTCAAGTTGCTGCTTCACAGCGCCAGAGACCCGGGTTCGATCCTGACTGTGGGTGCTATCTGTACGGAGTTTGTACGTTCCCCCTGTGACAGCGTGGGTTTTCTCCGGGTGCTCAGGTTTCCTCCAACACTCCAAAGACATACAGGTTTGTAGGTTAATTGGCTTCGGTAAAATAGTTTAAAACATTTGTCCCGAGTGTCCAAGATTGTGCATGGGGGTGATCGCTGGTCGGCATGGACTCAGTCGGCCAAAGGGCCTGTTTTCAGGCTGTACCTCTGAAGTCTCAAGAAAAAATAAATAAAGCGCAAAAAACAAACAGCCGGAAGTCCCATGTACAATTAAGGCATTTTGTAGTTCCAGCTTTGGTTGGAGTTCATAGTGTTCAGTAACCTGATGGTTGTTGGGAAGAAGCTGTTCCTGTAGCGTTATAGTTTTCAGGCTCCTATACCTTCTTCATGATGGCTGGAGTGAACTAAAAGTGTGGCCAGGGTGGTGTGGGCACTTGATGATGCTGGCTGCCATTTTGAGGCAGTGTCACCCATTGAGTCTTCAATGGCAGAGAGGACAGTACACATGATGTACTGGGCAGTGTTTACCACTTTTTCTAATCTCCTTATTATGCTGTTTCTTTTACTCAAATAAATTCAGAACTGCTATATTTGATTCTTTGCTGTTGTGCTGCTTGCAAAATGTCACCACACGATGGCGCCATTTTGAAGAAAAATTATAGAACACACAGTACATTACAGGAATAGGCCCTTCGGCCCACAATGTCTGTGCCGAACATGGTGTCAAGACCAAACACTTATCCGCCTGTTAATAAATCCGTATTCCTCCATTTGCTGCATATCCATGTGCCTATCATAAAGACTTTTAAACACTATTATTGTATCTTTTTTTTTTAGTTTAGAGATACAGCACGGAGTTCGCGCCGACCAGCGATCCCCGCACACTAACACTGTCTTACACAAACTAGGGACAATTTACACTTACACCAAGACAATTAACCTGCAAACCTGTATGTCTTTGGAGTGTGGGTGGAAACCCAAGATCTCTGAGAAAAACCACGCAGGTCACGGGGAGAATTTACAAGCTGCGTATAATCTAGCACCCGTAGTCAGGATGGAACCCGGGCGTTGTAAGGCAGCAAATCTACCCCTATGCTACCGTGCTGCCCTTCTTTTCTTCCACCACTCCCAGCACCGTGTTCCCAGCACTCTCCACCTTGTGTGTGTAAAAACTTGCCTCATACATCTCCTTTAAGCCTTGCCCCTCTCAGCTTAAAGCTATGCCCTCTAGTATTTGATATTTCCATCCCGGGAAACACGAGTGTATGTGCGGAATGCAAAATTCAGCATTTGGAATTGGGATCCATGATGGACTTGATGATCTTGCAGGTACACAAAAAAGCTGGAGAAACTCAGCGGGTGCAGCAGCATCTATGGAGCGAAGGAAACAGGCAACGTTTCGGCCCGAAACATTGCCTATTTCCTTCGCTCCATAGATGCTGCTGCACCCGCTGAGTTTCTCCAGCTTTTTTGTGTACCTCCGATTTTCCAGCATCTGCAGTTCTTTCTTAAGACACTGATGATCTTGCAGGCTTGAAATCCCTGCATTCTATCTGAATCAATTGAAGAAATTAGTAAAGGTCTGAAGTAATTGTATTTCCAACTGGAATGTATTTGCTACCATCTTGTTATTTTGTTTTAACAATTACCTTCATCTCCTCCAACGCAGTCTCCAATTCCCCAGGTGACTTGTATTCAAAGTCCCTCTCTAAATAATCCTCTTCTGCCTGTGTCGTCCACTCACACATCTCCACAAGATCTTTCCTTAAGTTTAATGTCTTTGTCTGACCCTCAGACAATCTCAGCTGTTGAGACGTAACCTGCAAAGAGAAATATCAGAAGATGTACACACCAGCGCTTCCAATAATCAGGATCTGACAAAAACACTGCATTCATGGAATATCAAAATTAAGTATAATGCCTTTTAAAATACTGTTTACAAAGGCTAAAGAAGTCTGAAATCTAACATTTAACACAGGGCACAGCACAAGAACAGGCCCTTTGGCCCACAATGTCTGGGCCAAACATAATGCCACGACCATCTCTTATCTACCTGAACATAATCCATCTCTCTCTGTTTCCTGCATATCCATATGCCTATCCAAGAGTCTCTAAAACTTATCTGTCCCAACCATCAACCCCGGCAGTGTGTTCCAAGCACTCACCACACTGTGTAAGAAAAGTTGCCCTGCACAACTGCCTTCAATGTTTTTCTTCTTACTTTAAACCTAAGCCCTCTTGTACTTGATTTTTCCACCCAGGGGAAAAAGGTTCTGACTGACGACTCTATCCATGTCGCTCATAATTTTATATACTTCTATCAGGCCTCACCGCAGCCTCTGGTGTTTCAGAGAAAACAATCCAAGTCTATCCTCCTAATTCAACCTCTTCCTGTAGCTAACTCCCCCTTAAATCCAGGCAAAGAAGCAAAGTTCAGCTCAGTTTAGCTTATTGTCACGTATACTGAGGTACAGAGAAAAGCTTTTAGACAATAGACAATAAGTGCAGGAGTGGGCCATTCGGCCCTTCGAGTCAGCACCGCCATTCACTATGATCATGGCTGTATCAGTACCCCATTCCTGCCTTATTCCCATATCCACTATCTTTAAGAGCTCTATCTAACTCTCTCTTGAAAGCAACCAGAAAATTGGGATCCACTGCCTTCTGATGCAGAGAATTCCACAGATTCACAAAGTGTTTCCTCATCTCCGTTCTAAATGGCCTACCCCTTATTCTAAAACTGTGACCCCTGGTTCTGGACTCCCCCAACATCGGGAACATGTTTCCTGCCTCTAGCGTGTCCGATTCCTTAATAATCCTATATGTTTCAATAATATACCCTATCATCCTTCTAATTTCCAGTGTATGTGTTGCGTGCTATCCAAAGTCTAAGTCTATCTCTGACACCACTACCCCTTTCTTAATCTCTCCGTCTCCATCACAGGGGATGTCTACTGACGTCTAATACAAACCTACTGACTCCCAGTTATCTGGACTACACTTCCTCCCACCCTGCCTCTTGCAAAGACGCTGTCCCCTACTCTCAATTTCTCCGTATCTGTTCCCAAGATGGGGCTTTCCATCTGGGAACCTGAGATTTTGACCATCAAATGCCTTCCAAAATCCATGTATGCAGCAGTATAAGACATGGTACCATTACTTATCAGAGGGGACTGTGTGGAGAGGGTGGCGGATTTCCGCTTCCTGGGAATCCATATTGAGGAGGACCTGACGTGGAGCGTGAACACCTCTGCGCTGCTGAAAAAGGTCCAGCAGAGACTGCACTTCCTGAGGGTGCTCAGGAAGAATAACATCACTCAGAGACTGCTGCTGTCCTTTTATCGGTGCTCCATTGAGAGCATCCTAACATACTGTGTATGCGTATGGTACACCAGTTGCACAGCGGCTCAGAGGAAAGCGCTCCAGAGGGCCATTGACAACGCCCAGAGGATTGTCGGCTGCCCTCTCCTTACCTTGGAGGACTTACACAGTTCCCGCTGCATCAAAAAATCCCAGAGTATTATAAAGGACATTTCCCACCCCGGACACTCCCTGTTTGAACTGTTACCGTCAGGCAGACGGTACAGATCTACAAGGACAAGGACAAACAGACTTAAAAACAGTTTTTACCCCACTGCTATAAAGGCACTAAATGTAGCCGCCAAGGAACGCAGGGGCAATACATACTAAGAGACTGTGAAATCGACAGAAGGATGTAGGGCTGGGTGTTTATGCGTGCTATTTTCATGATATTTATTTTAGTTGTTAATTTTTTTAAAATATTTTACCTTGTATGTATCGTTAGCTTTTAGAAATGTTTGAATGGTGCACTGACTGGCTGACATTTTACAATTTCGTTGTACATGGTTCATGTTACAATGACAATAAAGAAACTATTCTATTCTATACACAGCCGTACCCTCATCGATCCCCTTTGTCACCTCGTCCGGAGGTGTTCCCGGTGAGCAGCGTGGTCAGGCGTGTTCCCGGAAAGCAATGCCAAGCCTTCCGGTAGGTCCAGTAGGCCTAGCTTGTCCACCGCAGACGTTGATGGGACCCGCGCCGCAAGAGCGAAGGAGGACCCGTGAGAAACCCCCGAGAGCGAGGGGGGCCGGCGGAGAATGAGGGGGGCCGCCGGAGAGCGAAGGGGGGGGGGGGGGGGGGGAGGGGGGTGCCGAGAGTGAACGGGGGGTGGGAGGGGGGGGGGGGGGATGTGCTGGAGATTGAGGGAGACCAGCGGAGAGCTGTCGGAAAGGCGCCGGAGAGCTGCCATAAACAAAGGGGGGCCCAGTAAGGGGGCCACCAAGAAGGAAAGGGGCCCCCGGCGCTGGGGAGAAGGGAGGTGCTGAGAACAAAAGGGCCCCAAACGGGGATGGGGTGTGGGGGGCGCCAAGAACGAAGGGAGACCCGGGGAAGGAGGGATGGCTGCTGCCATGAGCGGTAGATAGGAATGTTCAGTGAACTTTTGTAACTTCGTCAGCGCCAAAATGTGGCGACACTTGTAGGTGAGGTCTGCTACATTATATTTCTGGGTTATAGGCAAAACAAAGCTTTCCACTGTACCTAGGTACAGGTGACAATATCGTATAATTGTATCAAACAACTCAATCAAGTTAACGAGACATGAATGCTACGTACAAAACTTTGCTGACTGTCCCTAGTTAATTTGTCCTCTTCCAAATTAAGTTTAATTTAGTTTAGACAAACAGCGTGGTAACAGGCCCTTTGGCCCACTGAGTCCGTGCCAGCCAGTGTTTATCTGTTCATGGGAGCTCTATGCTGCACCTGAGGGACAATTTACAGAAGCCAATTAACCTGCAAACCTGCACGTCTTTGGAATATGGGAGGAAACCGGAGCACCCAGAGAAAACCCACAAGGTCACAAGAAGAACCTGCACACTCCATACAGATAACAATCATAGTCTGGATTGAAGATAGACCCTAAAAGCTGGGAGTAACTCAGCGGGACAGGCAACATCCCTGGAGAGAAGGAATGGGTGAGGTTTTGGGTCGAGACCCTTCTTCAGAAACCCATTCCTTCTCTCCAGAGATGCTGCCTGCCCTGCTGAGTTACGCCAGCTTTTTGGTTCTATCTTCGGTTTAAACCAGCATCTGCAGTTCCTTCCTACATATTTAGTCAGGATTGAACACGGGTCTCTGGTGCTGTAAGGCAGCATGTTGTGCCACTATGCCAACCTAAATGTGGGTAAATCCTATCCCACAGAATCCTCTTCAGTAGCTTCCCTACCACTGACATGAGGCTCACTGACTCATAACTTCCTGGAATCTCTCAGTTTAAATAAATTAAACAAATAAATAAGTTAAATGATTGGCCTTGTGTTGTGTGTTGTGTTGTGTTGGCCTTGGACAGATTACACTCAAAATGCATCTGTTTGAAGTCTACTTACAGTGCCCTACATAATGTTTGGGACAAAGACCCATCATTTATTTATTTGCCTCTGTACTCCACAATTTGAGATTTGTAATAGAAAAAAATCACATGGGGTTAAAGTGCACATTGTCAAATTTTAATAAAGGCCATTTTTATACATTTTGGTTTCACCATGTAGAATTTACAGCTGTGTTTATACATAGTCTCCCCATTTCAGGGCACCATAATATTTGGGACACAGCAATGTAATGTAAATGAAAGTAGTCATGTTTAGTATTTTGTTGCATATCCTTTGCATGCAATGACTGCTTGAAGTCTGCGATTCATGGACATCACCAGTTGCTGGGTGTCTTCTCTGGTGATGCTCTGCCAGGTCTGTATTGCAGCCATCTTTAGCTTAAGCTTGTTTTGGGGGCTAGTTTTTCTTCAGCATATAAAAGGCATGCTCAATTGGGTTCAGATCGAGTGATTGACGGCCAGTCAAGAATTTGACCATTTCCTGAAGAATGTTTCTGATCTGTCGGACAGGTGTTTGGGGATTTCTCTTTATTATAGAGAGAATTCTTCTGTCATCAGCTGTGGAGATCTTCCTTGGCCTGCCAGTCCCTTTGCGATTAGTAAGCTCACCAGTGCTCTCTTTCTTCCTAATGATGTTCCAAACAGTTGACTTTGGTAAGCCTAAGGTTTGGCTGATGTTTCTAACAGTTTTATTCTTGTTTCTCAGTCTCATAATGGCTTATTTGACTTTCATTGGCACAACTTTGATCCTCATGTTGATAAACAGCAATAAAAGTGTCCAAAGGTGATGGAAAGACTGGAGGAAAGACTAGGTGCTGAGAGCTCTCATACCTGCATTAAGGAGGCAATTAAACACACCCGAGCACCTTACAAACACCTGTGAAGCCATGTGTCCCAAACATTATGTTGCCCTGAAATGGGGGGACTATGTATAAACACAGCTGTAATTTCTACATGGTGAAACCAAAATGTATAAAAATGGCCTTTAATAAAATCTGACAATGTGCACTTTAACCACATGTGATTTTTTCGATTACAAATCTCAAATTGTGGAGAACAGAGGCTAATAAATAAATGATGGGTCTTTGTCCCAAACATGATGGAGGGCACTGTATGTTAAAATCATACAAACACTGGAATACATTTTGAAAACTAAGTTTCCACAGCTGCATTTGTGCATTTAGTTTCTCATGCTTTATCTTCCCACACCTCACCCAGGCATGCCGTTCCAGATTACACAGCGTTTATTCAGTCTCAAGGGCAGGCCACGACCTACTGAGTCATAACTAAAGGTTCTGGAAAGGCCCTTTGCTAATCAATTGCAAGTGAAGGGTATCTCAGTAGGAGTAAGCATGTACATAACAAGGGCGGCACGGTGGTGCAGCGTTAGAGTTGCTGCCTTACAGCGCCAGAGACCCGGGTTCAATCCTGACTCTGGGTGCTGTTTGTACGGAGTTTGGTCATTCTCCCTGTGACCGCGTGGGTTTTCTCCGGGTGCATTCCTCCCACACTACAAAGACGTGCATGTTTGTAGGTTAATTGGCTTCGGTAAAAATTGCAAATTGTCCCTAGTGTGTGTAGGACAGTGATAGTGTACCGTGGAGATCGCTGGTCGGTGTGGACTCGGGCTCTTTCCACACTGTATCTCTAAAGAGTGAAAAAAAACATTGAAAGGTCTAAAAAGCTGAGGCTGGTATGTTTCAAATGCAAAACAGGATAAACCCTTGCAATTTAGACTAGTTCATTGAAGATAGACACAAAAGGCTGGAGTAACTCAGCGGCACAGCAGCATCTCTGGAGAGAAGGAATGGGTGACGTTTCGGGTCGAGACCCTTCTTCAGACTGGTTCATCTCTTTGTGGATATCCTGCATTTCCAGTATAACGGTATTATTGGACTAATGAACATGTGATTGTCCACATTAATGCCATTTATTCTTTGGGGTAAGTTACTTTGATTTACTGAGCTATTTCACTCTGATGAACAGTGCATACACTCCATACATAGGAGCATACTGTACCAAAATTGCCATGGCGAGTTGTTATATTGCAAGAGTTCACTTAATATAGGTATGTTGCAAAATGTACCTGAAGAGTCACTGAAAATCTGTCCCAGCCCGTGTGCGCGATTTTGGCGCCGTTTAGAGGGGGTCGCGTTTAAAACACGATTTTCCCTAGGCTGTTCAAATCGAGGTTTTTCAGCCTAGTTAATTATTAACGAAAAATCGCTGGAAGATTCCCTCGCTTGAGCTATTATTAGTTTTAAGGGCGTTATTTAATTGTTATAGTAAGTTAAAAATTAACCTCTAAACCCCCAACCGCCGACAACGGGCCAGATTTCATACAGGGGAAAACGGAAGGTAGGCTGTTTATTTTTACGTTAAAAAGGGCTTCTTAAGATCCCTTTATACAAAGTTTAATATTGCGAGTAGCTAATTTTGGGCCCATTATATCCCGCAGTATTTTTCTGGGCATTTGAGGGTACAAATCTACCGCAATGTGAACGTTCTAAACCAGCGCGTTCACAGGATCCCACTAGAAAGCTGATTTAAATGGACTTTAATTTACAGCAATTAAACACTAAATTCCTTCCATTTGGCCTATAAATTAATGTAAATAAGATTTTAAAATCATGTTTTATTGTGAATTATTTGTGAATATTATTTGGACGCTTTGGCTATTTAAAAATGTTAATCATTTATTAAGAAATGGATAGATGTTTAGATCTAGTAATTGAAGTTTGAAATTAGCTACAATTAGGTAACTAACTAATTATATGCTTTAATTTCAGGTCATCCAAGTAAGATTATTTTATATTGGTTTCAGAATGCTTCAATCTATGATAACTGAAAATTTCATTCAGTTCTCTTAATTTTTAAGAAAGTTATGGGCTTTTGACTGTCCACGATCACAGTTTTTTGTTATGTCCATAGAAAATCAATAGGGAACAAGATGCTAATTTCCGAGTATGAAAATGGCCATAACCTTTTAAATAATTGAGATATGAAAGTGAATTAGGTGTCAAATTAAACTTATGTTTATGCTTTATCTGATGGGATAAATTGCAGACTTGATTTTTAAAATCTCAAAATTTTGTAACATTGCTACTTAATAGCACGTTTCCAACTAGATTCTAAAACAGATCTCCACTTCATTTATTTCTTCTTCTTCCCACCAAATGTTTTCATCACCCACAACTCCACATACTGCAAACTCTAAATTGACAAAGCTCGGGAACCTGACCATACCTGGTTCTTCACTGTCTTCCATCGTGTCCAAACGTCTGACAGACGACTTGACACAGCATTGGAGATGGCTGGCACTGGCACCTCTTTCAGCCAGTCCTGAATTTCATTCATTGAAGTCAAATTGGTCTGAATATTCTCAATTTCATCCACAAATGTCTGTTGATGTAGAAAGAGATCAGCACAAAAATGAACTGAGCATTTCAATTCTGCCTTCAGAGTAAAGAGGGGTGCAGTACCCCAACTCCACGCTTTGTTACATTACTCCACACAGTTAGTTCACAAACATATTATACTGCGAGAACAGAATCAAGGGATGTATGAAGAAAGCAGGAACGGGGTACTGATTGTGGATGATCAGCTATGATCATATTAAATGGCAGTGCCGGCTCGAAGGGTCAAATGGCCTACTCCTCCGCCTATTTTCTATGTTTCTATGATTGAATGGAGGAGTAGCCTTGATGGGCCAAATGGCCAAATTCTGCTCCTGGAATGTATGAAGACCAAAATGAACTCTGCATATTAATTTGAGTGTGGGAGAACAGATAACAAGAAACTACTAATAGCATATTTTACATAGGAATAACGGCATTTTTAAAGAAAGAATGGAAAGACAGGATGGAAAATGTGCAAATACAATACACTAATTCACATAAATGTTGCAAACAATAAGTCTGGTGAAACAATAAGACTGGTGAAACAATAAGACTGGTGAAACAATTCACCAGTCTGATGAAGGGTCCCAACACAAAGCGTCACCTATCCATGTTCTCCATTGATGCTGCCTGACCTGCTGGGTTACTCCAGCATTTTGTCTTTCTTTGGTAAACC
Organism: Amblyraja radiata; assembly: GCF_010909765.2. Lineage (NCBI taxonomy): Eukaryota > Metazoa > Chordata > Chondrichthyes > Rajiformes > Rajidae > Amblyraja > Amblyraja radiata. The sequence goes on along the minus strand of NC_045963.1, from coordinate 5,427,566 downwards.
ACCTCCTGCAGTTAATGGTTTCTACAAACAATAAGTTGTTAAGGATCATACATTTTCAACTTTTGATGCAATTCGTTTCTTCAGCAATCTACCCCCGTTGGCATTCAGGAGTGAGAGTGCTGAAACTACTTATCGGTCGTAAAATAAATTAGGTTTGCATACTATATGGACAAGCAAAGGCTAGACAATAGACAGGTGCAGGAGTAGGCCATTCGACACTTCGAGCCAGCACCGCCATTGAATGTGATCATGGCTGATCATCCCCAATCAGTACCCCGTTCCTGCCTTCTCCCCATATACCCTGACTCTGCTATCTTTAAGAGCCCTATCTAGCTCTCTCTTGAAAGTATCCAGAGAACCGGCCTCCACCGCCCTCTGAGGCAGAGAATTCCACAGACTCACCACTCTCTGTGAGAAAAAGTGTTTCCTCGTCTCCATTCTAAATGGCCTACCCCTTATTCTTAAACTGTGGCCCCTGGTTCTGGACACCCCCAACATCGGGAACATGTTTCCTGCCTCTAGCGTGTCCAAGCCCTTAACAATCTTATATGTTTCAATGAGATGCCCTCTCATCTTTCTAAACTCCTAGACGTTACATTGTCATCACCTTTTAAACAAAAAAACTCAAATTGAAGTTTCATAATGTAATAAAATGGGAATATTTCCTTTCAGCAGATAAATGTGAATGGTTCATTACGAATAGTTCCAGGTTAGAAACCGATCCACAAGGAGCAGATATGTCAGTATATTGAAAATGTTAACAGTTCAGGCCCTGCAGAATGGAGAGTGACCAATGTAGCTGGAATGTTAAAAGGAGAATTAAACTGATCAATATCATTGACAAGTCAGCAATTTCAATATCTGTGGTTTAGGGAAAAAGGTATTGAAGGATGAAGCCTCCCACTTTGGGGATTGGCACAGTGATGCAGTCAGTTGAGCTACTGCCTAATGAGCCTGTCCCACTTAGGCAAATTTCTTCGGCGACTGTCATAGTCGTAGCAGGTCACTGAAAACCCGGCGACTGGACCCCCCTACGACAATGTCTACATCAACCTAGTCGACGGCAAGCTACCTGCCTGCCCCATTTCCGGGGTTAAGTCCGTGCCCGGGTGCTACTTGAGGGGGCCTACGTGCTGTCCATGGGCACTCTGTGGGATCTCCAGGACCGCTGGGCACCGCAGGGGGTGAAATGCATCCTTGACAAGGATCGTAATATAGTTGTTTAACAATATATTTGACATTTAAGAATATCTGTTTAGATAATTGGGTGATTTTGTATTATGGTGGTGGGTTTGTTTGGTCTCCTCCCACCAGCCCCCCCTCTTCCTGCTCCTCCTCCCCCCCCCCCCGCCTCCTTCATCCCCAGAGTCACCGACATATTCCACCTTAGAAGCGACAGCAGGTTAGAGGGGAGGGAGCCCCATGGAATCTGAACCTGGATTTAGCAGTGCTTAACTAGAACTAAGACAGTATGCTTCTGTGAAGGGTTATTACTGACATAAACTCGTTAAGCCAAAATGCTCTGCTTCCCCATTGCATCATGTAATTTGTTACAATGCTCTTCCACCAGTGACAGATTTGTTCCCACCTTGTACTTTCCCCCCTGCTGCTGGAGATCTGCTGGAATGTCTGAAGAAACTGTCTCGTTGGACATGAAAGTCTCAACACAATCCATCCACTTTTCCAAGGCATCTGATTTTTTCTGCATAAAAAGGGAAGAAATGGTTCAAATATTTAAAAGAACACACTACAACCAGGAAAAAAAAGTAATCTAAGGCATAGTCAAGAGCGTTTCATTGCCATATGTCCCAGACAGAACAATGATATTCATACTGGTAGCTGCACAACAGACACATACATATAAAAGCTTATTTGCCACACCAAAGACTGCGGGAGAAGAATAAAGAACAGAGAACAGGGAAGGGATAAGACTTTTGCCTTCCATCACAGTGAGGAGGTGTTTGGAGATTTACTGTGATGGATGTTTGTGTGGAATTGTGTTAATTGTGTGTTTTAGTTTTTTGCTGTTATAACTGTTTTTCAGTGACCAGGAACTAAATTTCATTTGAACCTTGTTTCTTTGAATGACAATAAATGGCATTCTATTCATTCTATTCAATTCTATTCTACTTAGGTCCCCTTCAGTCATGGCCGACCATGGGTGTCTCCAGGGTTGGAGGACGCCAGTGCGTGACTTTGTTTAACGTGGGGAGACTGGTGCAGGCAGCCACCACACTGTCCTTGACAGATCTGGGTCAAGATCCAGTGGCATGGTGTCCAAGACAACCGGAGACCCTTTTCTGCTGCAGCCTTCATCCGTCTTCCCAGCTGTTGTGATGGGTGACCAGTAAGGTCACCCATCATCCTCCACCTATTCCACCGTTGAGGTCTTGATTGGATTGCTCTTTGTCAGGGACCTCCCCCTCGACCTTATCGCTATGGGTGGCCCTACCAGGAGCATAGCTCCAGACAGCATCACTCTCAGAATCTCAGGACCACACCACGACAAGGTGACAATCCATGGAGATATAAAAACGAAACAAACAATAAGAGTACAAAAAGTGAAAAACAATGCCCCCAAGTCTATGTAGTTCAGAGCCTATTTGTAGTGTTTAATAGCCTGATGGCTGTCGAGAAGAATCTGGATGTTACAATTTTCAGGCTCCTATATCTCCGTCCCGACGGCAGAGGTGAAGTGAGTGTGTGGCCAGGGTTGTGTGAGTTTCTGATGATGCTGGCTGCCTTTTTGATGCAGTGACTCCGATAAATCCCTTTGATGGTGGGCAGGTCAGAACCCGTGATGGACTGGGCCGTGTTCACCACTTTTTGCAGTCTTCATCGTTCCTGGGCGTTCATGTTGCCGAACCAGGCCGTGATGTAACCAGTCAATATGTTCTACAAAGAATCCTCTCTGACATACCGAGTCTCCGCAGTCTTCTCAGGAAGTACGATACGATAAAACTTTATTCATCCCCGGAGGGAAACTGGTCTGCCAAATCAACGTAGAGGCGTTGCTGGGCTTTCTTTATAATTGCATCAGTGTGCTGGGTCCAGGAAGGATCTTCAGAGATATGCATGCCCTGGGATTTGAAGCTTTTGACTCTCTCCACCATCATCCCGTCTATTCCTTTTCTCCAGATGCTGTAACCTGGTGAGTTACCCCAGCATTGTGTGATTATGGACAGGTTTGCGGGTCCATGTCTTTCCTCTACCAAAGTCTATAATTAGTTTCTTGGTCTTGCTGACATTGACAGCCAGGTTGTTGTGCTGGCATCGTTTGGTCAGTCGATCGATCTCACTTCTATACTCTGACTCATCACCATCTTTAATTCGTCCAACCACAGTCGTGTCGTCAGTGAACTTGAGCACGGAGTTTGCACTGTGTCCGGCTACACAGTCATGAGTATAGAGGGAGTATAGCAGGGGGCTGAGCACACAGCCTTGAGGTGCCCCATGATGATTATCAGGGAAGAGGTATTGCTGTCAATTTGTACAGATTGTGGTCTGTTGATAAGGAAGTTGAGGATCCAGTTGCAGAGGGATGTGCAGAGACACAGTTCCGTGAGCTTGATAATCAGATAATCAGCTTGGAGGGGATAATCGTATAGAGCTCTGTAGCTGTCATCTATAAACAACAGCCTGACGTTTATGTTTTTATTGTCCTAGTGGTCCAGTGCAGAATGGAGAGCCAGTGAGATCGGATCCTCCGATGACCTGTTGTGGCAGTAGGCAAATTGTAGTGGGTCGAGGTTCTTGTTGAGGTAGGAGCTGACATGAGCCATATCCAACCTCTCAAAAATCTTCATCACCACGGATATTAGTGCCACCAGTCGATAATCATTGAGGCACGTCACCTTAAACTTCTTGGCCACCGGTATTATTAATGCCCTCTTAAAACAGGTGGGAGAGGTTGAAGATGTCTATAAAAACCCCAGCTAATTGGTCTATGCAGGTTTTGAGAACACGACCAGGTGGAGGCTTTCCGAGGGTTCACCCCCGTGAAGGATCTTCTGACGTCAGCCTCTGTGACAGAGATTGTAATACCATGTATGGGGACTCGGGAAGGCACATCAGCATTCACCCTATCAAAGCACGCGTATAACGCATTGAACTCATCTGGGAGTGATGCTTCACTGTCACTTGAGCTGCCCCCTGATTTCGCCTTGTGGGAGGTCATGGCATTCAAGCCCCTCCACAGTTGCCGAACATCCGCCTCATCCTCCCACTTGGAGCAAAATCCTTTTAGCCTTTTTGATGGCCTTGTCAAGGTCTTATTTGCTTAACCATTTCTCCAGAGTGGCTTAGAAACCTCAGCAAGGAAGAAATGCTAATTTCCCTTTCATCACCCTTCTCTTCCCAAGTTTACAGATGACACTAAAACTGTATTTTAGACACTAAAATACATATAGAGTATTGTGTTCAGTTTAATTAGAGTAGTGTGTTCAGTTTATTTAGAATTTTGGGCACCATGTAATAAGAAAGATGTTGTCAATCTGGAAAGGGTGCAGAGAAGATTTATAAGGATGTTGCCAGGACAAGAGGGCCTGAGCTGGAGAGAGAGGTTGAGCAGGCTGGGACTCTATTCCTTGGAACGCAGGAAGATGAGGGGTGATCTTCTAGAGGTGTACAAAATCATGAGAGGAATAGATCGGGTAGACGCACAGAGTCTCTTGCCTGAAGTAAGGGAATCGAGAACTGGATGACATAGGGTTAAAAGTGATGGGGGAAAGATTTAATAGGGACCCTAGTGGTAACTTCTTTTTCAACACAAAAGATGGTGGGTATACGGAAGGAGCTGCTGGAAGATGTAGTTAAGGCCGGTACTATCATTACATTTAAGAGGCATTCGGATAGGTATATGGATGGGATAGGTTTACGGGGTTATGGGCCAAGCGCGGGCAGGTGGGACGTGTAGATGGGGCACGTTGGTTAGCGTGGGTAATTTGGGCCGTAGGGGCCGTTTCCACGCTGTATGGCTTTATCTATGACCCATCTGTCCTCCTCCTCCACCTGAATCCCTCCCTCTAGCTTTACATTCAGTCATTATCTGACACCCTTTTCATCTTAGCCTTTGTAACTTACTCCACCCATCAAATCGCCCTCACTTGCATCCAAATGATACACATGGGCGGCACAATGGCACGGCTGCAAGAGAGAGCTGCAGCCTGTGAAATATCACAATTTGGTTTGGGAACAGCTCTGCCCAGGATAAGAAGGCTCTGCAGAGAGTAGTGCGTCCGGCCGAACGCACTATGGGAACTACACTCGCCCCCCTGCAGGAACTATACATCAGAAGATGCAACTCCAGAACCAACAAGATCATGGGGGACCCCTTCCACCCCTGCAACGGACTGTTCCAGCTGCTATGGTCAGGCAAACGCCTCCGTTGCCATGCTGTGAAAACGGAGAGGATGAGAAGGAGTGTCTTCCCAGAGGCAATTAGGACTGTAAACTCCTATCTCACCAGGGACTAACTTTACTGGTACACAAAAATGCTGGAGAAACTCAGCGGGTGCAGCAGTATCTATGGAGCGAAGGAAATAGGTAACGTTTTGGGCCGAAACCCTTCTTCACACTCCATAGATGCTGCTGCACCCGCTGAGTTTCTCCAGCATCTTTGTGTACCTTCGATTTTCCAGCATCTGCAGTTCCTTCTTGAACACTAACTTTACTGTACCATTTTACTGTTGTGTGGTGTCTTTTTAAAATTGCTGTTTTTTTCCTTTTCTTCCCTCCCTCCCACAAATATGTAATATGTGAATATTCTGTTTGGTTGTTTGTCTGTTTGTTTTTTTGCACAATTCGCGAGCATTGCCACTTTTCATTTCACTGCATATCTCGTGACGAATAAACTTGACTTGACTCACAGTGTCGGATACCCCGCTTCCACCTTGTTTAGTAGTACTGTATCATGTCAGTTGTTTTTTAACTTGGGTTCAAGTTTAAAAGAATACTTTGTCACGACCTACAATCAACCTCTGCAAGATCCTGTTTAATGCCAACAAACTGCACCCCGCCCCAATTTTGGACTTACTGTGTGGACCAATCCACAATTTTCCATAACCGATTTAAAATTAATAAAATTATGGTCACTGATCTCAAAGTGCTCCCTCGCTGATATTTTAGTGACTCATTTCTCAATAGGAGGTCCAGTGGTGCCCGCTCTCCAGTACGATCTATATATATTGTTTGAGAAAGCTTTCTTAGACACACTGAAGAGGTTCCACTCTATCCAAGCCCTGTGCATAATGGTGGGTCACAGACAACTTCAGAGAAGCTGAAAGCACCGATTACAATCCCAACATTCATACAGCTGCAGAACATAAACGCCACAGGAACAGGCCCTTCAGCCCACAATGTCTGTGCTGAACATGATGCTAAAATCAACTTACTGCATAGAATCCATAACCCCCCCCCCCCCAATTTCCTGCATATTCATGTGCCTATGCAAAAGTCTCTTAAGTGCCTCAACCTCAGCATCGCATTCCAGGCACTCAACACTCTCTGTGTAAAAAGCTTTCCCCGCACATCTCCTTTAAATTTGTCCCTCTCACCTTGAAATTATGCCTTCTAGTATTTGATATTTCCATCCTGGGAAAAATGTTCTGACTGTCTACTTATGCCTAGCAGGCCAAAATCATTCCCTGTCTTGGCAACTACCCGAGGAAAAAGGCTGTATTCACTCTCTCTAGTTTAGAGATACAGCACGGAATCAGGCCCCACCGGGTCCATGCCAACCAGCGATCCCCCACGCATTAGCACTAACCCACAGCTACTAGGGACAATTTACAATTCACCAAGTCAATTAACCTACAAACCTGTACGTCTTTGGAGTGTGGGAGGAAATGGAAGATCTCGGAGAAAAACCCACGCAGGTCACGGGGAGAAGGTACAAACTCCGTACATACAGCACCCATAGTGGGGATGTACAGACAGCACCCGTCAACAGACTTTGCTTGCTTTAACCTTTACATTGGTCTCAACTTTCCCATCTGTCAAACTACAGTAGGTGCACTAGTGGCCTGGGATGTGTTGTAGAGCGGAGGGATCTAGTTAGCACAAGTACATCGTTCCCTGTAAGTGGCGATGCACGTACACAAGGTGGCTTTTGGTACGTTGGCATTCATCAGTCAGGGATTTGAGAATAGAAGTTAGAATATTTTAAGAGTCAAGTGTTTAATTGTCATATGTACTGACAACGGAACAATGACATTCTTACTTGTAGCAGTACAGCAGCAGGCCTGTACTCATAGATAACATCATAAACAAAACCCAAAATTAAAACCCCAATAATTATTGCAATAATTCTGAGTCCTTCGTGAACCCAAGACAGTTCATAGTTTAGTTAGTGTTTAGTGTTCAACAGCTGACGGTTGTTGTGAAGAAACTGTTCTTGTTTTCACAGATGTGCAGGATGCTGGTGGGGCTACAGTTATAGAGTGATACAGCATAGAAAACAGGACCTTCAGCCCAACTTACCTACACCCACCAACATGTCCTATCTACACCAGTCTCACCTGTCTGCGTTTGGCCCACATCCCTCGAAACTTGTCCTATCCATGTACCTGACCAAATCATTCTTAAACGTTGCGATACTAACTGCCTCAACTACATCCTCTGGAAGCTCATTCCATACACCCACCACCCTTTGTGTGAAAATATTATCCCTCGGGTATTAAATCTTTTCTCCCTCACCTTAAACCTATGTCCCCTGGTTCTATATTCCCCTACTCTGGGCTCGAGACTCTGCATCAACCAGATCTATTCCTCTCATGATTTTGTATAAATCTCTATAAGATTAGCCCTCATCTGCCTGCGCTCCATGGAATAGAGTCCTAAACTGCTTAACGTGTTTGAATACTGTGTTCAGTTCTGGTCGCACTGCTGTATGAAAATATGCCATTAAGCTAGGACGAGTAGGAATATTTACAGTGATGTTGCCAGGATTAGAGGGCCTGATAGAGTGAGGATAGATAGGCTAGGAGTTTCTTGCCAGGAATGCAAGAGGCCGAGGGGTGATATTATAGAGGGCGGTCACGGTGGCGCAGCAGTAGAGTTGCTGCCTTACAGCGAATGCAGCGCCGGAGACCCGGGTTCGATCCCGACTACGGGTGCTGTCTGTGTGGTTTGTACGTTCTCCCCGTGACCTGCGTGGGTTTTCTCCGAGATCTTCCTTTTCCTCCCACACTCCAAAGACGTACAGGTTTGTCGGTTAATTGGCTTGGTAAATGTGAAAAAGTGGGTGTAGGCTGGTGCTAATGCGTGGGGATCGCTGGAAGGCGTGGACCCGGTGGGCCGAGGGGCCTGTTTCCGCACTGTATCTCGAAACTAACTAAACTAGAGAGAGTGAATACACAGCCTTTTTCCTAGGGTAGGAGAATCAAGAACTAGAGCGTAGGTTTAAGGTGCAACTAGCTTAGATGACTCATCACACTTGGCATGGACAAGTGGGCGGAAGCTGTACAACGTTCTGACTTTAACTTCTCCTGACCCTTTCTAACTTCCAGTCAGTCACTTTTTCAAAAATTTGCACAAAACATGCTCTTTTAGGTAGACAGACCAGGACTAATCTCGAAGGGGGATCTTGACCCGAAACGTCACCTAATCCCTTTCTCCAGAGATGCTGCCTGTCCTGCCAGTTTTTTGTGTCTATTCTCATTTGGGAAATGTCGCTCCAAAAACCCATTTGTGAAGTGTGTATTATGAAGCATGAACGTTGATTTTGTGCATTGGTGCTTGATCCGCTTCTCACTGCAGTGCATGTTAACACCAGCACAACAGCAGTTATCTCTATTTCTATTCCTGTTTTCATCCGTCACTTGGATTCAGGAGCAGATCATCACGTTCTATTCTCACTCACCTTAAATTGCTGTAGTTTTGATATCACATCCTCCAACACCTGGTTATCATTCTGAAGCTGAGCTATTAGGGTTTTCCATCGTACTTGAATTCCTTCCAATTCCATGTCATAGGTCTTTTTAGATGTTACCGTCTCTTCTTCCTTTCTTTCCAACCCTGAAAGCAGTCTGTCAATTTCTGGTTGGTGGTTTTTCAATTCCTTTTGCAAAGCCTGGATAAAACAGGAAGAACATGAGAGAGCAAGCAAGAGAGTATGCAATATTGACAAAGAATGTCTAAATCCACCACCGGGTGGCGCCAGCAATGGCTGCCTCGCCAACAGCCTGTCTATCCCTTCCTTCTTTGTTGTTTTGATAGTATGTGTTAAATGTATGTTTTTAGTGTTCGTTAGCTTGTTTTATGTGGGGGGGTTAGGGGAAACTTTTCTTAATCTCTTACCTGCACTGCGGCACAACATCGTGGAGTTCGCGGCCTTTGCTGGAGACCAACTTCAGGAACTCCAACCGCAGGCTTACCATCGCGGAGCTCGTCATCCCTTTGGCAGGGATCGAGCTCCAACCGTGGGAGCCTGCGGACCTTAACATCGTGGAGCTCGCGATTCCTGGTTGGAGACTTCGGGAGCTCCAAGCCGCAGGAGCTTCGACCGCCCCGACATGAGAGCTTCGACCGCCCCGACGTGGAAGCTTTGAGCGCCGGTTGCGGGAGCTTCGATCGCCCCGACGTGAGAGCTTCGACCGCCCCGACGTGGAAGCTTTGAGCGCCGGTTGCGGGAGCTTCGATCGCCCCGACCACAGGAGAATAAAGAGGAAGAAGATTGGACTTTACTGCCTTCCATCGCAGTGAGGAATGTGGGAAATCCGCTGTGGTGGATGTTTATGTTAACTTTTATGTAGTTGTGTGTCTTGTTGGGGTTTTTTTTTTAGTATGGGTTTATGGTAATTCGCATATCACTGTACCTTAATTGGTACATGTGACAATAAAAGACCTTTGAAACCTTTGAAATAGATTAAAGGGTAGGACAGTGGCACAGCATAGAATTGCTGCCTTACCGTGCCAAGGACCCAGGTTCAATTCTGACTACGGGTGCTGTCTGTACAGAGTTTGTGCCTTCTCCCCTTGACCTGCAATGATTTTCTCTGAGATCTTCGGTTTCCTCCCACACTCCAAAGACGTACAGGTTTGTAGGCTAATTGGCTTGGTAATTGTAAATTGTCCCTAGTGTGTGTGTGGGATAGTGTTGGTGTGCGGAGATCGCTGGTCAGCGCGGACTTGGGTGGGCCCAAGGGCTTGTTTCCGTGCTGTCTCTCTAAACTAAACTAAACAACTGAGAATTGCTCCACAGCCTAATGCATCTTTCGGCTTACATACTTAACCTGCATTTAATTCTCATTCTCCTAATGATGCCTAATAACAATCCCTGATTAAGTATTATCCAATTTGGCAAATGTTACACAGCATGTGGTATGTTAACATTTGGGAATTGCACTTTATATACAGGCCGCAATGGTTTGCCAGTTGCAGTCGGTCGCTGCCTTGCTCCTTACCTCTGTGTGCTTTAATGCATTCTGAGCTGCTTCCAGATTAGCAATTGCACTCCAGTCTCGTTTAACTTGGGCTTCGGATCGATCCAGTACCGTTTTTAAGGTCTTTAGAGCATCAATGTTTTGAGGACAGTCCAATCCTTTAAATAAGATAAAATTACAAAAGCCATGCAGTTCAACACGACCCCAACAACAAATAATTCACATAATTGATGCACATAACTACAAATGGTACCATGGCACCAATGCACATATCAATTTCTGTATTAGCATCCACATTTTGTAGTATTTATGGTGTGCAATGAAGATGATCAAAAAAACTGTGTCATGTTAATTTGCTTCAACTCCTTAAACCTAAACACATATGCAAATCTCAATAAATAGCGTTGGTAAAGCTGAACCTGAAAGAGCCAGCATAATATGACCTGGCCCATTTCATCACTGGGTTCTAATGCTACTTTCCATTTGCATAGTCCAGCATTATACCGGAGATACCCCATTTAATCTGTGCCGTCTATACAAGATATCCTAAATATTGGTCAATATATTTATTCAGAGGAAATGAACTGCATAAAAAGTACTCTGCAGTCAAGTATTTCTCAAGTCCAATCACTGTTTAATTGTAAGAAATAAGATATTTGGTCAGATACATGGATGGGAAGGGTTAAGAGGGATGTGGGCCAAACGTGGAACAATGAGACTTGGTCAGCATGGATGTGTTGGGATGAAGCACCTGTTTCCATGCTGTATGATTGTATAAATGAAAACCAAATGTACCTACATAAAATTTAACAATGTGTTAATTGCCACGTAGATGTTTGTGCCAAAGATAGACTCAAAGTGCTGGAGTAACTCAGCGGGTCAGGCAGCTTCTCTGGAGAAAAAGGATGGGTGACATTTTGGGTCGGGACCCTACTTCAGACTTCATGTTGATTAAGGGATAACAACTTCATGCTGATTAAGAGATACAGCTTGAGGAGTAGAATCAGAGTCAAACAGCATGGAAATATGGCCCAACTTGTCCACGCTGACCAAGATGTCCCATCTAAGCTCGTCTCCTCTTGTCTGTATTCAGCCCATATCCCTCTCGACCTTTGCTGTCCATGTACCTGTTCAAATGTCTTTAAAATATCTTGTGCCTGTTCAAATGGCTGTTCAGGTCCCCGCCTCACCTACTTCATCTGGCAGCGTGTTCCATATACTTGTGTGAAAACACCACCCTGTGTGAAAACATTGCCCCTCGGGTTCCTATTAAATCTTTCCCATCTCATTTCAAACCTATGCCCTGTAGTTCTTGATTCCCATATCCTGGGGAAAGACTATCCTCATGATTTTATAATGCTGGCTCAAAATTTACAACCAGAGAGCTTCAGTTTAACACCAGAGGAAGAAACGGCATCATTCAGAGTGCAGCATTCACTTAGCGGTCTGGATGACCCGTGGTCTCCCCATGTAATCAGCCTGGATAAGACGTATACTAATAATAAATTATAATAATGACTAGTTCCTCTTCATGCAGGATGAACTGAATCTAAGCACTAGTGACCAATAAAGTGGAGAAATCCTGAAAACATAGCAATTAAATCTGCATTTTTCGCTACGAGGTTGTAATGGACTTGCAAAACTGCCAATATAGACAGAATGTGTAGGAAGGAACTGCAGATACTGGTTAAAACCAAAGATAGACACAAGATGCTGGAGTAACTCAGCGGGACAGGCAGCATCTCTGGCGAAACGGAATGGGTGACATTTCGGGTCGAGGCACCGAAGAAGGGTCTCAACCTGAAACGTCACCCATTCCTTCTCTCCAGAGATGCTGCCTGTCCCGCTGGAATTACTCCAGCATTTTGTGTCTAAAAGAATAGACATTGGGAATGACTTGAATTAAGACCAAAATGACTAGATTTGTTAACTTGTGGCAAAGGCATGGACGTGGAACTGTGGCTGAACAGCCTATCGCCCTGCAATATAAACTTTTCAAAAACAGAACATTTAAGCTCAACAAAACGCATCCAAGTTAATCATGCTTCAGGATAATCAACCTGAAACATTGTCTGTCCTCATCAGTCAGAGATGTAGCCTGACCCTCTGAGTTATTGCAACATTTTGTGTATTCATATTAATCGCCTAGTCACCTGCTGGCTTTTGTCGCTTGCTCAGTAGTTTCTGGAGAATTGATCTGTATCGATTGTTTATGTTATTAAGGTCCTCCTGGAGGAAGTTTGGAGCTTCAGGTTCACTGTTGAGCACTTCCCCATGAGCCAGTACTTTCTCCAAATATGGAGTCACATCCAGCAGCCGGTTGATTTCATCCTGCACAAATGAGAATAAATACTATGAACCAAGACTGCCACAAGCTATCCCCTGGTAATAACCGCTTCTATTATGACATGACTCCGTAAGTCTATTTCGCCCATCAGTGAGAAAGGGCACAAACAACATTTGATATGGTAACCATACCTCCACGGCATTGTAATGAATCGTATCAACAGCACATGAGACTGATAGGAACAATGACTACAATGGAGAGGGAGAGGGAGAGGGAGAATCATTTTATAGGTTGAGACTTATTCCAGTAAGTCAGAAAATATTAGTCCTGTCCTGAAGCAGGGTCGTGAAGGGAAGTGTTAACCATCCCTTTTGCCACCACAGATGCTGCTTGACCTGTTGAGTTCCTCCAGCAGTTTGTTTTTAGCTCAAGTTTCCAACATTTGTCGCCTGTCATGGCGTAGGCTTGGCGATCGCTTCGCCGAACAACTCCGCTCAGTTCGCAATAACCAACCTGATCTCCCGGTGGCTCAGCACTTCAACTCCCCCTCCCATTCCGAAGCCGACCTTTCTGTCCTGGGCCTCCTCCATGGCCAGAGTGAGGACCACCGTAAATTGGAGGAGCAGCACCTCATATTTTGCTTGGGTAGTTTACACCCCAGTGGTATGAATATTGACATCTCTAATGTCAGGTAGTCCCTACTTTCTCCTCCCCTTCTCAGCTCTCCCTCAGCCCTCTGGCTCCACCTCTTCCTTTCTTTTTCCCGCTCCCCCCCCCACCCTCACATCAGTCTGAAGAAGGGTTTCGACCCGAAACGTTGCCTATTTCCTTCGCTCCATAGATGCTGCCTCACCCGCTGAGTTTCTCCAGCATTTCTGCCTACCTGTTTAACATAGAAACATAGAAAATAGGTGCAGGAGGAGGCCATTCGGCCCTTTGAATCAGCACTGCCATTCATCATGATCATGGCTGATCGTCCCCTATCAATAACCCTTAAACCCAATAAATATGCCTTCTCCCTATATACCTTGACTCCACTAGTCCCTAGAGTTCTATCTAACTCTCTCTTAAATCCATCCAGTGACTTGGCCTCCACTGCCCTCTGTGGCAGGGAATTCCATAAATTCACAACTCTCTGGGTGAAAAAGTTTTTTCTCACCTCAGTCTTAAATGACCTCTGCTTTATTCAAAGACTGTGGCCCCTGGTTCTGGACTCGCCACACATTGGGAACATTTTTCCTGCATCTAGCTTGTCCAGTCCTTTTATAATTTTATATGTTTCTATAAGATCCCCCTCATCCTAAACTCCAGTGAATACAAGCCTAGTCTTTTCAATCTTTCCTCATATGGCAGTCCAGCCATCCCAGGGATCAATTTCGTGAACCTACGCTGCACTCCCTCAATCACAAGGATGTCCTTCCTCAAATTAGGAGACCAAAACTGTACACAATACTCCAGATGTGGTCTCACCAGAGTCCTATACAACTGCAGAAGAACCTCTTTACTCCTATACTGCATGTTTCCATGCAGTATGACTATAGTAGACTGAGTGATCTCCTCAATAAGACTAAATCAATTCTTTAGGAACTTGCCAGGTTTAATGCAGAGTTGATGTTTCATCTGCGTGTGGTAACTTAAGCCAGCGCTCAGTCGTTAAACTAAGGGATTGGCCATTCAGAACTGAGTTGAAAAGAATGTTTTTCATCCAGAGAGCAGCAAAGCTTTGGATGTGGAACTACGGAAGTTAAGCTGCTGATCATCTAAAATACACATATATAGATATTTTTGACAAAGGGAATCAAGGTTAGTGCAGGAAAATAGCACGAACGTAAATGAGAAATCTTGATCTTATTTAAAGAACATTTGACTCCATTTATACCTCACGCTGTCTGGCAAGGATAATCAGGGATGAGTTGCACCCTTGGCAACTCCCTCTTCTCTCCTCTTCCATAGGGCAAAATGTATAGAAGTGTAAAAATGCACACCTCCAGATTCAGGGACAGTTTCTTCCCCGCTGTTAACAGGAGCAAAGAGGTCCTTCTGCAGTTGCACAGAGCCCTAGTGAGACCACACCTGGAGTATTGTGTGCAGGTTTGGTCCCCTAATTTGAGGAAGGAGATTCTTGCTATTGAGGGAGTGCAGCGTAGGTTTACAAGATTAATTCCCAGGATGGCGGAACTGTCATATACTGAGAGAATGGAGCAGCTGGGCTTGTACACTCTGGAGTTTAGAAGGATGAGAGGGGATCTCATTGAAACATATAAGATTGTTAAGGGCTTGGACACGCTAGAGGCAGGAAACATGTTCCCGATGTTGGGGAGTCCAGAACCAGGGGCCACAGTTTAAGAATAAGGAGTAAGCCATTTAGAACGGAGACGAGGAAACACTTTTTCCTCACAGTGGTGAGTCTGTGGAATTCTCTGCCTCAGAGGGCGGTGGAGGCAGGTTCTCTGGATGCTTTCAAGAGAGAGTTAGATAGGGCTCTTAAAAATAGCAGATTCAGGGGATATAGGGAGAAGGCACGAACGGGATACTAATTGGGGATGATCAGCCATGATCACATTGAATGGCAGTGCTGGCTCGAAGGGCTAAATGGCCTACTCCTGCACCTATTGTCTATTGAACCATCCTACCGCAACCAGAGAGGGGTCCTGCAGTAATATTGGACTATGCTGGCTTTACCTTGCACTAACGTTATTCCCTTATCATGTATCATATAATAATAATAAATTTTATTTATGGGCGCCTTTCAAGAGTCTCAAGGACACCTTACAAAAATTTAGCAAGTAGAGGAAAAACATGTATGCGGAATGAAATAAATAGTAGAGACATGACTAGTACACAAATTAAAGACAGAATTCAATTCGAAACACAATATGAGGCAATTCAAGCACAGATGAAAAGGGAGGGGGACGTGGGGCTAAGGATAGGCAGAGGTGAAGAGATGGGTCTTGAGGCGGGACTGGAAGATGGTGAGGGACACGGAATTGCGGATCAGTTGGGGGAGGGAGTTCCAGAGCCTGGGAGCTGCCCTGGAGAAGGCTCTGTCCCCAAAACTGCGGAGGTTGGACTTGTGGATGGAGAGGAGACCGGCTGATGTGGATCTGAGGGACCGTGAGGGTTGGTAGGGGGAGAGGAGGTCAGTGAGATATGGGGGGGGGGCCAGATGGTGGAGGGCTTTGTAGGTGAGGACCAGGATTTTGTAGGTGATCCGGTGGGAGATGGGAAGCCAGTGAAGTTGTTTGAGGACTGGAGTGATGTGATGCCAGGATTTGGTGTGGGTGATGAGTCGGGCGGCTGCGCTCTGGACCAGTTGGAGTCGGTTGATGTAGGTGGATCTGATGCCAAGGAGAAGTGAGTTGCAGTAGTCCAATCGGGAGGAGATGAAGGCATGGATGAGTCTTTCAGCAGCGGGAGGTGTGAGAGAGAGTCTGATTTTGGCGATATTGCGGAGGTGAAAGAAGGAGGTTTTAATGACATGGCGGATGTGAGGCTCAAGGGAGAGGGTGGAATCAAAGATCACGCCAAGGTTGCTTGCCTGGGGAGATGGGGAGACAGTGGTGCCGTCGATGGTGAGAGTGGCTGAGTGTGGATTTGGAGCCTATGAGGAGGAATTCTGTTTTATCGCTGTTGAGTTTGAGGAAGTTATGTTGCATCCAGGTTTTTATAGCTGACAAACAGGAGTTGATATGGGAGAGGGGGGGGGTTGTGGGGGGATTTGGTGCCAAGGTAAATCTGGGTGTCATCAGCGTAACAGTGGAAGTCCAGATTGAAGTGGCGGAGTATCTGACCAAGGGGGAGGATGTAGATGATGAAGAGGAGGGGGCCGAGTACGGAGCCTTGGGGAACGCCTTGCGTGACTGTGGCTGTAGCAGAGGTGTGGTTATGGAGAGAGATGAAGTGGGATCTGTTGGAAAGGTAGGAACAGAGCCAGCTGAGTGCAGAACCTTCAATGCCAAGGTCCCCAAGTCTGGTAAGCAGGATGTTATGGTTCACTGTATCGAAGGCTGCACTCAGGTCGAGGAGGATGAGGATGTTGAGGGAACCAGTGTCAGCAGAGGTGAGGAGGTCGTTGAAGACTTTGAGGAGAGCAGTTTCTGTGCTATGGAGGGGGCGAAAGACAGATTGGAGGGGGCGAAAGCCAGTTTGGAGGGGTTCAAATAGGTTATACGCAAGGAGGTGGGAATGAAATCATATACACTGTGAATGGCTAGATTGTAATCATGTATTGTCTTTCTGCTGACTGGTTAGCATGCAACGGAAGCTTTTCACTGTACCTCGATACACGTGACAATAAACTAGACTGAAACGGAAACTAAAAAGGGTAATTTTCCCTCACAACCTGCTTCCTGGAGCACTAAGAAGCTTTAAATGCTTATTCTCTTTCTCCTTCTCACGAGTTAAGCTACATCACCACATTGCAAAGTGCACAAAGCCATTCACCTGGCAGGATTCGTTCATTTTATCACTAGCCACACTCTTCAGCCAGTCTTCTTCGCATTTTATCATCTTTTCAAGCTCTTGTAACTCTTCATAAATATGATTTATGTTCTCTTGATATTGGATCTTACATCTCAGCCTCTCCGTTTGCTGGTTATTGGTGTTCCACTCCAGCGACAGCTTGTCCAGGACATGGATTACTTCCTCTGTTGACAGCCCTTCTGGAAGCAGGTTACATTGCAAAAACATCATCTTGTCAGCAAGGTGAACAATAAACTCTCAATGTTTAAATTACTTCAATTGAGAAGTCCTGGAGAGCAGCAATAACTCATTTGTCAATCGAACTAGGTAATAAAAATTACATGATCCCAGAAAGGAAAAATTATTCTCATCTCTTCCTGTCTGTGAAATTACATTGGCAGCCACATACCAATAATATGTTTAAGAAGGAACTGCAGATGCTGGAAAATCAAAGGGAGACAAAAATGCTGGAGAAACTCAGCGGGTGAGGCAGCATCTACGGGTCTGAAGATGGGTTTCTGCCCGAAACTTTGCCTATTTCCTTCGCTCCAAAGATGCTGCCTCACCCGCTGAGTGTCTCCAGCATTTCTGTCTACCTACCAATAATATGTCCTTCTTATGAACTGCTTTGAGTTGATCCAAGATTGACTAATCATTAAAAATGAAACCAATCAAATATACACATTTTAAGTTATGCAAAGCCAGCATTGATGATTCCATAACCCTCTGGATTATTTTACTGCACAGTGTAGTTTAGAGGGATATAGGCCAAACGTGGGCAGGTAGGACTAGTGTAGATGGGCATCTTGGTTGACATAGGCAAGTTGGGCCAAAGGGCCTGTTTCCATGCTGTATGACTCTAGGCTCTGTCTTTAACAAAACCACAGTGCTCCTGCCAGCACTGCAGGCTTGCCCTCACGAATAAACCAATCACAATCACACTTTATTAGCCAAGTATGTTTTGCAACTTGCGAGGAATTTCGTTTGCCAAGTCAGTCAAACAAATGAAAAGCCACGGAACACACAAAACACATTTTAACATAAACATCCACCACAGTGACTCCTCCACATTCCTCACTGTGATGGATGGAAGGCAAAAAAAAGTTCAAATATCTTCCCTTAGCTCTCCCGCGGCCGGGGGCCTCAAACCCTCCGCTGACGGGACAATCTTGACTGCAGTCAGTCAGACAACTCATCATGACAGATTAAACTGTGAAAGTTGTTAGAAATTCAGAGATAACTGGTCTCAATTCTATTAAAATCACATTGAAGGATAGGTGACGTGATTTTATAATTTAGTCATACAGCATGGAAACGGGTTCATTGGCCCAATTTCTCCACGGCAACCAAGATACCCCATCTATTACATTTATTTTATTTTAGGTAACATTCCCCTGACCACTTACCTCCCCCCCATCAACACCCCACACCCCCCCCCCTTCCCCTGAACCCTGGCTGGCCTTGCACTAGTTTCTGCCCCCCCCCCCGAATAACTACAGATGCTGGAGGTCTGAACTAAAATGAAAGTGCCTGATGTTCTGATGAAGAGTCACTGATAAAAAATAATGACTGTTTCACTGGCTTAGTGTTTCCCACTATTTCTGATTTTGTATCCGAAGAGAAGGTTCAGTTGCAAGTTTCAACTGAACAAGGGATTGCAGCAAGTTCTTTTATTTAAAAATCTAAAATAATTATTCAATTATGATAAAAAAATATTTTCAACCCAAAACAGTGGTAACACACCCACCACCATAATACAAAATTACAAGATTATCTTACCACTAAATTCTCAAATAACTATATCCCCCATCTTGTTAAGGATGCATTCCATCCCCCACGGTGCCCAGCGGTCCCGGAAATCCCCCAGGGTGCACGTGGACAGCACATAGTCCCTTTCTAGTACCACCCGGGCACGGACGTAACCCGGCAACAAGTTAATGACAATTCAAATTGGTTTTACCTTTCTCCATTGCGTCAAGCAAGGCCTGTCCTTTTTGTCTTATTTCCTTCAATTGCCTCTCGTTTCCAGCCTTTTCTTTTTCCAATGTCTATAAATAAAGAAAATTTCTTCAACAAGAGATCTCCCTCCTTTTGCTCGATGCCAATGATTTACCTCGGCAATATAGCAAGTGTTGCTTATGCATAATGTTCAAATCATGTTAATTACTACAAACTTACAATGCACAATTAATACCTTAACCTTTTCTTCATTAAATATTTAACAGTGGGCAGTGATCTTAAAATAATAATTAAGAATTATGAAAAATATTGAATGCACAAGTGGTCACTTGTTCATTCTACCACTGCTGGTTTCTCAAGTTTAGCAATCAGTTCAACTCTCAGAAATCCGTAACAAGGATGCTCGCTGAAGTGTAATTGTCAAGGAGAAAACATTTATACTATCAATATAATAGTTAGATGGCAGAAAGCTCAAGTCAATCATAGAGTGACAGTGTGGAAACAGGCCCTTCGGCCTAACTTGACCACACCTGCCAACATGTCCCAGCTCCACTAGAGATAAGACACAAGAAGCTGGAGTAACTCAGTGGAACAGGCAGCATCTCTGGTGGGAAGGAATGGGTGACGTTTTGGATCAAGACCCTTCTTCAGATGCTGCCAGGCCCGCTGTGTTATTCCAGCTTTTTGGGAATATCTTCGGTTTAAACCAGCATCCACTGTTCCTTCGTACACTAGTCCCGCTTGCCCGCATTTGGTCCATATCCCTCCAAACCTGTCCTATCCATGTACCTGTCGAACTGTTTCTTAAATGTTGGGATAGTCCCTGCATCAACCACCTCCTCTGGCAGCACCCTTTGTGTGAAAAGGTTAACCCTCAGATTCCTATTAAATCGTCTCGCCTTCACTTTAAACCTATGCCCTCAGGTCCTTGATTTACCTACTCTGGGCAAGAGGCTCTGTGCGTCTACCCGATCTATTCCTCTCATGATTTTATACACCTTTATAAGATCACCACTTATCCTCCTGCGCTCCAAGGAATAGAGTATCTGCCTACGCAACCTCTCCCTGTAGCTCACACCCTCCAGTCCTGGCAACATACACGTAAATCTACCCTCTACCCTTCCCAGATATTCAAGAAGGATCAGCCATGATCTGCAAAACAATACGATAAGGCAGATATTTGAGGAGCCATGTGGCCTTCCACTGCAATTTTTCTTGTGTTCATTGGTAATTAAACAAAACCGGAAAATGAGTGCTGCTTCTAACATTGCTGCTTCTCACAAACATTTTTTGATCATCAACTCCACCCGAATTTAGGGTATAAATTCCACATTTTTTAATAATTCAAATCATTTAACGTTCCTGATGATTCCCCTATTTTCTTTTGCAGAAGAATCAATTTCTATTGTTGCAACCTCACCTTTGTTCTGTCCTTCATGTCAGAAATATCCTTCTTCCTGGTGAAATGATTGAACATCATGGCTTGAATCTCATACTTGGATTTGCTGATACAGTTCAGAAGCTCACTGGCATCTGCAATGAACCTGATGATGTGATGAAGTAATGCATTAGTGGCGACATTGCAACAAGACGCGAGACAGAAGAAACCATTGAAACCAAACAATGGTTTTAGCCATATTAAATTGTAGAACATAGAATACAGAACAATATAACTAGGGTTGCCAACTGTCCCGTATTTGACTGCTACTACTCGGGTCGAGGGGACTGTCGGGTTGGAGCACCACCTCCGGCCCCGCCTCACCCGTCCCGACGTAGTGCAGCCCATGGAGTGCAGCAGCAGCGCCTCGCACTTGGCCCCGCGGTCGGCAGCCCAGCCTGCTGTCCGACCTTTGGACCTTTGCTTACCGACACCACCACCCCTCCTTCTCATGGCCGATCATCGGTTCACGAGTTGGATGGGGTGCCGAACGTTGTGCGTGACGTCGTGCGGCCCGGGCCAAAACTCCCCGCCGGCTGGGCTTTGTGTGCAGTCCCGCACCCGGGCCAACTCATCATTCACCCAGCCACGGCCGAGTTGGTCAACGAATTGCCGTCGGGTATTTGTCCCTTATTTTGATAGTTTGTCCCTTATTTGGGAGTGAGAAAGTTGGCAACCCCAAGTATAACACAGGAACTGGCCAAACAGCCCAGTGTCCATTCTAAACACGATTTCAAGTAAATCTAAGCTCCTCTGCCTGCATGTGATTCATATCCCTCCATTCCATATGTCCAGCTAAAATCATCTTAAAGACTACAACCGTAACTACCTCTACCACCACCCCTGGCTAACTGTCCCGGGCACCCACCACACACTACCAAATATTTGTCCCAGTTGCCTCTCTCACCCTCTTTGCCATCTAGTCTTTAACATTTCAAGCCTGGAAAATGTTCCGTCTATCCTATCTATGCCTCTCACAACTTTCTCTACTTCTATCACGTCTCCCCTCAGCATCCACACTCCGGAGAATACCATCCAACTTTGTCCTCTCTCCTCATAGCTAATAATCCTTCTAATCAAAGCAGCATTAGGAAACCTCTTCTGCACCCTCCCGACAGCCTCCACAACCTTTCTGTAATGGGGTGATTTGGATTTGATGGCTGTGAGGGGCAACAGAATTGAGCCAGGTTGATGAATGAGGAATAGATCACTCGTGAGTGGTTGAAAAGACTCAGTCATTGACTGCTCTTCCTGTGATCTCAGTAACGCGGTGGGCTGAAGGGCCTGTTTCCATGTTGTATCTCGAAAGTAAACTAAATTAATAGGAACCTTTGGGGCTAGTTTTCCACACAGAGGGTGATGGGTGTCCATGTCGACAAAGAGACCTCAATTGAGCTCTTCTGATATATCCGGGTTTGGCCCATATCCATCTTAAACCTTTCTCATCCATGTACCTATCCAAGGGTCTTTTAGATGCTGGTTATTGTACCTGACTCAACTACTTCCTCTGACAGCTCATTCCATATACCTACCACTCTAGAAAAAGTGAAATTGTTACCCCTCAGGTTGCTAAGTGAAATGGATGCCCCTCGCACCTTAAGCCCATGTCCTTTGCTTGATTGGCCTAAGGAAATATTATACAAATAGAACCGCTCGGATAGTGACTTTTATATAAGGTAGGTAATTTGCAAAAGAAAAGCTTAAGGTTTACAGAAACACATGTATCCTAAAGAAATAAAGTACAAAGAGACACATACAGCAAACAGATGAATCAAAACATAGAAAAGCTAATCTGAACCTGCATAGCTTAGTTTATTGCTTTGAGGCAATTATAACATTGGAGGAAATTGTATTTGATATGATTTTGTGTTAAAGAATGGAATACTGAATAGGGCCTCTTCTTAGGCCAGAGGTCATCTGCTCTTTTTCTATGGCACATTTTTCAGCTCTGATGTGACATAAAGATGAAGAGTTATGGCCAGTTATGCTGCGTTCGAGAAAGAATTCAAGGCTGAGAGATAATAGACTCTGTAGTTAGCTTTGGCTATGTTAAATTATAATAAGATTGAGATAAGGGATATGATGTGTGTGAAGGGGAGTAGTTGCTCGGAGAGGAAAATAATCAGATTGATTGATATGTGACCTTCCTTCTGTTCATAGAAAGTCGAAGAAGCAGATGTAATTCTGATGTAATGGTCTGAAGTTGTGAATCTACCTTTGTTCTGTGATATTTGTAAAAGGCCTTGCAGATGAGATTGGAAATCCAGCTTCCAGATAGCAGGAAAAGGGGATGCAAATTAGAATGAAGCTGTATCCTGACACAAAACACATATCATCAATTGTTGACAAATTTATGACCCATGTATGCTTGGTTGGGAGGTGTGTGTGGGTTTTGAACTTAGAAACTGTGTAATTCGGCGAACTCATATAATTAATGTTTTAATACATAGGTAATCGTATTTTAAACTGTGTAAAATTGTAGTGAAACCAGTTATGAAATGTATTGTGTATTAGGACTGTAAACATTAGACTTTGTTTAGATTTATAGAAATATCTTTCTTCTTGGTATGGAAAGCGTGTATAACTTGTATGATCATTGTATTATATATGTATCTTATATTTTGAGGAGTGGTCTTTGATAATTGAGCCTACTAGGGGTTTTGCTGTGTTGAAATAAAATAATACTAAACAAAGTTAAATCACAGGCAAACAAAGGTTGTAAAATGAGGCCAGAGAAGGGGGGGGGGGGGGATCATGTGACTGCTGTTGTAAATCACCAGAAGGACTCAAATGATTGGTATTACTAGCTTGTCATACAGTCTGTATCTGAAATGTCTAATATCTATATAAATGCCATGAGTTTCTATCAAAGCTACTCTTCTCTGGACCCACCCCAGAGCATCAGCTCTGTTGGAAGGTTCAGAGACTAGTCTCAGCTGACTGAAGAATCGATTTCAACAGCTACAAGCATTTGAGTCAAGTTGACTTTAGATTGACAAAATAACTCAGTTTAACAGGCCCACTCTGTGCATTCACTCTATCTTCCCCCCCCCCTCATGATTTTATACACATTTCTAAGATCACACCTCAGCCTCCTGTGTTCCAAGGAATAAATTCCTTGCCCAACCTTTTTCTATAGGTCAGGCCCTCGAGTCCTAGCAACATCCTTGTAAATCTTCTCTGTACTCTTTCCAGCAGAATAGCATCCTTCCTATAGCAAGGCGACCAAAACTGAGTACAATACTCCAAATGCAACCTCACCCAATGTCCTGCAAAACTGTAACATTACGTCCTAACATCTATATTTAATACCCCCAATTTATGAAGGCCAATGTATCTAAAGCCTTCTTTGCTACCCTATCTGTCCATGTGCCACCCTCAGGAAATTATGTATCTGTACTCCTAGATCCCTCCGCTCTACAACATTCGACAGGACCCTGCCTTGCACCTTGAACTTATCTGCATTAAACTCCCTTAGCCATTCCTTGGCCCACTTGCCAAACTGATCAAGATCCTGCTGTAGATTTTGATAACCACCTTCACTGTCTATGATGCTACTACTTTAGTCATCCGCAAACTTACTTATCATCCAAATTGTTGATATAGATGAGACCAGTGGGCCCAGCACCGATTCCTGAGATCCCATTAGTCACAGGCCTCCAGTCAATAATGATCTCTGCAGCGATCATTCCCAAGACTTCCACCACCACACGCTGCTTCCTTCCATGAAGCCAATTTTGAATCAAGTTAGCTGGCTCTCAGTAGATCCCATGCGATCTAACCTTCCAGAGCAGCCAACCTGTCAAAGGCCTTGCTGAGGTCCATATAGACAATGTGCTCACCCCTCCTGTTCACACCCTCAAAAAACTCAATTAAAATTATGAGACATCATCTCCCGCTTTCAAAACCATGCTGACTATCCCCAATCAGGCCCTATCTATCCAAATGCAGGAATATCTTATCCTCTCCAGTAACTTACCCACCATAGATATTAGCCTCAGAGACCTATAGTTCCCAGGCATTTCCTCGCAGCCCTTCTTAAATAACCGTACCTACCCTCCAGTCATCCGGTACCTCAACCGCTTCCAATGGTGACTCGTATCTCAGCTAGGGGTCCTGCAATACTCGTACTTCATCTTGTCACGGGACACAGTGACTATTATGGATCTCAACGCATCTTTAGGGGTGTAGGGGCAAAACAGGAGATCGAGACAAAGTCACAGGAGAACTGACAACATCGGTCGTCATAATGAAACCCAGAATACTGGAACCATGTGATGGATTTTCCCACTGTAGCAGCTGTGGGAGGGAATGTTGTGCTATTTTGTGTTATACCTGTGCCCTATATCTGGCTTTACTCAGATAGAAGGTAGACACAAAATGCTGGAGTAACTCAGCGGGTGAGGCAGCATCTCTAGTGAGAAGGAATTGGCGACGTTTCGGGTCGAGACCCATCCCTGTCGGGGATCTCGAGAGATGCTGCCACCCGCTGAGTTACTCCAGCATTTTCGATTTTACCAGCATCTGCAGCTCTTTTACACATTTACTCAGGTAGACACAGACATAAAACAGCTCTTAGATCAGTGGCGGGTCTATCGAACAATTGGGTTTATTGAAGGCACACAGTGCACAACAGGAAACACTCTGAGAAAACCCAGAGTTTTTCTTCTCATCTGTATAATGAATGGACAACTGCTTACTTTGATGATGCACTCTAGTCCGGGCAAAAAATTTGAGATGTGGAACTTATTCTACTCATTATTTACTCTGCTAATTAGAGCCTTAAAGAACCTCGTCCTTTGAAGTAACCAATTTCCACCAGTCATCTCTCCCAGAATCATGCAGAGAAGCCAATGTAAAATAAGAAAGCGGTCCTTACTTATTTCTGGATTCCACATCCACTCGCAGATGTCTTTTCCTGGACGGTGGCGGAGGAGCTGAACTCGTCTTCTCAACTGTGCGCTCTGTGGCGATCATTCCCAAGGCCTGGGTTGTTCCAGACTCCGACAACTATGTCCGATCAGCACATGGGGTTGGAAATAAAACAATGGATATTTAGCATGGAATATTTTCTGAGCCAATGTCCGCACCCATTTAAGATTTTCAGATTGGAACGAATGAGTAAATACATTTCTTTCTTGCTTCCCACTCGTATTTGCTCCCCGTACTTTAAGCCCTATCTTGTGGTTCTTGAAGTATCTGACAATAGGAACGACTTCCCTCATTTACCCATCTAACCCCAAATTCCCAAGTAAATCCTTTCAGGAATTTTATACCTCCCTATACCAATCAGAATTTCTTACGGATTCTAATATAATGCATGATTTTTAAAAGAAACTGAACTTGCCAAATTTATTACAAAATTTATACATCACGGAGGAAGAAATACAGAAAGCAATCCTCTCAATGAATTCTGCTAAAGCTCCTGGTTTAGATGGGTTTACAGAAGAAGTTTTAAAGTATTTTTCATGTTTACTGTCTGCCTGGCTTTCTTTTAAAAAAAAACCTTTTTATTGTTTTTTTTCCAAAAAAACAAAACAAAAATAAAACAGAAAAAAGAGCAAAAAGAATAATGATAAACATAACAATGGTATTGATACATAGGGATCAGGATTACATTAATAACAGGTATAACCTAATATGAGACAAGTGTCAAAATACACAATGAATATAGACCTCCCAGTCTCTATGTAAATATAGTTAAATCTTTTTTTTTTTAAACACAAAGATAAAAAGACAAAAAGAAAAAGAAAAAAGGAAAAAACAAAACTCCCCTAAACCAAAGGAAATTTTTTTTTTTTAATAATAAAATAAGAATAAAAATAAAATAAATAAAAAACCTGGCTATGCAAGGTTTTTAAAGAAGCCTTTTTAATGAATAGATTACCACAATCCTTTTATGAAGCATCTATTTCTTTAATTCTTAAAAAAGATAAAGACCCTACTGAAGTGACATCATATAGACCTATATCAATGTTAAATGTAGATTCCAAAATTCTTTCCAAAATATTAGCTATGAGATTGGAAAATATTTTACCACAAATTATTTCTGAAGATCAGACAGGTTTTATGTCTGATCTTCAAACTTAAAGCACACGGTATTGGGGGTTCAGTATTGATGTGGATAGAGAACTGGCTGGCAGACAGGAAGCAAAGAGTAGGAGTAAACATGTCCTTTTCACAATGGCAGGCAGTGACTAGTGGGGTACCGCAAGGCTCGGTGCTGGGATCCCAGCTATTTTCGATATATATTAATGATTTGGACGAGGGAATTGAATGCAACATCTCCAAGTTTGCAGATGACACGAAGCTGGGGGGCTGTGTTAGCTGTGAGGAGGATGCTAGGAGACCGCAAGATGACTTGGATAGGTTGGGTGAGTGGGCAAATACATGGCAGATGCAGTATAATGTGGATAAATGTGAGGTTATTCACTTTGGTGGCAAAAACAGGAAAGTAGACTATTATCTGAATGGTGGCCGATTAGGAAAAGGGGAGATGCAACGAGACCTGGGTGTCATGGTACACCAGTCATTGAAAGCAGGTATGCAGGTGCAGCAGGCAGTGAAGAAAACAAATGGTATGTTAGCATTCATAGCAAAAGGATTTGAACAGGGAAAAGTATAGGAGCAGGGAGGTTCTACTGCAGTTGTGCAGGGTCTTGGTGAGACCACACCAGGAGTATTGTGTACAGTTTTGATCTCCTAATCTGAGGAAAGACATTCTTGCCATAGAGGGAGTACAGAGAAGGTTCACCAGATTGATTCCTGGGATGTCAGGACTTTCATATGAAGAAAGACTGGATAGACTCGGCTTGTACTCGCTAGAATTTAGAAGATTGAGGGGGGATCTTATAGAAACTTACAAAATTCTTAAGGGGTTGGACAGGCTAGATGCAGGAAGATTGTTCCCGAAGTTGGGGAAGTCCAGAATAAGGGGTCACAGTTTAAGGATAAGGGGGAAGTCTTTTAGGACCGAGATGAGAAAAACATTTTTCACACAGAGAGTGGTGAATCTCTGGAATTCTCTGCCACAGAAGGTAGTTGAGGCCAGTTCATTGGCTATATTTAAGAGGGAGTTAGATGTGGCCCTTGTGTCTAAGGAGATCAGGGGGTATGGAGAAAAGGCAGGTACGGGATACCGAGTTGGATGATCAGCCATGATCATATTGAATGGCGGTGCAGGCTCGAAGGGTTGAATGGCCTACTCCTGCACCTATTTTCTATGTTTCTATGTTTATTGAAAATCGTTACTCATACTTTAACGTTAGGAGATTAATGAATATCGTATATACAGCGTCAAATAAATCTCCAGAATGTGCCATTTCACTTGATGCCGAGAAGGCGTTTGATAGAGTAGGTTGGGAATACTTATTCAATACAGTTGAAAAATTTAAGATTGGTCCAAAATGTATTTCTTGGATCAAGCTGATATATCATATACCTCGGGCTTCTGTACTTACCAATAATCAGAGATCCTTTTTTCAGGCTCTAGACAGGGCTGTCCTTTAAGTCCTTTACTATTTGATATTGCTTTGGAACCTTTGGCCACCGCTATTAGGGAATCCCCTAATATTTTTGGTATTGTCCGTGGGAATAAGACACATAAGCTATCTCTTTATGCAGATCTGTTATTATTCATTTCTAATCCTGAGAAATCTATTCCGGCAATAGTAGCACCACTTAATCAATTTAGTAGTTTTTCTGGTTATAAACTAAATCTTAGTAAGAGTGAGCTTTTTCCATTAAACAATCTAGTTTCGAATTATGGACAGTTACCATTTAGATTGACTTCCGAATGCTTTACTTATTTAGGTATTAAGATTACCAAGAAACACAAGAAATTATTTAAAGCTAATTTTACGCCTTTAATTGACCATATCAAACAACAGTTTACTAAATGGTCACCAATGTCCTTATCTTCTATCGGCCGAATCAATGCTATTAACATGTTTATCTTACCTAAATGTTTGTATTTATTTCAGACGATACCAATTTTTATTGCTAAATCTTTCTTTGATATTATTGATTCCAAAATGTCTTCATATATATGGCAGAATAAAAATTCCAGACCAAGTAAAAAATACTTACAGAAATCAAAAAAAGACGGTGGTTTAGCACTGCCGAACCTTAGATTCTACTATTGGGCAGTTAATGTTCGTTATTTAACGTTTTGGACAAAAGATTTAGAAGATACCCAATGCCCAGGATGGATAAATCTTGAACGTGATTCTGTGCAAGGGATATCATTGGCTTCTATTCTAGGGGCCTCGTTACCTTTTACAATTACGAGATTGAATAAATATACGACTAACCCAATAATAAGACATACATTCTGAATAAGGTTTCAATCTCGTAATTTTTTTGGATTGAATTATCTTATCGAGTCCTATCATATCAAATTTTTTCTTCCAACCTTCTAGTACTGATCAAGCCTTTTTGTTATGGAAGAGGAAGGGATTAGCAGCTTTTTGTGATTTGTTTTTGGATGGTTGTTTTATATCTTTTGAACAAGTCTCCAATAAATATAATTTACCTAACTCACACTTTTTTAGATATTTACAAAATTAGACATTTTTTGAAGGCTACTCCACCCTTTTTTCCGTTACCACATCTAACCGAAATCTTGGAATTTTTTTTACATTTGAACCCTTAGCAGAAAGGCTTAATAACGGCTATTTATGAGTTGATTTTGAAATTACAAATAGATACATTTGATAAAATTAAGAATGACTGGGAAAGAGAACTCCAAATGTCTATCTATAGAGAAATGGGAGAGGATTCTGCAATGAGTTAATACTTCCTCAATGTGTGCAAGACACACTTTGATACAATTCAAGGTGGTTCACAGAGCTCATGTGTCAAAAGATGTTAGCTCTTTTTTATGGTCATATAAATCCTACCTGTGACAGATGTAAGTCTGAAGTGGCCTCACGGACCCATATGTTTTGGTCCTGCCCACTTTTGGAAAAATATTGGAAAGAAGTCTTTGATACTATTTCTGTAGTCTTATGTATTGATTTACAACCTCATCCTATTACTGCAATTTCTGGGCTACCAATGTTAGATTCTACTCATTTGTCCCGTTCCGCGCATCGGCTGATTGCTTCACCACATTAATTGCCAGAAGATCTATTTTATTTAAATGGAAAGACTCTAACACTCCATTGGTACTCTAAAACGATATCATGTTTAAATTTAGGGAAAAAAATCAGGAGTGACATTGTTGAACCCTTGGTTAAATTTGATAGGACTTGGGGAAGATTTATTCAACATTTTCACACGACATAAATTGTAGCCTCTCCAACCGTTATAAAAATTATTTTACCTTTATACGGTGGAACGGATTTTATGACAAACAGGGACTTAAATTGTTGAAATTCTTTGCAACCCAGATTCTGTTTTGCTTTTTTTCTTCTCTAGTTTATGGGGTTTTGTTTTTTCCTTTTTCTCTCTTTTTTTTTTATATACAAGTTTTCTTTTAAACATTTAACTATATTTACATGTGTTTAAGAAGGAACTGCAGATGCTGGAAAATCAAAGGTAGACAAAAATGCTGGAGAAACTCAGTGGGTGCAGCAGCATCTATGGAGCGAAGGAAATAGGCAACGTTTTGGGCCAAAACTTCTGAAGAAGGGTTTCGGCCTGAAACGTTGCCAATTTCCTTCGCTCCATAGATGCTGCTGCACCCGCTGAGTTTCTCCAGCGTTTTTGTGTACCTAACTATATTTACATAGAGACCGGGAGGTCTATATTCAATGTGTATTTTGACACTGGACTCATATTTAGGTTATACCTGTTATTAATGTAACCCTGATCCTTACGTATCAATATCATTGTTATATTTATCATTATTCTTTTTTTTGTTATTTTGTTTTTGTTTTTGGGGAAAAAAAGCTAATAAAAAGATTTAAAAAGAAAAGAAAGATTAACAATACATAATTCTATGCACTATTAAATGTAAACTATTGACCCCAACCAGAAAGCAATTTCAGTTATAATTGCTTTAGTCAGAGTGTGGTGAATCTGTGGAATTCATTGCCAGAGACGGTTGTGGTGGCCAAGTCAGGGAATTTTTAAAGTGGTGATTGATAAAAATCTTGATTAGTAAGGGCGTCAAGGGTTATGGGGAGAAGGCAGGAGAATGGGGTTGAGAGGGAAAGATAGATCAGTCATGATTGAATGGCGGAGCAGACTTGATGGGCTGAATGTCCTAATTCTGCTCCTTTGACTTATGAATTTATAATTAACAGTTTAACCAAAGCACAGACAATGAAGGAGCAAAGTATTTTTAGCAATTTGTGCTGCTCCGTTAAGGTGAACATCAAGTCACATGGAAAATGGTAAAAACCTTATGCACCAAACAATGCCAGAATATGTGGCAATGTCACATCGATCTGAATAGAACACTCAATTGGAGCATTCCTATGACGGACAGTTTGCCTTTGGTGAAAGATCTAGGTGATATGTAAGAAATGACCAATGAGTGGACATATTCCATCGTAAGTCACAAGACTTTTATCTGGCTCAAAGATCAAACAGTTCAAGATTTTGTTGAAAATCTTTAGTTGAAAGAATGGCATTTTACTTTCAATTCAAAATTCAAAGTTTGAAAATAATTTGGTTTTATTTTCAAGATCAATGCTGTAGTGACTCTTGTTAAAGCTATCCAATAAAGACATATTACAGGTGTAGGGAGGAACTGCAGATGCTGGTTTACACTGAAAAAGTGCAAAATGCTGGAGTAACTCAGCGGGACAGGAGAGAAGGAACGGGGTGACGTTTCGGGTCGAGACCCTTCCTGAGACAGACCCAAAATGCTGGAGTAACACCGGCTCTATCGAATAAATGTTCCAGTTAATAGTGCAGAGAAAGTGCTCAATTCCCTGCTGTGTTTCTTGCATGTGCTTTTTGGCACATGAAACTGATGAGCAACTTACGTTTAATTCCTTACCTGTTTGGAGCAACCTTGTAGTTGTTGCGCTAAACTTTCCCACCTTTGTCGTAATTCTTTCAGATTGCCTTCAATTTTCTTTGATGAATTCCTGTTACTGAGTAATTCTATTAAATCTTGGCCATCGTTAACCAACTGGTCCAATGTTGAACGCTTCTTTTCCAAATCTTCCTTCAGAATTTAACAGAAGACACATTGCAATAAGTCACATTGTCTCCAGGATAAAGTTTCAATTGTTGTACTTATTAATAGGTGCAAGATAGATTTGGAGCATCAAACTACTTTGTCTGCTACCATGTAATATAAAAGAGAATGGAGACATGTTGATGGCAAGCCTATAAATACTCCTGGCAGATTCTACAACAAAGAATACGATAAAATTAACGATGTTGAGACCACTCCAGGGGATCCTGCGTTTTACAACAGGAATTGGGCAACTGAAATGCCATTATCTTTGAAATCTAGCATAGTTATTGTCTGAAATAAGTTTAGCCGCCTCTTCGGGGTGGGAGATTGAAACCTTCACGAATGCAATCAACCCGGCATGCACAATCAAATAAGATGAAATAGAACAAGTTGTCCTCCAACTTTAGGCTGTGCACGCCATAAGCAAGAAGAAGAAGACGCATCTTCCAATTTATCCACTCACAGTATGCTGCAGAAGATAACCTTTTTTTATGTAAGACCTAAACAAATGACTTTCTGAATAGATTCCAATTCTAATTTGGTTTTCACACATTCAAGTCCCCAGAAAGATTCAATAATCAGCAACGCAAAACTGATATAAACCAGTTTAAACCCACAAGTGGTGCTGAGGCATTAACCACCAGGTCATGATGGCATTTATCCAAGGTTCTGGAGGGAGGCAAGAGAGATTGCGGGGAGCATTGACGGGAATCTTTGTTTCTTCTCTAGACAGAGGCGATGTCACGGAGGACTGGAGAGTGGTCAATAGAAACATAGAAAATAGGTGCAGGAGGAGGCCATTCGGCCCTTCGAGCCAGCACCACCATTCATTGTGATCATGGCTGATCGTCCACAAGCAATAACCTGTGCCTGCCTTCTCCCCATATCCCTTGATTCCACTAGCCCCCAGAGCTCTATCTAACTCTCTCTTAAATCCATCCAGTGATTTGGCCTCCACTGCCCTCTGTGGCAGGGAATTCCACAAATTCACAACTCTATGGGTGAAAAAGCTTTTTCTCATCTCAGTCTTAAATGGCCTCCCCTTTATTCTAAGACTGTGGCCCCTGGTTCTGGACACGCCAATGTTGTTCCCTTGTTTAAGAAAGGAAGCAGAGAAAATACAGGGAATTTTACGCTAGTGAGCCTCATGCCAGTGGTAGGGAAACTATCAGAGAGAAATCTTTGAGATAGGATTTACTCCCATTTGAAAGAGAATGGGCTAATTAGGGATAACCAGCATGGATTTGTACATGACAGGACCCATCTCACTAACATGATTGAGCTAAACTCGGATTGTTTTCTCTGGAACATCGGACGTTGATGTGAGACTTGATAGAACATTATGAGAGGCATAGATTTGGTAGACAGTCAGAACCTTTATCTCTCTTGGTAGAAATGTCCAACACTTGGGTATATCTATAAGGTGAGAGGGGAAAGGTTTAATGCAGGTGTGCAGGGCAAACTTTTTTTACACAGAGAGTCGTGAGGGCCTGGAACGCATTGCCAGGATGGGGGTGGAGGCAGATGCAATATCAGAATTCAAGAGGCTTTTAGATAGGCACATGGAAGCGTAGTGAATAGAAACATAGAAATTAGGTGCAGGAGTAGGCCATTCGGCCCTTCGAGCCTGCACCGCCATTCAATATGATCATGGCTGATCATCCAACTCAGTATCCCGTACCTGCCTTCTCTCCATACCCTCTGATCCCTTTAGCCACAAGGGCCACATCTAACTCCCTCTTAAATATAGCCAATGAACTGGCCTCATTTTATAGAGGGATGTGGATCAAATACAGAAACATGAGATCAGTTAAACATGGTATCATGTTCACCACAAACATTGTGGGCTGAAGGGCCCAGACCCGTGGTGTTCATAAGTTATAGGAGCAGAATTAAGCCATTCGGCCCATCAAGTCTACTCCGTCATTCAATCATGGCTGATCCATCTCTCCCTCCAAACCCCATGCTCCTGCCTTCTCCCCATAACCTCTGACACTTGAACTAATCAAGAATCTATCAATCTCGGTCTTAAAAATACCCATTGACTTGGTCGCCAAACATCCACAGATTCATCACCCATTGACTAAAGAAATTCCTCATCTCCTTTCTAAAGGTACATCCTTTTATTCTGAGCCTTTTGTCTCTGGTCCTAGACTCTCCCACCTGTGGAAACATCCTCTCCGCATCCACTCTATCCGGGGCTTTCGCTATTTGTGTAAGTTTCAATGAGGTCCCCCCTCACCCTTCTAAACTCCAGCGAGTATAGGCCCAGTGCGGTCAAATGCTCATCATATGTTAACCCACTCATTCCTAGAATCTTTCTCGTAAACCTCTGCTGGACCCTCTCTGACACCAGCACATCCTTCCTCAGATATGGGGCCAAAATTGCTCACAATACTCCAAATGTGGCCTGACCAGCGCCTTATAGAGCCTCAGCATTACATCCCTGTTTTTACATTCTAGTCCTCTTGAAATAAATGCATTGCATTTGCCTTCCTTACTTCCGATTTGGCTTGCAGATTAACTTTTTGGGAATCCTGCACCAGCACTCCCTAGTCCCTTTGCACCTCCGATTTCTGTATTCTCTCCCCATGTAGAAAATAGTCTACGCCTTTATTCCTTCTACCAAAACGCATGACTCCACACTTTGCTGCACTATATTCCATCCGCCACTTCTCAGCCCACTCCTTTGTGTATCTGACAACTCCTCTTTAAGGGCCTGACCTTCCCGATTCCTCTGCCGAGTTGACCAAACCTTTTTTAAAAATCAAGATTTTTGTGATCTACAAACTCCTCCTCCCGATTATCTTTTTACTCGTGGACTTTTTTGACATGCTGTAAAAAACGTCCCGATTTACCTGATGCCCCAAGTACCTATGGCTGGCATAACGAGCCGCTACGATTTATCTACGGCCTCCTACGGACATTCTCCGAGTTTGAATCAAGGGGAAAACTCTGAAGAATTCGTGAGTAACTCGGGAAAGTGGAATAGGCCCTTTACACTTCCTGCCTGCTGCTGCTGCTGCTCTGCCCTAGCTTGGCAGAGCAGCACCTCTCTCCTCAGCCCTTCTCTCCAAAGCCTCTCGAGCCAAAGCCTCACGTTGCTCGCTAGAATTTAGAAGATTGAGGGGGGGATCTTATAGAAACTTACAAAATTCTTAAGGGGTTGGACAGGCTAGATGCAGGAAGATTGTTGCCGATGTTGGGGAAGTCCAGAACAAGGGGTCACAGTTTAAGGATAAGGGGGAAGTCTTTTAGGATCGAGATGAGAAAAACATTTTTTACACAGAGAGTGGTGAATCTGTGGAATTCTCTGCCACAGAAGGTAGTTGAGGCCAGTTCATTGGCTATATTTAAGAGGGAGTTAGATGTGGCCCTTGTGGCTAAAGGGATCAGGGGGTATGGCGAGAAGGCAGGTACAGGATACTGAGTTGGATGATCAGCCATGATCATATTGAATGGCGGTGCTGGCTCGAAGGGCCGAATGGCCTACTCCTGCACCTATTTTCTATGTTTCTATGTTGCACTTTTCCTCAACATGGCACTTCCCCTCAGCACAATCGCCCCGTTAGACCTTGCTTTCTTTTTATTTGCTACACTCTCTCTAGCTGAGGCAATGGGATGCCTGCATCACTCTAATGTTCTCCCTTCACAATCAGCAACACAAAAAAAAACTCTTCAACTTTATAAGTTTTTAAAGCTGGTTCTTGCTTTCAGCAAGATGGCTGCTCTCCCACCGTCTTCAAGTTTTGAAAGTACATTTCTATGTTTTATTGTCACAATGGCAATTTTACACCATTTCTGCTGCTCCGGCAACATGGAAGAATTGAAATCAGATAGTCCACTGAAAGTGGCTCAGTCAAAATCCACTTACTTCTAGTCTTTGGATATTTACTTCAGTTTCGCATGAACCCTTGATACTTCTGGTATGGAGGTCAGTGAACGTATTTTCCTTCTCACTGAGCCAAGCCTCAAGACACAGCTGCCAGAAGATGGACAAAAACCTTTATAAATTAACATCTGCATTTCCCCCCCCCCGAATGCTCCATTCACTCACAAAGCTTACATTTATGTTACTGGTAAACCAAGACACCAACGAAATGTGTAATACCGCAGTGATCTGAGGAGATTGAGTCTATTTCATAGACTGCCTTGACTCGGTGGACTAGATCATGTTCAAGACCACTTCACCCAGCCTAAATGATATACCTCAGTCGTCAAGAACGCCATGATGACTGCGTTCTGATAAGGCAGTTAGTCTATCCTTAATTAGAGTCTATCATCTCTAGAAACCTTGCATAGACATGGAGATTCACTCTCCATTGAAATCCAATTTTGAGGCCTTCAAAGACC
Organism: Amblyraja radiata; assembly: GCF_010909765.2. Taxonomy (NCBI): domain Eukaryota; kingdom Metazoa; phylum Chordata; class Chondrichthyes; order Rajiformes; family Rajidae; genus Amblyraja; species Amblyraja radiata. The sequence goes on along the minus strand of NC_045963.1, from coordinate 5,391,549 downwards.
TCGCATAGTACAGTAGGTAAAGTATGATCTCTGCAAGACAATTAGGGATGCAAAGAGAAAATCCCAAAGCAAGTTAGAGGATTCAACCAAGGAGCAGTCAGATGACTGTGGCAGGCTACCCATCTGAAATCTGTCACAATTTCTACTGCATGAGCTCAATGCTTTTTAGACGTGTTGAAGAGGAAAACAAAGTTCCACCAAGGTGCATCTCCTCATCCCTTGCTGGCTGGGCCTCTTCCATCCATCTTGGTGGAAGATGTTAAATCTGCTTTCACAAATGCAAACTATTGGAAAACAGTCAGCCCAGACGGGTCCTTGGATGGGCTCTGAGATCGTGCAGTAATCTTTGCAGTAATCTTGTCTTTGCAGCATCTTCAACCTTTCACCTCAATTGTTTTCCATCCCCATTTGCTTCAAGGAGACTGCCATCATTCCAGTCCCCAGAAAACATGAAGCAAAATGTCTCAATGACAACAACCCAGTAGCTTCAAACATCGACCAGAAAGATTGATAATGGCCCACATCTGTGTCAGTCACCCAGACAATCTAGACCTCTGCAATGTGCATAGAAGCAAGACAGGTCTTAAAGGGCAGCATCTCCCTGGCATTACATTCAAGCTCCGGATCAAATGACAATAAGAACACCTATGTAAGGATGTTATTTACTGTCCACAACTCAGCCTTCAACACCATTATACCGAATATGCTCTTATCAAAACTTCTGGGCCTTCCTTCCCCTTCCAGCCTCCATCTGTACACTGGCTCCTGATCTGTCGGGTGGCTATATCATTTCCTCCATCCTGACCTTCAAGACTGATGCTCCTCAGGGCACAGGGAATTTCAACTGAGCTCTCGTAATTTTCCAGATTATAGAGGCAAGCGTACCATCAGTTGCCGGAAAATCAGTGTTCAACCTGTAGTATCATCAAAGATGCTGCCACCTAAGCATTCCATGTTTACTCATCTACCTTCTGGAAGAGGAAGCAGGGGCTTCAAAGCCTGGATAGATAGATTTTAAATCAATATTTTCCCACGGTTATCATACTCCTGATACATAGAAACAAAGACAATGAGTGCAGGAGTAGGCCATTCGGCCCCTTCGAGCCAGCACCGCCATTCAATACGATCACAGCTGATCATCCACAATCAGTACCCTGTTCCTGCTTATTCCCCATATCCCTTGATTCCGTTAGCCCCAAGAGCTCTATCTAACTCTCTCTTGAATACATCCAGTGAATTGGCCTCCACTACCTTCTGAGGCAGAGAATTTCCACAGATTCACAACTCTCTGGGTGAAAACGTGTTTCCTCATCTCAGTCCTAAATGGCCAAACCCTTATCCTTAAACTATAACCCTTGGTTCTGGACTCCCCCAACATCGGGAACATTCTCCTGCATCTAGCCTGTCCAATCCCTTAATAATTTTACATGTCTCTTAGATCCCCTCTCACCCTTCTAAATTCCAGTGAATACAAGCCCAGTCGATACAATTACCTTCTGCACACCCCCATCCTGGAGGTGTTGCTGCATCCCCTTACAATCAACTCTACTGAATCCATTATTCCATGACTGTACTTTAGGTTTTTTATTACCCAGCCTCAGATGGCACGACAATCTTTGCACATTTTTTTCTGTTTTGCATTTATAACCATACTTACTCTAATTATTGTTTATAAGCTTCGTACAAACAAGGAATTTTATTGTGCCCTGGTGTATATGACAAGAAACTAATCTGCGTTTTAAATTTTAATCATTATACAACTATCCAAATATTTTGAGTACCTGGTCGTCCGACAGTTGCTGCCACCTAGTGAAGAGATTCTGTAGCAATTGCCATCGCTCTTCGGTCCAACGACAAACTGCAGCCCAGCGCACACCCAGTGACTGGAATCATCAAAATTAAAAATTAACTAAATTAACATAGGTTTAACCAGAGGACATAGGTTCATGGTCAAGGGGAAAAGATTTAATAGGAATCTGAGGCATAACTTTTTCACACAAAGGGTGGTGGGAGTATGGAACAAGCTGCCAGAGGCGGTAGTTGAGGCAGGGGCTATCCCAATGTTTAAGAAACATTTAAACAGGTACATGGATAGGAAAGGTTTGGAGGGGTATGGGTCAAACGCAGGCAGGCGGGACTTGTTCTATTTGATCGCATTTGATTGTGCACGCCAGGTTGATTGCATTCGTTGAAACACGTGAAGGTTGCAATCTCCACCCCATTTAGAACTCAACAGAGGACGACAAATGGGTTAACTAAGAAGGGGGGAGGGGAAAGCATGAAAGAAAGCTTGCGGATGAAATATAAAACAGTAAAAGATTCTTTAGATATGTAAAAAGGAAAAGATTAGTGAAGACAAATGTAGGTCATTTACAATCAGAAACAGGTGAATTTATAATGGGAAATAAAGAAATGGTAGGACAGTTAAATAAGTACTTTGGATCTGTCTTCACTAAGGAAGACACAAACTATTTCCCAAAAATACTAGGGGACCGAGGATCTGGTGGGAGGGAGGAACTGAAGGGAATCCACATTAGTCAGGAAATGGTGTTAGATAAACTGTTGTGACTGAAGGCAGATAAATCCCCAGAGCCTGATGGTCTGCATCCCAGAGTACTCAAGGAGGTGGCCCAAGAAATTGTGGATGTATTGGTGATCATTTTCCAATGTTCTATAGACTCTGGATCAGTTCCTGTGGACTGGAGGGTAGCCAATGTAACTACACTTTTTAAGAAAGGAGGGAGAGAGGAAACGGATAAGTATAGACCAGTTTTATAATTATATAAATTAGACCACTACATCAGTAGTGGGGAAGATGCTCGAGTCGATTGTTAAAGTTGTTATAGAAGCGCATTTGGACAGCAGCGGTCAAAGTCAGCATGAAGTCAGTATGAAGGTGAAATCATGCTTGACTAATCTTCTGGAATTTTTTGAGGATGTAACAAATAGAGTGGATAAGGGAAAGCCAGTGGATGTGGTGTATCTGGACTTTCAAAAAGCCTTTGACAATGTCCCACACAAGAGATTAGTGTGCAAAATTAGAGCACATGGTATTGGGGGTGGGGTATTGACACGGATAGAGAACTGGTTGGTAGACAGGAAGCAGAGAGTAGGAATTAACGGGTCCTTGTCAGAATGGCTGGCAGTGACAAGTGGGGTGCCGCAAGGCTCGATGCTGGGACCCCGGATATTTATAATATACAGTATATTAACGATTTAGACGAGGGAATTAAATGTGACATCTCCAAGTGTGCGGATGACACAAAGCTGGGTGGCAGCTGTGATGAGGATGCTATAAGGCTGTAGGATGACTTGGACAGGTTGGGTGAGTGGGCAGATGCAGTATAATGTGGATAAATGTGAGGTTATCCACTTTGGTGGCAAGAACAGGAAGGCAGATTATTATCTGAATGGTGTCAGGCTAGGAAAAGGGGAGGTGCAATGAGACCTGGGTGTGCTTGTACATCAGTCACTGAAAATAAGCATGCAGGTACAGCGGGCAGTGCAGAATGGCACTTTGGCCTTCATTGCGAGAGGATTCGAGTTTAGGAGCAAGGAGGTCCAACTGCAGTTGTACAGGGCCCTGGCGAGACCGCACCAGGAGTATTGTGTGCAATTTTGGTCTCCTAATCTGAGGAAGGACTTTCTTGCCATTGAGGGAGTTCAGCGTAGGTTCACCAGGTTAATTCCCGGGATGGCAGGACTGACATACGATGAAAGAATGTGTTGACTGGGCTTATGTTCATTGGAATTTAGAAGGATGAGAGGTTATCTTATAGAAACATACAATTCTTTAGGGACAGGTTAGATGCAGGAAAAATGTTCCCGATGTTGGGGGAGTCCAGAACCAGAGGTCACAGTTTATGAAAAAGGGGCGGCCATTTAGGACTGAGATGAGGAAAAACTTCTTCACCCAGAGGGTTGTGAATCTGTGGAATTCTGTGCCATAGTAGGCAGTGGAGGTCAATTCTCTGGATGTTTTCAAGAGTTAGATTTCGCTCTCAGGGCAAAAGGAATCAAGGGATATGGGGAGTTCCGCCATCCCGGGAAACTCCAAACGACACAGAACGTTTCGACCAGCCCCGACCTGGGCTCCGAACGCCCGGCACGGGGAGCTGAGATTCCTCCCTGATGCAGGAGCTTGATCGCCCCGAAACGAAAGGGCCCAAACGCCGCTGGCTATCAAGATCGCCCCATCAACGGAGGGCTCGAGGCCCCCCGCCCGTGGGAGAACAATGAAGGGAAGAGATTGAACTTTTTTCCGCCTTCCATCACAGTGAGGAATGTGGAAGAGTCACTGTGGTGGATGTTTATGTTAAAATGTATTTGGTGTGTTCTGTTGCTTTTTATTGGTAAATAAAATTCCTCGTATGTTGCAAAGCATACTTGGCTAATAAAGTATGATTATGATGCTGAATAAGCAGGAATGAGGTACTGATTTTAGATGATCAGCCCCCCCTCCCCTTCCTTCACCCTCTAGCTGTCTCCTCCCATCCGCCCGCCCTCGGGCTCCTCCTCCTCCTCCCTTTGTCCTTCTTTCTTTCCCCACCCCCTATCAGTCTGAAGAAGGGTTTCGGCCCGAAACATCGCCTATTTCCTTCGCTCCATAGATGCTGCTGCACCCGCTGAGTTCCCCCAGCAATTTTGTGTACCTATGATCATATTGAATGTCGGTGCTGGCTCGAAGGGCCGAATGCATCTATTTTACTATGATTTTTATCACAAAACAAATTTTATCTCCTCTTCCAAGCAACGCATCATCTCTCGAACACAAATACCTGTAGTTTGTCTTCCAGTAAAGCTGTTGCACCATCACCACTGTTCTCATCCACCACCACCACCATGTGGGTCAGAGAGTTCACCTTCACCTGCTCAGACTCCAAGTCACTTTGTAATACCTGAGAAAAAAAGTAACATGACAAAATTACCTTCAGGTCTAAATTCCCAACAAGTTCACAGTCTGAGACACAAAGTGCCGGAGTGCCTCAGCGTGACAGGCAGCATCTCTGGAGAGTTGGAATGGGTGACGTTTCGGGTCGAGACCCTTCTTCCATTCCTTCTCCTCAGAGATGCTGCGTGTCCTGCAGAGTTACTCCAGCACTTTGTGTCCATCTTCGGTTTAAACCAGCATCTGCAGTTCCTTCGTGCACAAGTTCACAGTCTGTCTGGGTTGATCAAAACATCAAAATTGGTTCCAGGATCATCTAAGTAGTAAAGCAGGTGCATGGAGAGGCACCAACGAGGTGCGTACAAATGAGGTGAAGGGACAGTAATAATACGATTAATTTCAACCTGTAGTCTGAGAGGCATGAGGGAGGACCTGGCTAAAGTTGATTGGAAGTGAACCAGAGCATAAATGACAATGGGGCAGCAATGGCAGGAGTTTCCGAGAGTAATTCGGAAGACGCAGGATCTTTTCATCCTAAAGTGGAAGAACCATACTACGGGGAGAATAACAATTAAGAAAATTACAAAAAGTAGTGAACACTGCCCAGTCTCTCACAGGTACTGACCTCCCCATCATCGAAGGGATCTACAAGAGTCACTGTCTCTAAGAGGCAGCCAGCATCATTATAGAAGAACACCGCCCTATCCACACTCTCATTTCACTCCTGCCATCGGGAAGAAAGAACAAGAGCCTGAAAACTGTAACGTCCAGGTTCAGGAACAGCTTCTTCCCTTAAATCATCAAGTTATTAAACACTACAACCACCAAAAGGGCTCTGAATTAAATAGACTTGAGAGCATAGACTACAAAAAGTAGTAAACACTGCCCAGTCCATCATCGGCTCTGACCTCCCTACCATCGAGGGGATCTATCACAGTCGTTGCCTCAAAAAGGCAGCCAGCATCATCAAGGACCCACACCACCCTGTCCACACACTCATCTCCCCGCTACCTTCAGGTAGAAGGTACAGGAGCCTGAAGACTGCAATGACCAGGTTCAGAAACAGCTACTTCCCCACAGCCATCAGGCTATTAAACTCAACTCAAACAAAACTCTGAACATTAATAGCCCACTATCAGTTTATTTGTACTTTATCAGTTTATTTATTGATGTGTGTATATATTTATATAATGGTATATGGACACACTGATCTGTTCTGTATTCATGCCTACTATATTCTGTTGTGCTGAAGCAAAGTAAGAATTTAATTGTCCTATCTGGGACTCATGACAATAAACTCCCTTGAATCTTTTTGTCTATTTATTTGTCTGTTTTTTTAAATATATATACTGAACAGAGTACTGTGTAAAAAAGATATGGACACAAAATGCTGGAGTAACTCAGCGGGACAGGCAGCATCACTGGAGAGAACGAATGGGTGACGTTTTGGGTCGAGACTCGTCTTCAGACTGATGTCAGGGGAGTGGGCGGTACATAGAGAAGGAAGTGTGAGGTGTGAAAGGACAAAGGGAATGGAGATCGGCTGCGGAGGGTTGAGGGTTGACCACGGGGGAAAATGGAGGAGGACTGGCCAAATGTTGTGCCTTCCACCACAGTGATGAAAGCTGTGGTGGATGTTTGTGTTAAATTTTGATTGTGTATTGTGTGTTCTTTATCATTGTACCGCTGCTGGTAAATTCATTTCACTTGCACTTTATGTGCAATGTGACGAATAAAACCGTATTGTATTGTATTGTATTGTATTGTATTGTATTGTATTGTATTGTATTGTATTGAGATCAAGGAACAAGTAGAATAGATCATTGTTAGCTGGGAGGGCAACAACAAAACAGAGATAAAATATAGTCGGAGACAGTAAGAGTGGTCGGAAAACTGGCAAGGAAGGGATGGAGAGAGAGGGAAAGCGAAGGTTACTTGAAGTATACATATCCGTTGTGATGCTGCAAGTAAGAATTTCTGTTCAGTTTCAGGACAGAAGACAATAAAACATGAAGATAGACCCAAAAAGGTGGAGTAACAGCGGGCAGACAGCATCTCTGGGGAGAAGGAATGGGTGACGTTTCGGGTCGAGACCCTTCTTCAGACTGGTTAGGGATAAGGGAAACGAGAGATATAGACGGTGATGTGGAGAGATAAAGAACAATGAATGAAAGATATGCAAAAAGGTAACGAGGATAAAGGAAACAGGCCTTTTTAAGCTGTTTGTTGGGTGAAAATGAGAAGCTGGTGTGACTTGGGAGAGGGAGGGATATAGAGAGAGAGGGAATGCCGGGGCTACCTGAAGTGAGAGAAATGAAAAATCATACCATTGGGCTGTAAGCTGCCCAAGCGAAATATGAGATGCTGTTCCTCCAATTTGTGTTTGACAATGGAGGAGATCGATGACAGAAAGGTCAGTGTAGGAATGGGAAGGAGAATTAAAGTGTCCAGCAACTGGGAGATCAGGTTGGTTCACGCGGGCTGAGCGAAGGTGTTCCGTGAAACGATCGCCCAGTCTACGTTTGGTCTCGCCGATGTATAAGAGTCCACATCTTGAACAACGGATACAGTAGATGAGGTTGGAGGAGGTGCAAGTGAACCTCTGCCTGACCTGAAAGGATCGTCGGGGTCCCTGGACAGAGTTGAAGGGGGAGGTATAGCGACGGGTGTTGCACCTTCTGCGGTTGCAGGGGAAGGTACCTGGGGAGGGGTTGGTTTGGGTGGGAAGGGATGAGTAGGGATGAATAAGACAATGAAACACTCTGGACACTTGATGAGGCAACCACGACTGAGTAGAGACACCAACGGCAGCATTGAAGCAAAAGAGAAGGCATATAATTTGGTAAATATTAGCAAGAAGCAAGAGAATTGGGAAGGGTTTACAACCCACAGAAAGCAATCTAACAAAAGCAATGAGAGAAAAGATGAAAAATGAAGGGAAGCTAGCCAATAATATAAAATAAATGTTGAATATATAAACATTAAAAAGAGGCAAGAGTGGATATTGGACCACTGGAAAATTGTGCTGAAGAGGTAGTAATGAGGAACAAAGAAACGGTGGACAAACTGAATGCATTTTGTATTAGTCTTTAAAGAGGACGACATCAGCAACATGCTAGAAAAAATGAAAAGAGTCGGGGGCCAGATGCGAGTACAGTTGCTATTACTAAGGAGAGGTGCTTGGGAAGCTGAAAGGTCTGAAGGTGGATATGTCATCTGGGCCAGGTGGACTACAAGCCAGGGTTGTGAAAGAGGAAGCTGCAGATTGTGGAGGCATTAGTAGTGATCTTTCTTATCTCACCACAGTCAGGAATGGTTCCAGAGGACTGAAGAAATTGCAAATGTTACTACACAGTTTAAGAAGAGAGAGAAGCAAAAGATAGGAAATGATAGTCTGACTTCAGTGGTTGGTAAGATTTTAAAGTCCATTAATATTAAGGAATAGGTTTCGGGGCATTTGGAAGCACACGATAACATAGGTCAAAGTCAGCAGTATGTGAAAGGGAGATCTTGCCTGATAAATCTGTTGGAATTCCTTGAGGAAGTAACAAACAGGATAGACAAAGGCGAGTCAGTGGATGTTGTTTACTTGGATTTTCAGAAGGCTTTTGATAAGGTGCCGCATGCTGCTACACCAGAAGGGAACACATGGCATATGTACTAGCATGGATAGGAAATGGGCAGATTGGCAGAAGGTAAAGAGTGGGAATAAAGGGGGCCTTTTCTGGTTTGCTACCGGTGACTAGTGGTGTTCTGCAGGGGTCGGTGTTGGGTCCACTACTTTTCATATGGTATGTTAATGACCTGGATGATGGAATTGATACTTTGCAGTCAAGTTTACAGTTGATATGAAGGTAATTGGAGGGCAGGTGGTGTTGGAGAAAAATGGGCGGAAATCACTTTTAAAACATGAGGCCAAACATCTAGGTCAGGGGTCGGCAACCTACGGCCCACAGTCCGGATCCAGCCCGTAACCAAAATCATCTTGCCCACAGGCGTATTTTTTTTCAATTCGTTTTTGCGACCTGGGAACTGCAGCTAGTCCCGTGGCACGCAGGCGACCTGGGAATCGCAGCCAGTCCCGGGGCACGCAGGTGACCTGGGCTCTACAGCCAGACTTGGGGAAAACGTAGCGCCCAGGTCACAAAACATGGGGGGGGATTTTCCCCCACCTCTCAAAACATGGCATGCTGCTACACCAGAAGGGAACACATGGCATATGTACTAGCATGGATAGGAAATGGGCAGATTGGCAGAAGGTAAAGAGTGGGAATAAAGGGGGCCTTTTCTGGTTTGCTACCGGTGACTAGTGGTGCTCTGATCATGTCCCCACGTTCCCCGTCCCTCCCTACTTGTCCCCCTCCCCTACCCGTTCCCCACCCCTCCCCCCCCCGTCCCTCCCTCCCCCCCCCCCGGGATTTCCATTATGGAATACAGCATAGCAGAGTCTGGTCACGCGCTTTGTTTGAATATAGAACATGGAGCAGTAGAGCACAAAGCTTGGCGTCATGGTGGCGCAACAGTAGCACTGCTGTCTGACAGCGCCAGACACCCGGGTTCGATCCTGACCACGGGTACAGTCTGTACGGAGTTTTTACATTCTCCCTGTGAATGCGCGAGTTTTCTCCAGGTGCTCCGTTTTCCTCCCACACTCCAAAGACGTGCAGGTTTGTGGGTTAATTAGCTTTGGTGCAATTGTAAATTGTCCCTAGTGTGCGGGATGGAGCTAGTGTACGGGGTGATCGCTGGTAACGCCGACTCGATGGGCCGAAGGACCAGTTTCCGCGCTGTATCTCTGAACTAAGCTAAACGGAAGACTTGCAAATTTAACCAACTGTATAATCAAATGTCGCCCAAGTGGAACTGACGAATCAGTGCTCCGAAAATAGTGATGTTTAGCTGAAAAACAGATTTAGCACCACAAGCCTAGCAGGAAACCCAACCCTTCATTCTCTACAACAATCTACTGGACATAGAAGAAATAGTAACATTTCGGCCGAAAAGGAACAAGGACGTAAGACTAATCAAAGATTGATAGAGTTATTCAATCTGCAACATGCCAACTTAATTATTCTAACTAGATGGTCAAGTCTTTAGGCATACATGTACATTGAAAAAGGCCAGATAGACTTCCAATTTCAGCTTTGAACACAGTTGTCAAAGTGCTACCCCACACCATCACAGCAATTCGTAGAGTTATTGGCTGGGGATATGGAGGATGCTTCAGACTTACTTTATGTTCCTCAATCTTATCTTTCAAGGGCTCCAGCCCATCTCCGACAGGCTGTGTGTCCATCTTTTGAATACGCTCTTCTGTCTGAGTCAGCCATTTTGACAGCTGTTGCAGCTGCTGCTGCTGCAGTTCCATTAGTACCTCATGAAGCCTGAAAATAGAATGAATTGTTAATTTAAGTATCAGACAGTGGGCATAGCATCTAGTCATTCACTTTCCTGGAAAAAGGATATCGGATTGTGGGATTAATATCCGACTATCTCAAAGATAACGGATGAAGAACTTTAAAACACACCGTACATTGAGGGTAGATAAAAATGCTGGAGAAACTCAGCGGGTGAGGCAGCATCTATGGAGCAAAGGAATAGGTGACGTTTCCGGTCGAGACCCTTCTTCAGACTCTGAGGTGTCTTATTTCAAACATCGATTGCTGTGACATAAAATACTGCTTTTCATTTTTTAAGCAACAAGGAGCACTTAAATTGCATGTCAATATTCCTAAAACTTCCTGTAAAAATGGTGTAAACATGAATTGGGGACGGCACGAGAATCTGTAATTGTTCTTACACTGAAGGCTCAAGGAAAAACTTAGCGAGATGGTCAACTTCACTAAGTAAGTAAGTTTTATTTATATAGCACGTTTTAAGTCAACTCGCATTGACATCAAAGTGTTTTACATAAAATAAATAATAAGTTTCCATACAAACCATAGAAAAAGGTTAAAAATAAATAAAAAATGGACACAACACATTATAGAGTTCAACACAAACGTCCCCCCACAGCAGAATCAAAATTTTCCACTGTGGGTAAAGGCACCAGAAAGTTAAGTCCTCTTCCTCTGTGAAACACCCGAGGTCAGGGCCCATTTGTGGCCTTGCAGCCAGTCCGATAATTTTCAGGGCCCTCTTGCCGTGAAGATGGAACTCCGGCGTCGGGTGAAACATTCCTCAGCGGCTTGGAAAGTCTGGAGTGGCTGCCTCCTCCCCGGAGACAGGGGCACTCGTTGTCCTCAGGCCACGCCGGTTGGAGCTCCGACCCCGGCGAACTCGATCCCAGGCTCCAAATCCAGCGCCGCCCGCGGCCGGACGCCCGCAGCCACAGCTCCACGGTGTTGGGGAGTCGGCGGCCACAGCGCTCCGGAGCTTACCGCACGGCGACCCGGTAAGGCATCACCCGCTCTATTCTCGATGGTAGGCCGCGAGGACGGGGCGAAGAAGCAGCTCGGAGGGATGCTGCCTCTCCGACCAGGTAGGGGACTAAGAAATAAAGTTTCCCCCTTCCCCACCCCCACCCACCACATAAAAGACCTCCAGCTAACATTTTTTGACAGGACTTAAAATTAAAAAAAAGGTGAAGAGACGGACCGCGGGCAGGCTGCCATACAGACGGCACCCACTCCTGCACATCCGCAATCTTGAAACTAAGGGTTCTGATAAGTAGCAAGATCACGAGGGGCCTGTTTCCATGCTGTATCTCTGAAAAACCAAACTAACATATTTGTACGGTCAGAGTGAAGAAGGGTCACGACCCGAAACATCACCCATTCCTTCTATCTAGAGATGCAGCCTGTCCCGCTGAGTTACTCCAGCATTTTGTGTTTATCCAAGATGTTTGTGAGGCCGCATTTGGAATATTGTTTTCAGATTTTGGTCACAAGGACACATAAGCTGGATAAAGTGCAGAGAAGTTTTATGAGGATGTCACAGAGTCATAGTCATATAGCTTGGAAACTTCCCCCTCGGGCTAACTTGCTCATGCCGACCAAGATGCCCCATCCATACGAGTCCCAACGCGTATGTTTCGCCAAAATCCCTCTAAATCTTTCCTATCTACGTATCAGTCCAAATGTTGTTTAAATGTTGTTGTGGTACTTGCCTCAACTACCCCCTCTGGCTGCTCGTTCCATATACCCACCACCCTCTGCATAGAAAGGTTGCCCCTCAGCTCCCTATTAAGTCGTTCCCCTCTCACCTTGAACCTATGGTTCTTGACTCCCCTGTTCAGGGTAAAAGACTCTGCCCATCGACCCCATCTTTCCCTTCATGATCTTATACACCTCTATCAGATCACCGCTCATACTCGCGCGTTTCAAAGAATAAAGTCCGAGCCTGGCCAACCTAGTGGTGGGGCAACAGTAGAGTGTGCTGCCATACAGCCCTGGGTCCTGGGTTCGATCATGACTACGGGTGCTGTCTGTACGGCGTTTGTACCTTCTCCCCGTCTCCTGCGTGGATTTTCGCCCAGATCTTCGGTTTCCTCACACACTCTAAAGGCGTGCAGGTTTGTAGGTTAATTGGCTTGGTGTAAATGTAAATTGTCCCTAGTGTGTGTAGATAGTGTTAATGTGCGGGGATCGCTGGTCGTTGCGGACTCGGTGGGCCTGTTTCCCAGCTATATCTCCAAACTAAAACTAAACTAAACTTAAACTAAACCTCTCCCAATAACTCAGGCACTCAAATTCTGGACCATATTCGTAAATCTTCTCTACACTCCTTCCAGCTTAATAACATTTAGCAGGGTGACCAATACTGAACACAATACTCCAATTGTGCCCTCACCAATGTCTTGTACAATTGTAACATAACATCCTAGCTTCTATACTCAATACCTTGACTCATAAAAGCCAATGCTCCGAGAGCCTTCTTGACCACCCTGTGATGCCACTTTCAAGGAACTATGCACCTGCATTCCTACATCCCTCTGTTCTACCACAATACCTGGAGCCCTGACATTCACAGTGAAGTTTCTGCACTTGTTTGGCTTAACAAAATGTAACACCTTGCATTTATCTGCATTCAACTCCATTAACACTCCTCAGCCCATTTGCCCAACTAATCAAGATCCTGCTGTGATTTTTGTTCACTGTCTTTGCTATCTACCATACCACCTACTTTAGTGTCATCTAAAAAATTACCAATCATGCCTTGTACATTCTCATCCAAATCATTGATATAAACATAGACTTGAGGGTCCGAGCTACAGTGAGAGGTTGGGCAGGCTAAGACTTCATTCCTTGGAGCACAGGAGGGGTGATCTTAAAGAGGTATGTAAGATCATGAGAGGGATGGGGGTAAATGCACAGACACTTTTACCCAAGGTAGTGGAATCAAGAAGGTAGTGGAATCAAGAACCAGAGAACTGAGGTTTCAGGGGAAAATGGAAATATAGGAAACTGAGGGGCAACTTTTTCCATACTGAAAGTGGTTGGTATATGGAAGATGCTGCCAGAGGAGGTAATAATAATAATGATGGATGGGATTTATATAGCGCCTTTCTAATACTCAAGGCGCTTTACATCGCATTATTCATTCACTCCTCAGTCACACTCGGTGGTGGTGAGCTACTTCTGTAGCCACAGCTGCCCTGGGGCAGACTGACGGAAGCGTGGCTGCCAATCTGCGCCTACGGCCCCTCCGACCACCACCAATCACTCACACACATTCACACACAGGCAAAGGTGGGTGAAGTGTCTTGCCCAAGGACACAACGACAGTATGCACTCCAAGCGGGATTCGAACCGGCTACCTTCCGGTTGTCAGCCGAACACTTAGCCCATTGTGCCATCTGTCGTCCCACTGAGGTAGTTGAGGCAAGCACTATAAACAACATTTAATTGGCATTTGAACCGGTAATAGGTTAAAAAAAGGTTCATAAGGAGATGGGTCAAACATGAACATGTTGGACTAGTGTAGATGGGGCATCTTGGTCGATTGGACCGAAGGGCCTGTTTCTGTGCTGTATGATCCTATGTCAGTAGCACGGGAGGGTACAATAAAAGCAGTTGTTATTCAATAAGTCCACATCTGACGTGTGTCATTAAAGGCCAATTAATCAAAGTTTAAGACCAACATCTTTCAGTAAGGAGGAGGTATAACGATGGTGTGGTCAGGGAAGATGGGTCCCAACCTGAAATGTCACCGATCCAGGTTCTCCAGAGAGGCTGCTTGGCCTGCTGAGTTACTCCAGCACCTTGTGTCTTTCTTTTGTATGGTAAGGAAACCTTGGATGTCCAAGGAGATTCTAAGTTTGGTCAAAAAGAAAAAGGAAGTGTATGCAAGGATTAAGACGATGAAATCAGACAGTGGGTGCCTGGAATGTACTGCCAGGGTTGGTGGTGGAGGCTAGTGGCATTTAAGAGGCTTTTGAAAAGGCACATGGTTACACAGAATGGAGGGATATTTATTATGTGTAGGCAGATACGAGTTGATTTTGGCATCATGTTTGGTACAGACATTATCTGCCGAGGTGTCTGTTCCTTTGCTGTACTTTTCCATGTTCTAGTGAGGAAGTTTACTACTTACTTGGCTTGTCTGTCCATGCTTTCAACTCTCAGCGCTTCCCATCTAGAATTGAGCAAAGTCATCTGCTCTCTGATCTCATCTTCCTCCTCTTCTGTTAGATTGGCCTGTGCAATGAGTTGATTCCCAGCCTGAAGTACACTGCCCACGTTACTCTGGTGAGCAGTCAACTCCATCATAAATGTCTGCACCAGAAAGGACAAGAAAGGCAATTAAATAGGGTCTGCAAATATCAATAATTATCAATAATACCTACCCATTACTGAGCTAATTCAGCCCACTCACTAACCACTCGATATCCAATTTTGGATGCAAACCTTTCACTGTGTTATCATTTTATTTCATATCTGTTGGGCTTTGCATAATTTTCCTTTAAGTTTTCAGAATGCATTATGTTTTTTTATAAAATGAAGAATTGCTGGACTGCTTTTGGCAAACAATTAATTTTCATCTGAATCAAAAATATGGTTGCCTTGGCATTCATCACAAAATGTGTCTTCATGATTCTATTATTTCCATTTATACCACCGCTGAACCAACTTTTTCTTTCTGTGATTGGATTAATACTACTCTTAGCCCTCAGACCAATTACTTTCTCCTCTCCTTATGTCTTTCCCCGTATATTTTACTTTTTTTCCCCCAATTCTGAAAGTCCATTAGCTTGGAAGGTATAACCAGTTCTAGAATCATAGTCATGCAGCATGGAAATGACCCTTCAGCCCAACTTGTCCATGCCGACCATGTAAGCGTGTCCCACTCGCCCATATTTGGCCCTTTCCTATCCATGTACCTGTCCAAGTGCTTTACCACCTCTGGCAGCTCATTCCATATACACACCACCCTCTGACTGAAAATGTGGTCCTTCAGGTTTCTATTAAATCTTTCCCCTCACCTTAAAACCTATGCCTTCTGATTCTTGATTCCCCTACCCTGGGTACCAGACTCTGCGCATTCATCCTATCAAATCCCCTCATGATTTTACACCTCTTTGGATCACCAGTATTAGACAGTAACTCACTCAAGTTGATTGGAGCAGGTAGTTTGCAGGAAAAGGAATGTCCAGAATGTAGGATGCGTTTAAAAGTGTAGTGACTAGGGCATGCATGTTCCTGTTCAAGTGAAGGGCAAGGCTGGTGCATGTATAGAAACTTGGATGACAAGAGAAATTGAGATTCTGGTCAAGAAAAAGGAGGTATGGGACAGGTACAGGCAGCTGCGTTCAAGTAAATCCCTGGAGGAGTTTCGGGAACTGAGGAACACGTTAAAGAAGGAAATCATTTGTGCAAAAAGGGGGCAGAAGAGTTGATTATTTAGTAGATAATATTAAGGAAAATCCAAAAAGATGTTATGTGCATTAAGGGAAAAAGAGTTACCAAAGGGAGAATAAGGTCCCTTATGAAACAAAGCGGTCAATGTAAGGGCCTGTCCCACTTGGGCGTTATTTGCGCGTCATTTACGTGACATCATTTACGCGTCACGGCGCACGCATGGCATGCATTACGCGCGCATGGCACGTGGTGAGACGTGGTGGCGTAGGCAGTGACGCGCGGTAGCGCGCGGGGCCCCAGGATCCATCAGGCGAGAATGAAATGCTCGGAGAAGGAGAAAGAGGTGCAGCGCACAGGCCTTGAACCTGTTGAGACGCAGGAGGAGCCCGGCCAGGACTCACCCCACAGAGCCCAGTCCCTCCACGCACTAGAGTCTCCCAACCCCTGCAGAGTGGTTACTAAGATGGCTGATCCGTGGGCTGTTGCTGCTGGGACGCAAGTCGGGGCCTGATCAACCCCGACTGGGTCGCCTGGGCGAGTGTGTCTGATGTTGTGAGACCCTAAACACCCGATGACCCCAGGTCACATCACTGAGGATGCGTCCCAGCGCATCTAGAAGATGTATATTTTTCACATATGCCCAAGAATCAGACTTAGATTCGAGAAGTTGTTTCTAACAAGACTGGAATATCTTCAAGTGCTGTTGCCAATTACTCAATTCAATTATCCCCTTTCATGCCTTCCAGAGACAAGATAGGATAATGGGTTAATTAATCAAAAGTATTGTGTTATGGGCCTGTCCCACTTAGACGATTTTTTTAGGCAACTACAGGCGCCACATGTTCGCCGGTGGTCACCGGGAGTAGTCTCCTCAGTCGCGCAAAAACTCGTAGCGTTTTTCTGGTCACTGCTAAATTTTCAACATGTTGAAACATTTTCGGCAACAATGGGTTTGATGCCAATGAGCGTAGCTTGGCTTCTCCTGACGTGGGTGCTGTCGTAGGTTGTCGTCGGTTTTTCGGCGACCTGCTACGACTATAACAGTCGCCGGCAGTTGCCTAAAAAATCGCCGAGTGGAACAGGCCCATTATTGTCAATAAATCTTTCCTCCAATTTATTTCATATATTTCCAAACAAGATTCGAACATGTAAAGGGTACAGGGCAAAAGCCCAACAGCTTTCCATAAACATTCAAAATGTGTACATACCTCATGGATGTGAAATTGCTCCTTCACCTCCTCAACATCAGAGGAGATGTCATCTTGCATCTGAAGAGTATCCTCAGCTGACAAGAGCCACGTCAAGACCTCCTCCAGAACTGCCTGGTAACTGTCCAAGTCCACCGTGCTGGGCGTTTCAGCCCTGGAATTCAATGCTTCCATTTCTGGTGTCACATCCTAACCAAAGAGTACCAAATTAATCCCCTTCATACCGATGGTTCTTCATTTCTAAGTTATAAACTTTCGAACATCAGCATGCTTGAGTATGTGCAACTAGGTTGGGATCACAGCTGTAAAGGCTCTCCAAGCCTTTTGCCTCAGAGCTGAAAAGGCATGCCTTACAACCTTCAAGTAATCCTCACCACATCTTGAATCATAAATACAAATAGACTTTGACTTTCAAGTTCAGCTTTACTGAACCACCTTGCTTGGTTTTCAAGATCCAATACACATAATCTCAAAACCCTTATCAGGTAACTGTTTGGAAACACAACGCCATTTCACAAAGTATGGAGTAGAAATAAAGAACTGCAGGTACTGGTTAATACACAAAAGGACACAAAGTGCTGGAGTAACTCAGCAGGTCGGGCAGCATCTCCGATTTCGGGTTGAGACCCTTCTTTTCCCCAAATTCCACAAACAGGACTGCCCCGGCAGACCCATTGCCTCTGCCCCAGTGAACTCATCTCCACATATCTCAATTCCATCCTGAACCGATCCAGATCTCCTGGGGGTGGGGGATTGCAACCTTCACGTGGTCTGCCCTGTTTCGACCAATGCAATCAACCCGGTGTGCACAAACAAATAGATCAAATAGAACAAGTTGACATCGAAAATAGGTGCAGGAGGAAGCCATTCGGCCCTTTGAGCCAGCACCGCCATTCATTGTGATCATGGCTGATCGTCCCCTATCAATAACCCGTGCCTGCCTTCTCCCCATATCCCTTGACTCCACTAGCCCCTAGAGCTCTAGAACTCACTCTTAAATCCATCCAGTGATTTGGCCTCCACTGCCCTCTGTGGCAGGGAATTCCATAAATTCTCAACTCTCTGGGTGAAAAAGTTTTTTTCTCACCTCAGTCTTAAATGACCTCCCCTTTATTCTAAGACTGTGGCCCCTGGTTCTGGACTCGCCCAACATTGGGAACATTTTTCCTGCATCTAGCTTGTCCAGTCCTTTTATAATTGACCTACAGCTTTATGCTGTGCACGCCATGTGCAAGAAGAAGAAGGCAGACCTCATGGATTTCATTAAGTCTGGCGAAGGGTCTCGACCCGAAACGTCACCCATTCCTTCTCTCCAGTGATGCTGCCTGTACCACTGAGTTACTCCAGCCTTTTGTGTCTATCTTCGGTTTAAACCAGCATCTGCAGTTCCTTCCTACACACAGTGTACAGTGATGAGTCATTGTTTACCAGCTGATGGGATGACGGATCCTCGGCGCATTCCACTTTGTATTGTCGAGGCAGAGTCTCCACTTCATGGATGGCTGCCATGGTGACTTGTTGAGGGAGCACCTCAAATAAAGATGTCACGTACATAATGATGGATTTCTTGTCAGGCAATGCAACCGCAACATCTGAATTGAAACACATATCAGGAATGAGTTCCAAACAAAATTTCCAAAAAAAATGTAAAATTGCAAAGTTTGACTATAGATGCAGGAGTAGGCCATTCGGCCCTTCGAGCCAGCACCGCCATTCAATGTGATCATGGCTAATCATCCCCAATCAGTACCCCGTTCCTGCCTTCTCCCCATATCCCCTGACTCCGCTATTTTTAAGAGCCCTATCAAGCTCTCTCTTGAAAGCATCCAGAGAATCTGCCTCCACCGCCCTCTGAGGCAGAGAATTCCACAGACTCACCACTCTCTAAGAAAAAGTGTTTCCTCGTCTCCGTTCTAAATGGCTTACTCCTTATTCTTAAACTGTGGCCCCTGGTTCTGGACTCCCCTAACATCGGGAACATGTTTCCTGCCTCCAGCGTGTCCAAACCCTTAATAATCTTTTATGTTTCAATGAGATCCCCTCTCATCGATCTAAACTCCAGTGTACAAGCCCAGCTGCTCCATTCTCTCAGCATATATTAGTCCTGCCATCCCAGGAATTAACCTTGTAAACCTACGCTGCACTCCCTCAATAGCAAGAATGTCCTTCCTCAAATTCAACCCGAGACGTTTATAGGGAACAAGCTACCATCTCTTCTCAGCTCTGACCAGTGATCATCAACTCACAGTTTGCCTGATCCACAAGTCATATGCATTATTTTCTTTATATTGCACTGACATTGGCTTTTTATTCCATATATTAATATCATTTCAATCCTGGGTCATCCGTTCATCTCTGGATTGGCAGCTTAACAGACTGACCACCCGGATAACGATTCCCCTACTGCAATTTCTGGAATAGTTTCATCTCTTAACCGTGGCAGTAATTCGGACCTAATGTTAAAATTGTCAAAGTCCAATATGCACATCAATAAGGTCATAAGTGATAGGAGCAGAATTAGGCCATTCAGCCCATCAGTTACTCCGCCATCCAATAATGGATGATCTATCTCTCCTTCGTAACCCCATTCTCTTGCCTCAATAAGAGAATCAATACAAATATAGATTTGACAATAGGTGCAGGAGCAGGCCATTCGGCCCTTCGAGCCAGCACCGCCATTCAATGTGATCATGGCTGATCATCCCCAATCAGTACCCCGTTCCTGCCTTCTCCCCATATCTCCTGACTCCGCTATTTTTAAGAGCCCCATCTAGCTCTCTCTTGAAAGCATCCAGAGAACATGCCTCCACCGCCCTCTGAGGCAGAGAATTCCACAGATCAGGTAATTGAACCAGGTAATTGTTAAATTTGATGCTCAGTGGCAGAAGATGCTCATCGGCTGCCACCCAGAATCACCAGGTAAGCTGCAGTAAAGCAGCATATTGCACCAGCATCATATAGGCATCAGGCAGAGAGAGTGCTGAAACAAACCTTTTGGCCTACTAAGGAAATGCTGAAACACTGTGACAGCCTTCAAGAGGACGCAAGGGCTTGTTGACTTAGTGATATTTGAAAATTATTTAAAGTACATGCCTAATTCTAAAAAAAATAGAAACATAATAAAGCCCTTTCAACTCGAGGTGAAGTACCGTGTGGGGGTGAGGTGCCGTGTGGGGGTGAGGGGGTGAGGTGCCGTGTGGGGGGGTGACGTGCCGTGTGGGGGGGTGAGGTGCCGTGTGGGGGGTGAGGTGCCGGGTGCGGGGGTGAGGTGCCGTGTGGGGGGTGAGGTGCCGTGTGTGGGGGTGAGGTGCCGTGTGGGGGGGGGTGAGGTGCCGGGTGCGGGGGTGAGGTGCCGGGTGGGGGGTGAGGTGCCGGGTGGGGGGGTGAGGTGCCGTGTGGGGGGTGAGGTGCCGTGTGGGGGGTGAGGTGCCGTGTGGGGGGTGAGGTGCCGTGTGGGGGGTGAGGTGCCGGGTGCGGGGGTGAGGTGCCGTGTGGGGGGTGAGGTGCCGTGTGGGGGGGGGTGAGGTGCCGTGTGGGGGGGGGTGAGGTGCCGTGTGTGGGGGTGAGGTGCCGTGTGTGGGGGTGAGGTGCCGTGTGGGGGGTGAGGTGCCGTGTGGGGGGGTGGGTGTGGGTGGTGGGGGTGAGG
The DNA here is from genome assembly GCF_010909765.2 of Amblyraja radiata. Taxonomy (NCBI): domain Eukaryota; kingdom Metazoa; phylum Chordata; class Chondrichthyes; order Rajiformes; family Rajidae; genus Amblyraja; species Amblyraja radiata. Next base: position 5,371,008 of record NC_045963.1, on the reverse strand, counting down.
TGCCGTGTGGGGGGTGAGGTGCCGTGTGGGGGGAGGTGGGGTGTGGGGGGGGGTGGGGGTGCCCGTGTGGGGGGGGGGGTTGGGGTGTGTGGGGGGGGGGAGGTGCCGTGTGTGGGGGTGACGTGTGAGGGTGGCGTGTGGGGGTGGGGGTGGGGGGGGTGGGTGGGGTGAGTGTTGGGGGTTGGGTGGGGTGTGGGGGGATGTGGGGGGTGTGGTGTGTGAGGTGGTGGTGTGGGGGTGAGGTGATGTGGGGGGTGGTGTGGGGGTGCGGTGAGGGGGTGTGTGGGGGTGGTGTGGGGGGTGAGGTGAGGTGAGTGAGGTGTGGTGGGTGGTGGTGGGGGGGGGTGATGTGTGGGGGTGAGTGTGTGGGGGGGTGGTGTGGGGTGTGTGTGGGGTGTGAGGTGACTTGTGGGGTGAGGGAACCGTGTGGGGGGTGAGGTGCCGTGTGAGGTGCCGTGTGGGGGTGAGGTGCCGTGTGGGGGGTGAGGTGCCGTGTGTGGGGGGTGAGGAGACGTGCTTTGGTTCAAGAGGCATCGGCAAGGAGGCCGAGCCTAAAGCGAAGCAGAGGCGATCAGGAGGTAAAGCTGCAGACTGCTGTTTCTTGTGTTGTGCTTTTTTCCCCCTCGGTTTTAGTACAGTCGTGATGGCAGGTAGAATAGTGCAATGTCCCTCCTGCAGAATATGGGAAGTCTGGGACACTGCTGGTATCCCTGATGACCACATTTGTGGGATCTGTGTCCAGGCACAGCTCCTTGCAGCTGCATTCGGGAATTGGAGCCTCAAGATCATCCAGGAGGGTGAGAGCTTTATAGATGGGAGTTATAGAGAGGCAAGGCAAACAAAGAGAGTAGGTATATCTATATTGAACTCCCTCCCCCACTGATCCGCAATTCCGTGTCCCTCACCATCTTCCAGTCCCGCCTCAAGACCCATCTCTTCACCTCTGCCTATCCTTAGCCCCACGTCCCCCTCCATTTTCATCTGTGCATTAATTGCCTCATATTGTGTTTTGTATTGAATTCTGTCTTTACTTTGTGTACGTCATGTCTCTACTATTTATTTCATTCCCCTTACATGTTTTTCCTCTACCTGCTAAATTTTTGTAAGGTGTCCTTGAGACTCTTGAAAGGCGCCCATAAATAAAATGTATTATTATTATTATTAGGTGCATGACCATGAGGAAAGAGAACAGAGTGCTGGGGACCTGTGTCCATTCCCCCACGTAACAGGTACACCCCTTTAGAAACTGTTGGGGGGGGGGGGGTTGACCTGTCTGGGGTCTGCATGGTGGCGCAGCAGTAGAGTCAATTGACTTTGTATAAATGTAACCTGCCCCTAGTGTGTGTAGGACAGTGTTAATATCTGATCGCTGGTCGGTGCGGACTCGGTGGGCCGAAGGGCCTGTTTCCGCGCTGTATCTCTAAACTAAAAAGCTGAAATAACAGTCAGGGCTGTGGCACCAAGCTTGGCTCTGAGGCACAGCAGGGAAGCGTAATGTCAGGCAAATCCAGTGATAGTGACAGGCTGGTGTCGGTCCGTGATAATGCTAGCTTCTTTTAGAGGCAACGACTCCTGTAGATCCCTCCCATAAAGAGAAGGTCAGTGCCCGTGGTGGACTGGGCAGAGTTCACCACTTTTCCAATCATCTTCAACCCTGGGCATTCCAGTTGCCGAACCATGCCATGAAGCAATCAGTCATTAAGATTTTGACTGCACACCCATAGAAGTTCAGGAGAGTATTTGTCAATATACCGAATCTCCTCAATCTTCTTAGGAAGTAGAGGTGAAGGTTCAGCTTTCTTTATGATTGATTCAATGTGCTGGCTCCGAGACAGATTTTCGGAGATATGCACGCCCAGGAATTTGACATTTTTGACACACTCCACTGCCGTCCTGTCAATGAATACAGGTTTTTGAATCCTCAGCATTCCTCTTCGAAAGTCAACAATCAGGTCCTTGGTTTTACTTGCGTAGAGAGCAAAGCTGTTGTTCTGGCACTATTCACTCACTCAATCGATCTCCGTATGTTGTTCATACGGCAATAATTGTGTTTGGGGACGAAGGAATGTCAAGAGATTGGGATGTCTTTAAAAGTGTGGTGACAAGAGTTCAGGGCATGCATGTTCCTGTTAGAGTGAAGGGCAAGGCACGTGGCAATAAAGAAGCTTGGATGAAAAGTAGGCATAGGATAGGTATCGGTAGCTGGGAACTGAGAAACATACTTTAGAAGGAAATCGGAAGGACAAAAAGGCAGGAAATAGTTCTAGCCGATAATAAGGAAATTCTAAAGAGAATTTATGTGCATTAAGGGAAAGTGGCTGAATAGGGCCCCTCAGAAACTAAAGCTTAAATTTCTGTGTGGAGCCACAGGAGATGGGTAATACTCAATGAGAATTTCTCCTCTATTTTTACCATGGAGAAAGACAAACACAGAGGTACTTGGGACGGAAGTCTGAAGAAGGGTTTCGGCCCGAAACGTTGCCTATTTCCTTCGCTCCATAAATGCTGCTGCATCTGCTGAGTTTCTCCAGCATTTTTGTGTACCTTTGATTTTCTAGCATCTGCAGTTCCTTCTTAAATACTTGGGACGGCTATTGGAAATATCTTGAAGTGCTGAACATCCTAAGGCTAATGAAGGTAATAAATCTCATGTGCCTGATCAGATGTATCTGAGGACATTGCAGGAAACTGGAGCAGAATTAGTTGACATTGTTTGTATGGACTTCAGCACAGATTTTGACAAGGTTCTTCATGGCTGGCAGGTTAAGGGAGGGATAGCTGACTGGGTAGACAATTGGCTTCCTGGAAGGAAGCAGAGGATTGTGATGGAAGGTTGTTTTTCGGATGGATTCCTGTGACTAGCGGTGTGCCTCGGGGTTCGGTGACGGGATCACTGCCATTTGTGGTTTATATCAGCAAATTGGATTAAAATGTAGGCGACTTTGCAGATGGTACCAAAGTAGGTGGTATTGTAGATAACGAAGATGGTTATCAAATATTATAGCAGGCTTTTAATCAGTTGGGCAAATGGGCTGAGGAATAGTTAATATAGTTCAATGCAGATAAGTGCGAGGTGCTCATTTTGGGAAGTTAAACCAGAGCACGACCTTCACTGAATGGCAGGGATCTGGGGATTGTTGGGAGAGCAGAGGGATCTCGGAGTGCAGGTACAAAGTTCCATGAAAGTGGCGCCACAGATAGCTAGAGTGGTCAAGGCCTTCGGTACTGTTGTCTTAATCAGTCAGGGTATTGAGTAAAGAAGTGGAGATGTCATGTTACAGGGGTAGCACAGTGGCGCAGCGGAGAGTCGCTGCCTTGAGGGCTTGTCCCACTCTCACAAACTAATTCATGACCTTTTTTACTCGTGGACATTTTTCATCAGGCTAGAAAAACGCCCCGACCTACTTGATGCCAAGAGTACCTATGACTAGCATCACGACCTACCTACGACCTTGTGACGACCATGCTGCGAGTATGAGTCAAGGGCAAACTCAGCAGAGGTCATGAATTAGGGACAGGCCCTTTATAACACCAGAGACCCGGGTTCAATCACGACCGCAGGTGCTTTTTGTACATTCTCCGTGTGACCACGTGGGTTTTCTCCGGTTGCTCCGGTCTCCTCCCACATCCCAAAGACGTGCAGGTTTGCAGGTTAATTGTCCACAGTGTGTAGGATAGAACTAGTGTACGGGTGGTCGTGGTCGGTGTGGACTCAGCGGGCTGAAGGCCCCGTTTCACTACACTTCACTGTACCGCTACACTAAAAGCTAAAAAGTTGCACAAGATGTTGAGGCTGCATTTGGAGTACTGTGCTCGGTTTCGGTCACCCTGGTGTAAGAAGGATGCCGTTCAGCAAGAAAGTGCAGAAACATTTACGAGGATCTTGCCAGGATTTTTGTGGGTTTGAGCTATAGGGTTGTGAAAGTTAGGACTATACTCCTTGCAGCACAGGAGGATAGGGGGTGATCTTGCAGAGGTATACAAGGGGAATAGGTAGGGTGAATGCACAGATACTTTTACCCAGACAAAATGTGTAGGGAGGAACTGCAGATGCTGATTTACACCGAAGATAGACACAAAATGCTGGAGTAACTCAGCGGGACAGGCAGCATCTCTGGAGAGAAGGAATGGGTGACGTTTTGGGTCGAGGCCCTTCTTCAGACTGTGTCGGGGAGACGGAGACAGAGATATGGAGGGGTAAGGTGTGAAGACAAGAGATCAAAGGTGCCAAAGCTCCAGGAAAATGTAGAATGATTCATTGTTAGCTGAGGGGACAGTGACAAGGAGGCAAACAATCAGTAACATTTAATCATGAGGACAGTGAAACTAGTCGAAGAACTTGTACAGGCGAGGGATGGAGAGAGAGGGAAAGCCAGGGTTACTTGAAGTTATGAAAAGTCAATATTCATACCGCTGGGTTGCAACATTTCATCTGAATCTCATCTGAACCACACACAAGCATCAAACAACAGCTCACCTTCAGCATCGAGCAGCATCTCTATCCCCAGATGTTTTTTAGCTACCCTAAAAGCATGTTCAAGCCGTTCCACCACAGACATCCTGGTAACTTTATCCCAATTGAACAAACCAGGTCTAAAAGAGAAAGAGAATTAAAATGTGTTTGACCAAAACTGAAAAGTGATTTATTTAATTGAGCAGTGCCAAGAAGGCAGGGGGCGATGAGGCTACGTTCAATATAATCATGTATTTGGTTTGTTGCCTGCATTCAGTATGTTGCTTGTTGTCTGCCAGTGTAGATTCAAGAAATGTTAACATTGGTGATTATACATCAGCATTGTCACTATCTCCACACAAAAAACAAGCACATATTTAAGAGGGAGTTAGATGTGGCCCTTGTGGCTAGAGGGATCAGGGGGTATGGAGAGAAGGCAGGTACGGGATACCGAGTTGGATGATCAGCCATGATCATATTGAATAGCGGTGCAGGCTCGAAGGGCCGAATAGCCTACTCCTGCACCTATTTTCTATGTTTCTATGTCCAAACAGCAGGACTGTGATTAATAGTGACCTGTCCAAATGAACTGCAGGCGTAAGGGACAAAGAGACAAGAAAGAGACAAAGAGAAAAGAAAGCACATGTTTTTGATATTGATTAGATAATAAGTACACTACACAACAATTTAGAAAGCAAAGATTCAGTGATTTATATTTAAATTGAGAAATTTAGGTCAGAGGCCAAATAGAAAAAGGGGAGGCAACTCACACAGAGAGGCATAATCATACAACGTGGAAACAGGCCCCTCGGCCCAACTTGCCCACACTTACCAAATGTCCCATCTACACTAATCCCACCTGCCTGCATTTGGCCCATATCCCTCTAAAGCTGTCCTATCCATGTAGCAACCCAAATGTTTCTTAAACGTTGTGATAGTCACTGCCTCAATTACCTTCTCTGGGAGCTTGTTCCATTCACCCGCTACCCTTTGTGTGAAAATGTCACCCCTCAGATTCCTATTAAATCTTGTCCCCTTCGCCGTAACTACCCGATCTTCGCATCTACCCGATCTATTCCTCTCATGATATTATACACCTCTATAAGATCACCCCTCATCTGCCTGCTCTCCAAGGAATAGAGTCCCAGCCTACTCAACCTCTCCTTATAGCTCCGACACTCGAGTCCTCGCAACATCCTCGTAAATCTTCTCTGCACCCTTTCCAATTGACAACATCTTTCCTATGATTATGGTGCCCAGAACTGAACACAATACTCTAAATGCGGCCTCACCAACCTCTTATATAACTGAAACATGACCTCCCAACTTCTATACTCAATACTCTGAATGATGAAGGCCAATGTTTCAAAATACTTTTTGACCACCCTATCTACCGGTGACTCGACCTTCAAGGAACCATGTGGAAACATAGAAACATAGAAAATAGGTGCAGGAGAAGGTCATTCGTCCCTTTGAGCCAGCACCGCCATTCATTGTGATCATGGCTGATCGTCCCCTATCAATAACCCGTGCCTGCCTTATCCCCATATCCCTTGATTCCACTAGCCCCTAGAACTCTATCTAACTCTCTCTTAAATCCATCCAGTGACTTGGCCTCCACTGCCCTCTGTGGCAGGGAATTCCACAAATTCACAACTCTCCGGGTGAAAAAGTTTTTCTCACCTCAGTCTTAAATGGCTTCCCCTTTATTCTAAGACTGTGGCCCCTGGTTCTGGACTCGCCCAACATTGGGAACATTTTTCCTGCATCTAGCTTGTCCAGTCCTTTTATAATTTTATATGTTTTTATAAGATTCCCCCTCATCCTTTTAAACTCCAGTGAGAACAAGTACCTTCACTCCTAGATCCCTCTGCTCTACACACTCCCCAGAGCTCTACCATTCGCTGTGTAGGTCCTGCCCATCAATAGACTTTCCTAAATGCAACACCTCACATTTCTCTGTAGTAAATTCCATCAACCATTCCTCAGCCCACCTGGCCAACCAATTAAGATCCTGCTGCAAGTTTTGACAACCATCTTCACTATCTGCAAAACCACACACTTTTGTATCATCTGCAAACTTGCTAATCTTGCCCTGTACGTTCTCATCCAAATCATTGATATAGATGACAAACAGTAACGAGTCCAGCACCAAACCCAGTGGTACACCACTCGTCGCAGGCTTCCAGTCTGAAAAGCAACCTTCCATTATTACACTTTCCTTTCTATTCAGCTATCTCTCCCTGGATCCCATGGGATCTAACCTTCCAGAGCAGCCCACCATGTGGAACCTAGTCAAATGCTTTGCTGAAGTCCATATAGACAGCTACAGCTCTGCCTTCATCAACCTTTTTGATCACGTCTTCAAAAAGCTCAATCAGATTCGTGAGACACGACCTACCCGTCCATGCTGAGTATCCCTAATCATCCCTTGTCCATCTAAGTGCACGTATATCCTATTCCTCACAATACTCAAGTTCCTCAGTCCATGGTAAAAATAGAGGAGAAATAGTCTTCTATTCTATAGAAATAGTCTAATCATAGAACTGAGACCTGCCCATCTTGTGTGGCTCCATGCAGAGTTGACCGTTTTTATTCCTGAAGGTCCCACTCTCTCTCTCTCTAATTGCCCTTGGCAGGAGTTCTGGGGATGTGTAGCTCATTTGGGAATCAACAATTGTTGCAAAAACAAACTTTTGCTTGGTGCCATGAACCAATCGAAACAAAATGCTTCTGATGGCCAAGCCAGTTCACATGACAGACCGTTCACTGTTGAGTAAAATTCTAGTTCAGCCACTGATCTGTTGTTGATTACAGCCAGTTAACACTGGGGCACTTCAGCTGACAAGAGTCTCATTCCTATCCAGTGACCATTGTGAGAAGTGACCAACACTCCCTCATCTTTACTACGGATGTGCAGTCACTCTACATCTCCATCCCCTCACAACGAAGGCCTTAAAGCCCTCCGTTTCTTCCTTGACCGCAGAACCAACCAATTTCCCTCTACTAACACTCCGCTTAGTGGAGTTGATCTTTCATTCTCAACAACTTCTCCTTCGTTTTCCGCTTCCTCCAAATCAAAGGCCATGGGTACTCGCATGGGCCCCAACTGCGCCTGCCTCTTTGTCGATGTGACCCATGCCGTGAGAGCTAGGAGGGATGAGAGCAACCAGCAAGAGCTAGCTGCACCGAATGGCCTCCTCCTGCACCTATTTTCTATGTTTCCAAGCTCCCAGCGAGCATGCAGAGAAGATTTATGAGGATTTGCCCAGGACCCGAAGCTATAGGGGGAGACTGGGCAGGTTAGGCTTTTATTCCTTGAGTACTAGAGGATGATTAGATCAAGAGGGAAATAGATAGGGTTGATTTACAGAGTCTTTTCCCTAGAGTAGGGGGCTCTAGAACCAGATGAGTTTAAGGGGATATGGGCTAAACGCGGACAGATGGAACTAATCTTGGCGGCATAAGCAAGATTGTCTGTGGGACCTGCTTCCATGGTGTTTAGGGCCTGTCCCCCCAGTATGCGATTGCATGCGTCTAGCGCGACCAAACGTGGTTGCTTGAGGCGTACGGCCTCGCGGGGCCTGTCCCAATTCGAACCACGGAGCCGTCTGGAGTTGTGCGGGGCTGGTCCTGACATCATACTTACCAATCAGCTGGGCAGGAGGCGGGCCGACTGAATTTGGAAGTCGCACGGCGTCGGGCGGGGATGTCATCACGCAACGGCACGCGCTAGGCGTACGCCGTCAAGACGCTGCGTACGACGTCAAGACAATGCACACGCCCGTCGAGACGCAGCGTACGGCTTCGAGAAGCTGCGCACGCCCGTCGAAGCGATGCGTACGCCCTCAATGCGGCTGCGAGCCGACAGGCAGTTGTCACGCGGGATTTTCGAACAGTCCAAGATTTTTGGAGCCCCGCGCGATGCCGGGACCAGCCCCGCACAGCTCCATGCGCCTCCACCGATCGAAGTGGGACCAGCCCCGCGAGGCCGTACGCCTCAAGCGACCACGTTTGGCGCTAGACGCATGCAATCGCATGCTGGTGGGACTGGCCCTTTAGGTTGCACGGCTCCACGACACAAAAACTTCATGAAGTTCCAAACAAAAAAACTAAATTTCTGAAAAATGAGTCTGTTGAATCTACTTTGAAACCCATTATGGCTTGACCAGGACTAGGTGAACAAAATGTTCACTGTGCTCAAATAGAAATGGCAATCAAACATTCAGACACTGAAAATATTTGTGTTCTGCTGAATATCTAAGCTGGCAACAAACCAGCTTCAGATTGACATTTAAAATACGCTGAAATAATTGTTCATCCAAGAATAACAGTAAGAAACATTTAGATATCTGAACATTCCTCAATTGTACTGCTGATGCACGTTAGATAAATCGGGTCATTCTCCCACCAGAAACACGTAATATTGCAAAATTAAAATGTTTCAAATTTGCTGCATTGTAGTTTTGGGATAGTGTAATTAAAGATCGACTAAATTTCACTTTGAAACATTTCTTGTTCAAGGTTGCTTGTCAGAATTCATTAGTATCTTTTTTTTTTTTTTTAAATTGATAGCAACTTTGCCAAGTCTTAAATGTCAAATATTTCAAGCAGTCAAATGGTGTCATGTCAACCAAAAATGCCCCGTTTCATACGACATCTTGCATGCAGAATTATTTACAGATACCTACTTGTGCCGATGAAGAATAGCATTGAAAGCAAGTCCATCGGCCCAACTTTTTGTAAAATTTAGGACATTGACTTGTTTGTAGGACTGAGTAGATTGACGAACCCAGCTCAGCAAAATCTTCTCACTGTTTGTCTGCTGCAGATCTGACATTATAGCTTTCATTATATCCTTGACCTGAATCAAATATTTTACAATTAGTTTGTTGAAACAATGTGCAAAGATGATTTGTCATAACTATTCACAATCTCTGGCCGAAGATATACAGGCAAGGAGCAAAATCAGCTTCGACGGCTAAACATTACATATATTTTCAAATCCCAGAGATGATCTCTCCATGGGTGGAACCTGCATTGATTCCCGAAACTCTTTACTCTGTTTGAGTTCAGTTTAGTTTATTGTCCCGTGTAACGAGGTACAGTGGAAAGCTTTTGTTGCGTGCTATCCAGTCAGCATGGTTACAATTGAGCCATTTACATTGTACAGATACATGATAAGGGAATAACGTTCAGTGCAAGGTAAAGCCAGCAAAGTCGGACCAAGGATAATCCGAGGGTCACCAATGAGCTAGTAGTTCAGGACTGCTCTCTAGTTGTGGAAGGATGATTCAGTTGCCTGGTAACAGCTGGGAAGAAACTGTCCCTGAATCTGGAGGTGTGCGTTTTCACACTTCTATGCCTTTTGCCCGAGGGGAGAAGAGGTGGTGGCCAGTGTGTGACTAGTCCTTGATTATGCTGCTGGCCTTGCCGAGGCAGCGCGAGGTATAAATGGAGTCAATGGAAGGGAGATTGGTTTGTGTGATAGTCTGGGCTGCCTCCACAATTCGCCACCATTTCTTGCTCACCTGCCAATGAAGAATGATGCTCCAAATAAGCCCAAGGGTTAGTTTACGGTTTCCATCTACAATATCAATGCCACCTATATTCACCAGCTCCACCTGGAAAAGGAGAAAAAAAGATCACAATGAAGTATAATGTAGATTTCAACCAGACATCCATCAAAACTGTCCAACTTATTTATGAGCCAGACTGACAATCCTAATTACTCCTGAAGGAAAGACATGCAGAGAAATAAGTTCCAACCTTCAGGCATCACAACCATGCTCTGAAAAATAAACCTATGGAGTCCAATACTAAAGCACCAAATTCCTGCAGCTTCCCAGAAGCAGTTGCAATAAAGAATCAGGGAAATGAACGAGTGTTAGGATAGGCACAGACTCTAACCTGAGATAGTAAAGGAAGAAGCTTCATAAAAATAAATCATTTTTATTTAGGTATTTAATTCTTGATTCGGGGAAAAGAGCACACTTTTAAGAACATTCTAATGATTATTATTATTATTGTATAAGTAGTAGAAACAAATGAATGCAGTTGATGGCATCAAAGCCACCCACCCAGTAACTGATGCTGTCCTTGCCTGGATGTCTACCCTTGATCTACAACTTTAAGCCATACGCAAGAAGAAGAAGAAGAAGAAGAAGTTGCTGGTAAATGCACAAAAGGGCAAAATGTGCTGGAGTAACTCAGCAGGTCAGGTAGCATCTCTAGCGAACATGGATCAGTGACGTTTCGGGGGTCAGGACCCTTCTTCAGACTCTTGGTCCAGAACTGGGCCTGGATTCCAGGTGAGGTGACAGCCCGTGCAAGCTGCCGGACAGAGGAGAGGTATGGATCGGGGGGGGGAGTCGATGGTCACAGCCCACAGGGGGCTGGAATGCAGGTACAGGTCGGTTGTGGTGGTGCCGGCGGCGGCAGGAGCAGCCGGGGTGGTGGCGCTGGTTACGGTTGCAGTATTGGCTGGGGCAGCGGTGATGGCGGCAGGCGCGGCGTGGGAAAGGCTGGGGCAGCGGTGGGCCAGACAGCATAGTTCGCGGCCGTGGCAGCAGCGCCAGCCAGCACAGAGCGCGTCCGGTTGAAGGGTCGACGTGAGCCGGGGTCGGCATATGTAGCCATCAGTTGATCAGTCCGTTATAACCAAAATTCATTATAAAGCATTCCATAAAAACGAGAGTTTACTGTTGATACATTTGGGTAGTCAGAGAGTGATCACTGATCAGGGATAGTCATCATGGGGTTGTACGTGGGACCTCATGTTTTACAAATTTTGAAGAACTGACCAAGAATGTTAACAAAAGCAAAGTTCTGGATCTGCTTTATAATGGATAAGATTCTGCATGAAACCTGCTTTGTTTGGAAGGTTAGATCACATCAGTGAGAACTAGCCGACTGGATACAGAATTAGCTTCATGGAAGGAAGCTGTAGGCAATGATGGAAGGTTGTTTTTCGGACTGGAGCCCGGAGACTAATAGTGTGCTTCAGGGACCGGTGTTGCGCCCATAGGTGTGTGTGTGTGTATTTTGTATGAACGATTTGAACGAGAATGCGCAAGGCAGGCTGAGTAAATTTACAATGGGTGGTATCACAGACAGAGAAGGTGGATAGCAAAATCTTGGTAAGCTGTGCGTGGACTGCGGAATAGCTAATGGAGCTTCATGCAGATGTGTGAGGTACATAAAACACAGAACAGTACAGCGCATGACCGGGAGCTGTGGCACTTTGGGAAGTCAAGTCACAGCAAGCCTTCAAGTGAATGGTAGGGACGTGGGGATCTTGTAGAGCAGAGGGTTGTAGGAAAGTGGTAGATAGGGTGGTAAAGGTGGCTTTTAATACGTCAGAGTACTGAGTATAGAAAATAAATATACAAAGTACTGGAGTAAATTAGCAGGTCAGGCAGCATCTTAGTTTAGAGAAACAGCACGTAAACAGGTAATATAACAGCATTTAAAATACACTGTAACGGTACATGGATAAGGAAGCTTTAGTGGGATAAGTGCCAAACACGGGTAATGGGGCACTAGCTTAAATGGGGCATCTTGGTTGGCATGGACTAGTTCAACTGAAAGGTCAGTTTTGGTACTGTACGATTCTGTACAGCTGTATGGTCGTGAGAGGTCTCCTATGGTCGTGAGAGGTCTCCAAAGAGTCATAGCGTCTTTCTGGTAGCTGCTGAATTTTCAACATATTGAAAATTTTGGCAAGCTATGACGAGTGCCGGCAGTCGCCTGTAAAGGTCGCGTAAGTGGGACAGGCCCTTAACCAAATGACTTTAATAAATTTCAAAATCAATGCACAACCAATGAAATAACTATCGAATTGATCAACCAGTGTGACAATTATGTTTTTTTTTAATGAAATACCGAGCTCATAATTCATTGCTCATTTCCTTTTCAGTTTGTAATTTGAAATCTTCATTGGTGTTGTAAGTAACTGATGCATTAAAATTATTTTGTTGGAAGGAACTGCAGATGCTGGTTTAAACCGAAGGTAAGATACAGCGGGTCAGACAGCATCTCTGGAGAAAAGGAATAGGCGATGTTTTGGCTCAAGACCCTTCTTCAGTCACACTGGATGACAATAGGTGCAGGAGTAGGCCATTCGGCCGTTCGAGCCAGCACCGCCATTCACTGTGATCATGGCTGATCATCCCCAATCAGTACCCCGTTCCTGCCTTCTCCCCATATCCCCTGACTCAGCTATTTTTAAGAGCCCTATCTAGCTCTCTCTTGAAAGCATCCAGAGAACCTGCCTTCACTGCCCTCTGAGGCAGAGAATTCCACACTCACCACTCTCTGTGAGAAAAAGTGTTTCCTCGTTTCCGTTCTAAATGGCTTACTCCTTATTCTTAAACTGTGGCCCCTGGTTCTGGACTCCCCCAACATCGGGAACATGTTTCCTACCTCTAGCGTGTCTAAACCCTTAACAATCTTATATGTTTCAATGAGATGCCCTCTCATCCATCTAAACTCCAGAGTGTACAAGCCCAGCTGCTCCATTCTCTCAGCGTATGACAGTCCCGCCACACGAGAAATTGAGGCTCTGATCAGGAAACAGACAATAGTTGCAGGAGTAGGCCATTCGGCACTTCGAGCCAACACCGCAATTCAATGTGATCATGGCTGATCATCCCCAATCAGTACCCCGTTCCAGCCTTCTCCCCATATCCCCTGAAACAGGAGGCATTAGCCACATAGTCAGCTTGGATCACGTATATCCCTGGAAGAGTTTCGGGGACTGAGGAGCATATCGAAGAAGTCAGAAGGGCTAAAATCAGGAGGGCAAAAAAAGGGGTCAAGGTTTAGCCCTGCCATATAAGATTAAGGAGAATTCAATTAAATGTTATGTACATTAAGGGGAAGAAGGTAACTAGAGGGGAAAATAGGGCTCCTCAAAAACTAAAGCTGATATGTCTGTTTGGAAGCGCAGGAGATGGGCAAGGTACTCAGAGTATTCTCCTCCTGTGGACATAAACACAAAGAATGGGGAACTTGGGAGAGTGCCTGACCATCTGCGGGAAGCTGGAGAAGAAATTGCAGGAGCCTTGGCTGAGATATGTGAATCATTATTACACACTGAGGAGGTGCCGTTTGGCGTGATCAACATACAATTATGTTGTTGAACTCACTTTGCCTTGCTATTTCATCACAACATTTTAAAGACTGACAGCTGACATGTTAAAGTTTACTCTGTCCTGGTCTTGGACTTTCATCGGTGTAATCAACCCAGGTGATTCTGGTCTCCGATGGTGCGCAAAACAGAACTCGGGAATCACCACAAGGGATAACCTGGAGTAGGTATATAAAATTGTGTGGGACATAGATAGCACAGACATAAAACAACATTTACCCCTGGTGGGGATGTCCAAGACAGGAAGGTATAGGTTTAACATGAGTGGTGCCAAGTGGTCTTTCACACTGGCTGCTTAGGGTCTGCAGTGTGCTGCCTGAATAGATGATGGAGATAAGAGACTCTCACAAATTTAAGCGGCATCCAGAGAAGTATTTGAATGCTAAAGCATATAAGACTATGAACCCGAGGTGAGTAAATGGACTAATGATGATAGGTAGAGGGGACAGCATGGACATGAAGGATAAACACAAAATGCTGGGGGTTTAGTTTAGAGATACAGCGCGGAAACAGGCCCTTTCGGCCCACCGGGACCGCGTCCACCAGCGATCCCCGCACATTAACACTATCCTACACCCACTAGGGACAACTCTTACATTTATTCCAAGCCAATTAACCTACAAACCTGTACATCTTTAGAGTGTGGGAGGAAACCGAAGATCTCGGAGAAAACGCAGGCAGGTCACGGGGAGAACGTGCAAACTCTGTACAGACAGCAATCGTAGTCAGGATTGAACCCGGGTCTCCTACATTCACTGTAAGGCAGCAACTCTACCGCTGCACCACCCGTGCCACCCTAACGAGAAGAAGGGTCTCGACACGAAACGTCATCCATTCCTTCTCTCCAGAGATGCTACCTGCCCCGCTGAGTTACTCCAGCATTTTGTGTCAATCTTTGGTTTAAACCAGCATCTGCAGTTCCTTCCTGTACATGAAGGGCTTGTTTCTACGCTGTATGACTCTTAAGTTTAAATCACTTTCTACTCATTTAAATCATATACCCCAAATCATTGACATGAATCAATGTTGGTGTCTTAATTTACAATTGATTCAATAAATTATCCAAGCAGCTCCATTTTTTAAAATCTTTAGAGCCCACCATTGGATCAAGGTAGAAGCGTTCACGTCGCGATCCCTGTCAAGTAATATCACCAAATTACTTGCAAATTCTACCAAACACTTTGAAGCCAAGCCGAAAGACAAATGATGTCCAGAAGCCCAACAAATGGCAGTAGCCCATCAGCCCGGAACAGGAAGAGAGGCCAACACCCGCCCCCAAGGCCGGCTTTGACCATCATATCTCTAAATGTTGAAGGACTGTCTGCAACTAAAGAAGAACTTGTTGCCCAACTCTGCAGAGAGCATCAGTGTGATATTCTCTGCCTCCAAGAAACTCACCGCGGACCCAAACATCCCCGCCCTCGAGTGGAAGGCATGACCACCCTCATTGAAAGACCACATGAGAAACATGGAAGCGTCATGCTTGCAAAAATCGGGACAACCATCGAATCAACATCAAAGAGCGATGAAAACAACATTGAGGTCCTAACCGCTGAGCTCAGAGGAATTACCATCACCTCCGTCTACAAGCCACCTCCCACACCTTTCCTGATGCCAGAAATACCATCATCTGGGAAACCAAGGATAGTGATTGGAGACTTCAACAGCCACAGCTCACAATGGGGTTACGCCGGAAACAACGCTGATGGAGATGCAGTGGAAGCATGGGCCGAAACCAACCAGCTCTACCTGATCCATGATGCCAAACAACCAAAGTCCTTTAATAGCGGGCGATGGAAAGCCGGCTACAACCCTGATATCGCGTTTGTCAGCCATAGCATCTCTGGATTGGGCAAGAAGCTGGTACTGAAGCCACTGCCAAAAACCCAACACCGCCCCATTGGCCTTACAGTCAATTCTGCAGTCACCCCAGCCACAGTTCCTTTCCAGAGAAGATTCAACTTTGGGAAAGCGAACTGGCCTGGTTTCCAAGAAGATCTTGAAGGGAAGATCGCCCACCTTCCAGCGGACCCCAAAAACTATCAAATCTTCACCAAGTTAGTGCACCAGGCAGCCCGGAAGAACATCCCGAGAGGCTGCCGCACCCAATACATCCCCGGCCTTGACACTCCAAGCAGCAAACTATATGAGCAATACCAACAGCTCTACGAATCTGACCCCTTTGCTGAAAGCACCATGGAAGTAGGTGAGAGACTCATGACCTCCCTATCAGAATGCCGCCAGCAGAAATGGCAAACTCTACTGGAGACAACTGATATGGCAAAAAACAGCAAAAAGGCCTGAGCCTCATCCGAAAAATCAGCAATGACCCATCAACACCAACACATCAACAGTATACCACCACGGCCAACCAAGTTGCGCATCAGTTGCTGCTCAACGGGAAATCCACCACCAAACAGCCAAGACCAAAGG
Source organism: Amblyraja radiata (assembly GCF_010909765.2). NCBI lineage: Eukaryota > Metazoa > Chordata > Chondrichthyes > Rajiformes > Rajidae > Amblyraja > Amblyraja radiata. Next base: position 5,354,971 of record NC_045963.1, on the reverse strand, counting down.
CAGACCGACTTCAGCACTCCCAAAACACCGGACTGACTGAGCCGTTCTCCCTTGAAGAGCTCAATATCAGCATCAAAGCCCTCAAGACTGGCAAAGCCATCAGCCTGGACAATATTTTCACAGAGGAGATCAAGCAGTTTGGACCTCTGACACGGAAGTGGGTCCTTGAGCTGATGAACAACTGCATGCTGACAAGAAACATCCCAAAGATCTGGAGGAAAACCAAAATCATCGCTCTTCTAAAACCCGGTAAAGATCCAGCATATGCAAAGAGCTTCCGCCCAATCTCCCTGCTATGCCACCCGTACAAGCTGTTTGAGCGCCTGATCCTCAACAGGTTTGCCCCAGTCACTGAACCAGCCATCATCCCTCAACAAGCTGGATTCCGACCTGGCAAATCCACAACAAGTCAACTTCTGAATCTCACACAGCACATTGAAGACGGGTTCCAGAAAGGACTGGTGACAGGAGCCGTCTTTGTTGATCTGTCTGCCGCGTATGACACTGTGAACCACCGCCTCCTCCTAAAAAAGATCTTGGAGAATTCCAAAGACCTGGCACTCACGGACCTCATCGGTGCCCTCCTGAAAGATAGGCGCTTCTATGTTGTCCTTAACAACAAGCAAAGTCGCTGGTGACGACAACGGAATGGCTTGCCTCAAGGTAGTGTGCTGGCTCCACTACTATATAACATCTACACCAATGACCAGCCAATGGACCAGAACACTGAGCGGTTCATCTACGCCGACGACCTCTGTGTAACATCCCAAGAGAGTACGTTTGAAGCTGTAGAAGCGAATCTCACCTCAGCCCTAGATGAGCTACACCTCTACTACGAGCGCAACCACCTACACGCAAACCCTGCGAAGACCCAAGCCTGCTCGTTCCATCTCAGGAACCGGGAAGCAAACAGACCCCTTAACATCACATGGTCTGGAACACCTCTTGAGCACTGCACCAACCCTGCCTACCTCGGTGTAACACTGGATCGCACTCTCTCCTATAAGGAACACGTCAAAAACACCAAACTGAAAGTTAACTCCCGAAATAACATCCTCCGGAAGCTGACCAACTCCAAATGGGGAGCCACAGCACACACATTAAGATCTACTGCTCTGGCCCTGTGCTACTCCTCTGCGGAGTATGCGTGTCCTGTTTGGGAGAGATCATCCCATGCCAAGAAATTAGACCCAGCGTTGAATAACACCTGCCACTCAATCACTGGCTGCTTGAAGCCTACCAACATAAACAACCTGCACCTCCTCGCTGGCATTGCCCCTGCTGATGTGAGACGGGAAGTCGCCAGCCGAGTAGAGATGACCAAGGCCACCAGTGATGAACGCCACCTCCTCTACGGACGTGTACCCCCGGCCCAACGGCTGAAGTCCAGGAGAAGCTTTCTCAGCCATGTCCAGCCCCTAATAACATCACGGGAAGAAACCAGACTCCAACTATGGACAAAAAGGCTTGAGGACGACCCCCCTCCTACTGACATCTGAAGCCCTCCCTCCGGGCTCAGAAGCACCATGGGTCCAGTGGAAGACGCTCAACCGCCTGAGAACAGGAACAGGGCGATCAAAAGCTGCCATGGCCAGATGGGGCTATGAAACTGGCCAAACCACCTGTGAATGTGGAGAAGAGGACCATACAATGCAGCACTGCCTTGTCTGCCCCCTACTACCCAACCAGTGCAGCTCAAAGGATCTTGCAGTGTTCAACAAAAACGCAAAGGACTGTGTAAAGGAATGGGAAACTGTCATATAGTCAACCAGCTTCAAAGACACAAAAAGAAGAAGACCATTGGCAAAGACATCAAATAAGAAACAAAACAACTCCGTGGCTTGGGCTTCAAGCTCTGGATCATCAATTTAGACAGCTCTAGATACAACATATAACAATTGCATGCAACGCAATGCGCCCCCATTTGAATTAATTCGAGGATGAATTCTTCAAAGCAATAACTCACATTATTCTGCTGCAGAACATGCAGAACTCTGTTGACATTGTTGAGGGCATGTACTCTGGTCGTACCACGTTCTTTGGTCTGTTGGAAGATCAGAAAGATAATTAAAATAGAGCTAATGAAGCAATTAACAATCAGAAACTGGATTACCTTCATAAATAGGTGCTAAAAAAATATTCCTAATGAGCCTCTATTGTATGGGAAATGATAATGACACTCGGAGGGGGCGCTGCTCTGGCAGCAGCCATGTCATGCAGCTCGTCAGTTTTTCAACCTTTTTATTTTTATTTTTTAGTATGTGTTAAAGTCTGTATTTAATGTTTCTTTGTGTGTTTTGTGTGGGGGGTGGTGTGGGGGGGTAAGGGGGAACCGCTTCGGTCGCCTCCTCCACGGAGAGGCGAGTTTTTCCAGGTCGCCTCCCCCGTGGCCTAACATCAAGGATCGACGCGGCCTTTCCCGGAGACGCGCCCGGGGCTTCAGCGGCGGGCGCAGCGTGGACTCTCGGCGTGGAGTGGGTGAGCCCTCGCTGGGGCTTGCTGGAGGGGAGCGCTCCGTTTCGCTGGCCCGGGGCAGCCGGCAGCCTGAAGTCGCAGCCTGAAGTCGCGGTCTGCAGAGCTCCAGCTGGTGCGGCGTCTACAGCCCGGGATCTCACGTTGGGGACCCGGGGGAAGAAGAAGCCATCACTGCCGGCCCGCGGCCGACTTCTACCGCGGGGCCGGCATGGACTTACCATCTCCCCTGGAGGGGAGCTTCGACCGCCGGCCCTGCAGTCTACGGTGCTTCTGGCTGCGGCGGGGACTTAAATCTTGACCGCCGGTCTGCGGCCTACAACAACTTAAAGCCGCGGTCTCTGGTGAGGAAGAGCCGATCCTGGACTGACTCTGGACTCTGGTCCTGACCACGGGGGGGAAATGGAGGAGGACTGGCCAAATTTTGTGCCTTCCACCACAGTGATGAATGCTGTGGTGGATGTTTGTGTTACAGTTTTATTGTGGTTGTGTGTTCTTTATTATTGTATCGCTGCAGACAACCCAAATTTCCACCAGCCTGGCTGTGTGGCAATAAATTATATCTAATCTAATCTAATCTAATAAACATAGATATAACTGTTGAAATGTGCAAACTGCAACCATGCAAGTCACTTAATATTCTTCCAATGCAATCAAATTCAGCATAGAATACCCTCAAATTCATCTAGGCCTAACTTCCACCCTACCCTATCTCTGATACTTTTGCTCCATCACAAGGACATCAACTGATGTCTACTACAAACCTACCAACTCCCACAATTATCAAGACTACACCTCATTCCACCCTGCCCTCGCAAAGATGCTATCCCCTACTCTCAATTCTTTCGTATCTGCTGCATCTGCTCCCAAGGTGAGGCTTTCCATTCTTGGACATCTGAGCTGTCCCCTTTCTTCAGTAAACGTGGCTCCCATTCACTGTCAGAGATGGATACCTCACCCACATCTCCTGTGTCCCGTAGTTCCTGTACATTGGCAAAACCAAGCCTAGAATCGGCAACCATTTCACCAAATACTTGCGCTCAGTCGGTCAAGGCCTACCGGATCTCCTGATAGCTAATTATTTTAAGTCCCCTTCCGATTCAGACCTTTCAGTCTTGGGCCTCCTCCATTGCCAGAGGGTGGCCACATGCAAACTGAGGAACAGTCTGAAGGGTCTCGACCCGAAACGTCACCCATTCCTTCTCTCCAGAGATGCTGCCTGTCCCGCTGAGTTTCTCCAGCTTTTTGTGTCTATGAACAGTACCTCAAGTTCTGCTTAGATAGCTTATAACCCAATGGTATGAACACCGAATTCTCTAATTTTAGATAACCACTAACAACCCACTCCTTCCCTCCCCTCTCCCCCACACACCCGTCTCCCCCAGCTGGACTCTCACTTATTTCTCCCCTCACATTCCTTCCTCTGGCTTTACATTTCGCCACTCTTCTATCCTTTTGTCTCACACCTTCTGTTCAGGGGCAGAAATCCACGGGGGGGCCAGGCGGGGGCACCTGTTTTGAGAGGTGGGGGACGATACCCCCCATTTTTTGTAATCCGGATTTTAAAACTCGGTGAAATCTCCGCTTTCCATGAGATGGTGGCGGTGGGACTGTTGATCGAGGGCGCCGATTGGACGAGAGAGACAACCGTCAGCAGGCAATAGGGGCGGGACATGATGATTCAGAGCGATCATTGGAGGAGGGAGGAGTTGGTCAGAGGCGGAAGTAGGGGGGTTGGACTGAGGATAGAGCGCGGTGATTGGAGGAGGGAGACGTGGCACAGACCTGCGCCTCATCCGCAGCCAGGATCGATCCCGGCTCTCCGGCGCTGTCCCGTCCCCACCCAAGTGCCCCCCCCCACGGGTGGCCAGAGAGGTCGGGAGTCAGACGGAGCTGTGCCACCAGGCCCACAGCCAGCGCAGAGAAGCAGCGCTAAACCCAGCTCAATTCTGCCTGTCCCGCCAGGTTAACCTACAGCCCTGCCTGAATTTGCGGGAAATATGGCCCAGGTTTACAGTCAGCGCGGAGAAGCAGCGCTGGTATCCCGTCAGTCCAGGAAGGGCTGTAGGTTAACTCGGCTAGACAGGCAGAGTTGAGCTGCATTTAGCGCTGGATTGAGCCTCCGAAGCCTCGTGTGTGTGTGTGTGTGTGTGTGTGTGTGTGTGTGTGTGTGTGAGTGTGCGCATGCGCGCGCGGCCACCAAGAAATTCTGTACCCCCATATTTTGATAGTGATTTCCGTGCCCGCTTCTGTTTATCATCTCTGGCCTTTGTCCAACCGTCTGCCTGTATTACATGCCACATTTTGCCCTGCTCCTCCTCTCTTCCAGCTTTCTTTCACCCCCTCACCCGCCCCCCCAAAAATCAGTCTGAGCAAGGGTCCGACACAAAACATATAGAAACATATAAAATTATAAAAGGACTGGACAAGCTAGATGCAGGAAAAATGTTCCCAATGTTGGACGTGTCCAGAACCAGGGGCCACCGTCTTAGAATAAAGGGGAGGACATTTAAGGTGTGAACATTTTTTTTCACCCAGAGAGTTGTGAATTTGCGGAATTCCCTGCCACAGAGGACAGTGGAGGCCAAGTCACTGGATGGATTTAAGACAGAGTTAGATAGAGCTCTAGGGGCTAGTGGAATCAAGGGGTATGAGGAGAAGGCAGGCAAGGGTTATTGATTGGGGACGATCAGCCATGATCACAATGAATGGCGGTGCTGGCTCAAAGGGCCGAATGGCCTCCTCCTGCACCTATTTTCTATGTTTCTTTGTCACCTACTTGGGTGGCATAGTGGCGCTGCTGTACTGTGCCAGAGACCCAGGTTTGATCCTGACTATGGGTGCTGTCTGTACGGAGTTTGCACGTTCTTCCTGTGACTGCATGAGATTACTCCAGCTGCACCAGTTTCCTCCCACACTCCAAGAACGTTCAGGTTTGTAATTGGCTTCTGGAAGTTGGCCCTGGTGTGTAGGCTAGGGCTCGTGTACAGGGTGATTGCTGGACGGTGCGGACTCGTGAGCCGAAGGGCCTGTTTCCACACTGTATCTCTAAAGTCTAAAGTCTATTCATGCCCTCCAGGGATGCTGCCTCACTTGCTGCCTACTCCAACACGGTGTCCTTTCTTCCAGCAGAAAGTAATCCCAACTTGGAAAATATAGCCAGTGATGTTTCCATGGCTTTGCATTGAAAATCTGCTCCCCTCTCCAGAAAATGCATAGATTTTCAAGTGATGAGGATGTTGCCAGGACTTGAGGGCGTGAGCTTTAAGGAGAGGTTGAGCAGGCTAGGACCTTGCAATGCAGGAGGCTGAGGGGTAATCTTGTAGAGGTGTATAAAATCATGAGGGGGATTGATATCTTTCACATGTATTTCCTGGAGGTACTGCCATGTATTAGAACATAGAACACTACAGCACAGCAACGGGCTCTTCGGCCCATAATGTTTGTACCGAACATGATACCATGTTAAACAGATCTCATCTGCCTGTCATGATCCATATCCCTCTATTGCCTGTACATTCATGTGACTCAAAAAGGCTCTAAAACACCACTATCGTATCTGCCTTCCCACGATCACCCCTGGCAATGCGCTCCAGGCCCCCACCACTCTCTGTGTAAAAACTCGTCCTGCACAACTCCAATCAACTCCCCCCCACTCACTTTATAGCTATGCCCTCTAGTCTTGGACATTTCTACTAATGGGGAAAAGGCTCTCTGCCTGTCTAATCTATCTCTGCCTCTGATCATTTTATATACGTCTATCAAGTCTCCCCTCAACCTCTGACGTTCCAGAGAAAACAATCCAAGTCCATGCAACTTCTCCCCGTAGCGGAAACCCTGTAATCCAGGCAGCATTTAGGTGAGCCCCCCTCTCCAAAGCCTCCACATCTTTCCTGTAATAGGGCGACCAGAAATGCACACGACACTCCAAAATACGGGTCTAATCAAAGTCCAAGAAAACTGCATCATGACTTCCTGACTTGTATTCAAAACCCCGAGCAATAATGGCAAGCAGACCATACGCTCTCTTAACCACCCTACTATCTTCTGGTGTTGCCACCTTCACTGAGGTATGAACCTGGGCTCCAAGATCCCTCGGCACATCAATGCTGTTAAGCATCTTGCCATTAACTTGCATTCAACCCCCCCAAAGTGCAACTCCTCACACTTACTCGGGTTAAACTTCATCTACCATTTCTCCACCCTTATTTGCAGGTGATCTAAATCCCGCTGTATTGGCTGATAGCATTCCACACCGTCTGCAACCCCTCCAAATTTGGCGTCAACAGCAAACTGACTCACCAACATTTTCATCCAAGGTAGACAAAAATGCTGGAGAAGCTCAGCGGGTGAGGCAGCATCTATGGAGCGAAGGAATGGGTGACATTTCGGGTCGAGGCCCTTCTTCAGTCTCGTCCAGAAACGTCATCCATTCCTTCGCTCCACAGATGCTGCCTCACCCGCTGAGCTTCTCCAGCATTTCTGTCTACCTTCGATTGTTCCAGCATCTGCAGTTCCTTCTTCAACATTTTCATCTAGGTCATTCATACATATCACAAACAGGCAGAGGTCCCAACAGAATTCCCCGCAGAACTCCACTGGTCACACACCTCCAGCCAGAATATCAATCCTCTGTCTTTTATGAATAAACTGGGACTGAATCAATACGACCGTCATCAACAATTCCGCACATCTTAATCTTCGGGATCACCCTACCATGTGGGACCTTATTAAAAGCCTTGCTAAAATCCATATATACAACATCCACTGCCCGACCTTCACTCATCTCCTTCGAAACATCCTCAAAAGACTCAATCAAGTTTGTGTTAAAATGACCTGCAGCATACAAACCCATGCTGGCTAGTCCTAATTAGCCCATTCTCTTACAAATGTGAGTAGATCCTATCTTGAAGAATTCTCTCCAACAGTTTCCCTATCATTGACGCAAGGTTCACCGACCTATAGTTCTCTCTACTTCCCTTCTTAAACAAAGAAACATTGGCCACATTCCAGTCCTCCAGGATCTCGCCTGTGGCTGGAGAAGAAACAAAACACAAAGCCCCGCAGTCTCCTCTCTTGCCTCCCTCAATAGCCTGGGACACATCCCATCAGGCCCTGGGGACCTAATATTCTTCAAGAGCCTAAGCACCACCACTTTCTCCATTTTAAACTGTCCTAGCATATTTGAATTCTCCACATTGATCTCACTGTCCTCCAGGTCCTTCTCCTCGGTGAATACACTTCCATCTACAAGTCACGCTGCCACGGGAGGGCCATCAGCATAATCAAGAACCAGTCTCACCCCCAGTCACTCGCTCTTCTCCCATCGCCCATCAGGCAAGATGTACTGAAGTTAGAAAAAGCCTACTTCCAGATTCAGGGACAGTTTCTTCTCAGCTGTTATCAGACAACTGAACCGTCCTCTCACCAGCTACAGTACAGTCCTGACCTCCAATCTACCGCATTGGAGACCTTTGAGCACTCTTTGGAGTCAGAGTCTAAAGGATGTTTAACAGACTTTATCTTGCACTAAATGCTATTCCCTTTATCCTGTATCTGTGCACTGTGGACAGCTTGATTGTAACCATGTACAGTCTTTCATTGACTGGTTAGCACACAACAAAAAGCTATTCACTGTACCTCAGTACACTTCACAATAATAAATTAAACTAAACTACAGAAGTTTAGTACCTCACCTACATGCTTCAAGCATAGATTTTCTCCTTTATTCTTGAGAGGCCCCACCTTCTCCCTGGTCAAACAGCGAACCAATTCCCATTTCAGTAAATGTCTGCATTATATTGGCCCATGCATGAGAATCAACCATGTTTTTGCCACATAGAGTTCAATTTTAAAGTCTTAGAGTGATACAGTGTGGAAAGAGGCCCTTCGGCCCAACTTGCCCACACTGGCCAACATGTCCCATCTACACTAGTCCCACCTGCCTGTGTTTGGTCCATATCCCTCCAAACTTGTCCGATCCATGAAACCTGTCTAACTGTTTCTTAAACGTTGGAATAGACCCAGCCTCAACTACCTCCTCTGGCAGCTTGTTCCGTATACCCACCACCCTTTGTGTGGAAAAAGTTATCCTTCAGATTCCTATTAAATCTTTTCCTCTTCACTTTGAACCTATGTCCTCTGGTCCTCGATTCACCTACTCTGGGCAAGAGATTCTGTGCATATCTACCCGATCTATTCCTCTCATGATTTTATACATCTCTATAAGATCATTGATCAGGCAATTTTGTCAATTGTTTTATTATTTCTTGAAGCTTATTATCTGTTCCTAATGGTTAAAACCCACAATGTTCATTTCTCATTTCTAACACAAGATGGGAGAGATGTGCACATTTGGTGAATTGTGAGCCCGGTGAATTAGATTATCATTACTGCTGCCACAAAATGACTTTGAAACAGATGCAGAAAAAATTAAACTCCTCAGCAGAAAAAACATTTTAAACCTAAAAACATTCTTCTTCAGCTTAAACATTCTCATCCCTTTCAACTTTAATCTCAGCAGTTAAAATAACTGCCAAACAAAGCTGGAAAAAAATTCTGCTGTCTCCATAATTCCCTTAGAGATTCTAATCTGAAAAACTAGATTGTCTCTATTAAAAACTTTCTAAAGCAGAAGGTATTAGCGTATAAAGCCCTGCAGCCTGATCAAAGAATAACATTGAGCAACGCACCTCTGTGCCCACATTTAACAGCCTAAGAAAATATGGCATAATTGCAAATTTTGTATGGTAAAAACGTAGAGTGCAGTTGAATTTTGTGCAGTTAGTAAAATAAAAAATCCTCACAAACACATGTCCTGTGAGCCCTTCCAGAAGATCCAAGAGTTTTCGGCCATCTTGGAGGTCATCAAATAAATCCTTGATGGGTGGTTTTCCATTCTGCAGCAGAAACATACAATTAAACAGGGCCAAATTTGAAAAAACATTCTGCAGAACTGCTCTTCTGTCTTTGGCGTCAAGATCATCACAGCTTAGTCCTGGGAAAAAATGCAAGTTAATTTATATACGATGTGAGCAATTCACTGCACAAGCCTAAAACTGATGAACTAAGCTTTTAACTCAAAATTTACAACTAATACACTGTTTTTCATGATCGATAAAATAACTATAAAATATTGTAGTGGAACTGCTTCTTAGAAGCACAAGAGTCCACTCCAAAGACAAACATGTTTGTAGGTTAACTGGCTTAGTATCATTTGAATTGTCCCTAGTGTGTGTAGGATAGTGTAAGCGTGCGAGGATTGCTGGTCAGCGCGGACTCGATGGGTCGAAGGGCCTGTATTTGCGCTGAATCTTGAAATGAAACTCATAATCAAACATGTTGATATTCACTGTTTCCAAATCACTGCTCATCTTTCCAGTGATAGTCATGGAGTCATACAGCATGGAAACAGGCCCTTCAGCCCAATTGTCCCATTCATGCTAGTCTATGCTTGGCCACATCCCTCCAAACCTGTCCTATCCATGTACCTGCCTAAATGTTTCTTAAACGTTATATATAGTACCTGCCCCATTTGTGTGAAAACGTTAGCCCTCAGGTTCCTATTAAATCTTTCTCTTCTCACCTTAAACCAATGTCCTCTGGATCTTGAGTCCCCTACTCTGGGAAAGAGACTCCTTGCGTCTACCCAATCAATTCCTGTCATGATTTTGTACACGTCTATAAGATCACTCCTCATCGTCCTGCGCTCCTAGGAATAGAGTCACAGCCTGCTCAACCTCTCCCTGTAGATCAGGACCTAGATTCCTGGCAACATCCTCAATTGAATGACGGAGTATACTCGATGGACCAAATCTTTCCTGTAATGTGGCAACCAGAAATGCATATAACACTGCAAAGGCAGCCAAAACTAAAATCCTACAGAACTGCACCATGACTTCCTAAATCTTATATTCAATGCTTCTAGCAATAAAGGCAAGCATACCACATGCTTTTACCACCCTATCTACCTGTGCTGCCATCTTTAGTGAGCTATGAACCTGGACTCTAATGGGCCTATCCCACTTAGGCGATTTTTTGGGGCAACTGCCGGTGACTGTCATGGTCGTAGCAGGTCGCCAAAAAACGGCGACTGGACCCCCTACGACAATGTCTACGCCAATGTCTACAACAACCTACCTCCTAGTCGACGTCAAGTTACGTCAAGCTCCCGACAACCGGCGACTCATTAGGTCGTCCACCTACGACCACACCTACGACAACTTACGTCCACCTGTGACAAGCTACCACAAGGTAAGACAATTCAGTCGCCGGTTGACGTAGGTAGTCGCCAAAGGAATTCACCGAAGTCAGCGCCCGGCGACAACGTACGTCATCCTGGCGACAGCACTTACGTCAGGATACGATCGTTCGCGTCCAGCCCACGGGCGCCGACTGTCATCAAAAAGTTTTGAACATTTCAAATTCCAGCAGCGACCAGAAAAAAGGTACGACTCTTTGGGCGACTGATGAGACCATACAAGCGATGCCCCGGCGACAGCCTAGTCGCCTGTAGTCGCGTAAAAAATTGCCTAAGCGGGACAGGCCCATAAGGTCCCTCTGCACATCAATGCTGTTAAGGGTTTTGCCATTAACTGCATTCGCTCTCCATTCACTCAACGTCCCAAAGTGCAACACCTCACTGTTGTTCGGGTTAAACTCCATCTGCCATTTCTACCACCCATCTCTGCACCTGATCTACATTCCGCTGTATCTTCTGACAGCCTTCCTCAGGGTCTGCAACTCCTCCAGTTTTGGTGTCATCAGCAAACTTACTCCCCAACCCAACTACATTACGTCTCGGTCATTTACATGTGCGTTTGTTCGTACGTTAAAGGAGCAGAATTATGCCATTCGTCCCATCAAGTCTATTCTGCCTTTCAATCATGGCTGATCAATCTTTCCCTCTCAATTCCATTCTCTTGCCTTCTCCCCATAACCATTGACGCCCGTACTAATTAAGAATCTGTCAATCTCCGCGTTACACAAAAATATATACAAAATTATATACTCCAAAATTTCTTCATATATATGACAGAATAAAAATCCCAGACTAAGTAAAAAATACTTACAGAAATCAAAAAAAGACGGTGGTTTGGCACTGCCGAACCTTAGAATTTAATATTGGGCAGTTAATGCTCGCTATTTAACGTTTGGACAAAAGATTTAGAAGATACCCAATGCCCAGGATGGATAAATCTTGAACGTGATTCTATGCATGGGCTATCTTTGGCTTCTATTCTAGGGGCCTCGTTACCTTTTACAATTACGAGATTGAATAAATATACGACTAACCCAATAAAAAGACATACATTGCGAATATGGTTTCAATTTCCTAAGTTTTTTGGTTTGAATGATATTATCTTATCGAGTCCTATCATATCTAATATTTTCTTCCAACCTTCTAGTACTGATCAAGCCTTTCTGTTATGGAAGAGGAAGGGATTAGCAGCTTTTCATGATTTGTTTTTGGATGGTTGTTTTATGTTTTTTGAATAACTCGCCAATAAATATAATCTACCCAATTCGCATTTCTTTAGATATTTACAAATCAAGCATTTTTTAAGGCTACTTTACCCTTTTTCCTTTACCACATCAAACCGAAATCTTGGAAAAAAATTTACATTTGAACCCTTATCAGAAAGGCTTAATAACGACTATTTATGAGTTGATTTTGAAATTACAAATAGATACATTTGATAAAATTAGGACCGACTGGGAAAGAGAATTCCAAATGTCTCTATCTATAGAGAAATGGGAGAGGATTCTTCAATTAGTTAATACTTCCTCAATGTGTGCAAGACACACTTTGATACAATTCAAGGTGGTTCACAGAGCTCATGTGTCAAAAGATGTTAGCTCATTTTTATGGTCATATAAATCCTACCTGTGACAGATGTAAGTCAGAAGTGACCTCGCTGACTCGTATGCTTTGGTCCTGCCCACTTTTGGAAAAATATTGGAGATAAATTTTTGATACTATTTCTGTAGTTTTAGGTATTGATTTACAACCTATTACTGCAATTTTTGGGCTACCAATGTTAGATTCTACTCATTTGTCCCGTTCCGCCCATCGGCTGATTGCTTTTACCACATTAATTGCCAGAAGATCTATTTTATTTAAATGGAAAGACTCTAATCCTCTGACCATACTCCATTAGTACTCTGAAACGATATCATGTTTAAATTTAGAAAAAAATAGTAGTGACATTGTTGAACCCTTAGTAAGACTTGGGGAAAATTTATTCAACATTTTCCCACGACATAAATTGTCCCCTCTCCAACCATTATAAAAATTATTTTACCTTTATACGGTGGAACGGACTTGACGACAAACAGGGACTTAAATTGTTGAAATTCTTTGCAGCCCAGATTCTGTTTTGCTTTTTTTTTTGTCTCTAGTTTTTGGTTTCTCTTTTTTTCTCTTTTTACCTTTTTGTTTTTATACATACAAGTTCTCTTTTAAACACTTAACTATATTTACATAGAGACCAGGAGGTCTATATTCAATGTGTATTTTGACACTGGACTCATATTTAGGTTATACCTGTTATTCAAGTAAACCTGATCCCTATGTATCAATATCATTGTTATGTTTATTATATATATATATTTTTGTTTTTGTTTTTGAAAAAAACTAATACAAATATTTGAAAAGAAAGAATCTGTCAATCTCCGCCATACAAAAATATATACAAAAAAATACATTCCTCCACAGTCATCTGTGGCAACGAATTCCACAGATTCACTACTCCCTAACTAAAAAAAAAACCCCCTCATCTCCTAAAGGTACTCTCTTTTATTTTGAGGCTATGACTGCTGGACCTAGACCTGTTCACACTAGTGGAAACATCTACTCCACATCCACTCTATCCAGGCCTTCTAACTATTCAGTAAGTTTCAATGAGGTCCCCCGTCATTCTTCTAAACTCCAGCGAGTACCGGCCCTGTGCCGTTAAACGCTCATCATATATTAACCCAATCGTTCCTGGGATCACTCTCATGGATCTTTTCTGAACCCTCTCCAACGCCAGCACATCCTTCCTGAGATATGGGCCCAACATTGCTCACAATACTCCAAATGGATTGGATTGGATTCAATTTTATTGTCATTGCACTTTTCAGTGCAACAAAATGGTTTAGCCTGCAGTCATAACATAGAATAATAACAAAACAAACACTCAACACAGTTTAAAGACCCAAAGTCATTGTCTCTTCCCTCCTTGCTCTCCCTCTGCGCCGAGGCAATCCAAGCCGCCGATGTTACGACCCCGCCGGGTGATGGTGTGCAAGTCCCGCGGCTGAATCCGTGCTCCGCAAACGGGCCGGTTCAAACTCCGCGGCCCGGGGCGGTCGAAGCTGCCGCCCTCCAGTCCAGCGGACGCAGCTGTAGTTGCGGGAGCTCCGGAAAAACAGGTCACCAACCTGTGAGCTCCCGACGATGTCGTCCACTTGCCCGCGGCCGAGCCTCCAAAGTCGGGTTGGAAGATCGGTCGCACCGCAACCACAGCCCCAAAGTCGGCCAGCCTCGCGTTGGTAAGTCCTGGCTCTGCCTCTGGAGCCTCGAGGTCGGTCCCAGTTGGAGGCCGCCAGCTCCGCGATAGGCCTCAGCGCAGGCGGACACGGAGTCGGGGGATACGGCAAGAAAGGTCGCATCCCCCCCGAAGGAAGAGTCAAAAAACATGTTACACCCACCCCCCCACACATACACAACTAAATAAACCGAAATAAACTGTAAAAACCGGACAAAAAGAAAACAAAAAAAGAAAAGACAAACGGACTGCAGGCGAGCCGCAGCTGCAAGGCAACGCCGCCACTTCCGGAATGCTGTCTGACCTGTGTCAGCATAACATCCCTGTTTTTATATTCTAGTCCTATCAAAATAAATGATATAATTACAGTGGCCTTTCTTACTACTGATTTGACTTGCAAATCAACTGCACCAGCATTCTCAAATTCCTTTGCACCTCCGGTCTCTGACCTCTCCCCATTTAGAAAATAGTCTACGTGTTTATTCCTACCACCAAGATGCATGACTCCACACTTTGCTGCACTGTATTCCTTCTGCCACTTCTTTGCCCACTCTCCCAACCTGTCCAAGTCCTTCTGCAGAGACCCTGCTTTCTCTACACCCCTCCACTCATCTTCGTATTATTTGCAAACTTGGCCATAAAGCCTTCAATTTCTTCATCTAAATCATTAATATACATCGTGAAGAGTAGCAACCCCAGCACTGACCCCTGCAGAATGCCACTAGTCACTGGCAGCCAAACATAAAAAGCCACCATTATTGCCATTCAGCCGACCTGCTATCCACGCTGGTATCTTCCCGTTGATACCATGGGCTCTCATCTACATTTGCAGCCTCACATGCGGCACCTTATCAAAGGCCTTCTGAAAGTACCAGGTAAACAACATCCACTGACATCCTCAAATAATTCCAACAGGCAAGATCTCCCATTCACAAAACCATGCTGACTGCGACCTATTTTGTTGTATGCTTCTAAGTACTCAGAAACCTTATCCTTTATAATGGACTCTAAAATCTTACCAACCACTGATGTCAGGCTAACTCTGGCCTATAGCTTACACTCTTTTGCTTCACATTTAGATACATTGCGAATGTCTTTCGCTGTGAAGGCTGTCGCAGTAAACCGATTTAATTCATCTGTCATTTCTTTATTCCCAATGATCACTGCTCCAGCATTATTTTCCAGCAATCCAAAGTCTTTCTTACTCTTTATATATCTAAAGAAACTTTTGCTATCCTCTTTTATATTATTGGCTCAGCATACTATCATTATTTCACCTTTTCTTCCCGTATTGCCTTTTTAGTTGCCTTCTGTTGTTTTTTGAAAAACAACGTTATAAGCCTTCTCTTTTACTTTTATGCTGTCTTTGACTTCCCTTGTCAGCCACGGTCACCTCATTGCCTACTTAGAATCTTTCTTCCTCTTTCGAATGAAAAGATCCTGCGTCTTCCAAATTATTCCTAGAAATTCGTACCATGGCTGTTCCACCATCATTCCTGCTAGGGTCCCTTACTAATCAACTTTAGCCAGTTTCTCCTCATACCTCATCAGTCATTTTTGATCAACTGTAACACCGACACATCTGATTTCATCTTCACCCTCTCACAAACAGTGAAGTTTTCTGTACAGATTCCTGCGTTAAGGGCCTGTCCCACTGGCATGCGAGTGCATGCGTTTGGCGCAACCAAACGGAAGAGGAGTTCGCGCTAAGTTCGAGCGTGACGTCATTTGTGTCATACTTACCAATCAGCTGGGCAGGAAGCGGGCCGACTGAATTTGGGCGTCACACGGCGTCGGGCAGTGACGTCATCACGCAACGCCACACGCTTGGCGTACGCCTTCAAGACGCTGCATACACCGTCAAGACGCTGCATACGCTGTCAAGGCGCTGCGTACAACCGCAATGCGCCTGCGTGCGTGACGATTTCGGACACTGCCAATTTTTCGGAGCCACGCGCGATCTCGGGACCAGCCCCACACAACTCTACGTGGGACCGGCCCCATGCGGCCATACGGTGTCCGTACGCCTCAAGCGACCACGTTAGGTCGCGCCAGACGCACACAATCGCATGCAAGTGTGACAGGCCCTTAACTCCATTAGTCACAGACCACCAGCTGGAATATTTACCTTCCAGCACAACCCTCTTGTCTTCTATGAATATGCCAGCTCAGAAACGATACGACCAAAGCATCATAAATCCCGTAAATCTCAACCAAATGGGTAAGCCTGCCATGACGGCCCTTGGAAAAAGCAGAACTAAAATCCATGTCCACCACATCCACTGCCCCACCTTCATCAATCTCCTTTGTCATCTCCCCAAAAAACTCAGTCCAGTTAGTGAGACACGTTTGGCCATGTACAAAGTCATGCTGGTTATCCCTATTTAACTAATTCTCTTCCAAATGGGTGTAAATCCTATCTCGAAAAATTATCTCCCTTCGTTTCCCTGCCATTAGAAACATAGAAAACAGGTGCAGAAGGAGGCCATTCGGCCCTTCGAGCCAGCACCGCCATTTATTGTGATCATGGCTGATCGTCCCCAATCAATAACCCGTGCCTGCCTTCTCCCCATATCCCTTGATTCCACTGGCCGCTAGAGCTCTATCTAACTCTCTCTTAAATCCATCCAGTGATTTGGCCTCCACTGCCCTCTGTGGCAGGGAATTCCACAAATTCACAACTCTCTGGGTGAAAAAGTTTTTCTCACCTCACTCTTAAATGGCCTCCCCTTTTTCTAAGACTGTGGCCCCTGGCCATTTAGAACGGAGACGAGGAAACACTTTTTCCTCACAGAGAGTGGTGAGTGTGAAATTCTCTGCCTCAGGTGGAGGCAGGTTCTCTGGATGCTTTCAAGAGAGAGCTAGATAGGGCTCTTCAAAATATGGGGAGAGGGCAGGAACGGGGTACTGATTGGGGATGATCAGCCATGATCACATTAGATGGCGGTGCTGGCTCGAAGGGCCAAATGGCCTACTCCTGCACCTATTCTTTATTGTCTATTGGTTCTGGACTCACCCAACATTGGGAACAATTTTCCTGCATCTAGCTTGTCCAGTCCTTTTATAATTTTATATGTTTCTATAAGATCCCACCCCTCATCCTGCTAAACTCCAATGAATACAAGCCTTGGGGACTTATTTGGCTTAAACTTCTCCAAGAGCCTCAGCACCATCACTTTCTCGATCTCAAACTGCCTTCGCTTATTTGTATTCTGCACACTGATCTCGTTTCGCTCCAAGTCAGGGGTCGGTAACCTACGGCCCCCGGGCCGAATGTGGCCCGTAACCCAAAATCATCTGGCCCACAGGCGCATTTTATTTCCCGTGATCATCCGGCCCGCAGACTTCCATCATCTCCGGTGCCTCCTGGGCCCGAGGCCGCGGTGCCCAGGCACGGTGACAACAGCGGAACCGGTGCGCAGCGGCGAGCACCAAGCGCGGCCGAGCTCTGGCCGTACCGCATCCTGCGCAAAGCCGCCGGCACGGCTGGGCACCTTCTGTATCTGGGCTTCACTGTCGGGATCGGGGTTATCAACAGGCCGGGGCCGAGTGAGTAACTAGGGACCAGTGCTCCAGGTGGCTTCCTTGAAGGGCCGGGATCTATATGAACACTGAATTTAATGCCTGCCGTCCGGGGCAGGATCCATGTGTACACATGATAGATGTGGCCCGCCATTCGCTCACAGACATGTATCCTGGCCCCTATGCAGAACAAGGTTGCCGACCCCTGCTCCAAGTCCTTCTCCTCGGTGAAAACTGATACAAAGTACCCATTTAGTACACAAAGCACACATGTACATCTAAAAAGCCTTGGGATTTTCCTTAATCCGATTTGCCAACGACATTTCATGGCCCCTTCAAATTGCCACACGAGTATTTTTCTTATTCACTTTATAGTCTTCATAAGCCCTGTCTAAAGTCCCCTGATATGCAGGAAGGAACTGCAGATGCTGGTTTAAACCGAAGATCTGGAGTAACTCAGTGGGACAGGCAGCATCTCTAGAGAGAAGGAATGTGTGACGTTTCGGGTCAAGACCCTTCTTTAGACTCAAATCTAATCCAGTCTGAAGAAGGGTCTCGATCCGAAATGTCACCCATTCCTTCTCATCAGAGATGCTGCCTGTCCTGCTGAGTTACTCCAGCTTTGTGTCTATCTTGTTAAACTTGATATATGCTTCCTTTTTCTCACTGACCAAATTTACAACCTCTTTGGTTATCCATTGTTCCCTTATCTTGCCGTCCTTATCCCTCCTCCTCACTGGAACATTCCAGCACTTTGATCAACTGGCCTTTAAACGACTCCCACGTCATCCGTGGACTTACCCAATAATAACTGCTCCCAATCTACCTTCCTTAGCACCTGCCGAAGGACAATGCCCCAATTAAGTACCTTCCCACAACATTCAGATCTGTCCCTATTCAAACCAATCCTAAAGTTAATATTGTGACCACCATCCCCGAGGTACAGCATCCTGAAGTCCCATTTGCTGCCTCAGAATCTCCTGTCTGTTCCCCTAATTATTGAGTCCCCATCACGATCTGGACCCTACCCTGCTGTACCTCAGAGCCAAAGCCACGATTTTTTTTCTCCCAGGGTGGAAGTATCAAATACCAGAGGCATAGCTTTAAGGTGAGAGGGGCATCGTTTAAAGGAGATATACAGATGGCGTTGAGTGCCTGGAACGCACTGCCAGAGGTGGTGGTGGACAAAGATCCTATAGCGGAGCAAGATGGACCATTCCTGCTAAATGCAATGGGCTGACGTGTAGTACGCAACGGAACGGAACGTGGGCCTTTTTTTCATCCATTTCCGTAACCGGACCCGACCCGACTCGCAGTGTAATCAACGTTGCGGGGGAACAGTTTGTGTTAATAAATTATAATTCTGAAAATGAGAAGATTTTTACCATATAACTTCTATTTTTACGAGGATGTTTCCGTAACCGGCTTCCGTCTCCGCACTATTATCCTATGGGATCTTTGGTGCGGAGACGGAAGCAGATTACGGAAATGGGGCCTATAATCACCCATGAATCTGCCCATGACCGTACTACGTCTATTTCGTCGAGTGGACTATCTTGCTCGCTATAGGATTTTTGGTGGTGGAGGCAGACATGTTCATGGAGTTTAAGAGACTTTTAGATATATGGGGAATGAGGGGATGTGGGCTATATGCAGGCAGGTAAGAGTTGGTCAAGGGGCCTCTTCCTGTGATGCATGGTGGCCGACTAGGAAAAGGGGAGATGCAGCGAGACCTGGGTGTCATGGTACACCAGTCATTGAAAGTAGGCATGCAGGTGCAGCAGGCAGTGAAGAAAGCGAATGGTATGTTAGCTTTCATAGCAAAAGGATTTGAGTATAGGAGCAGGGAGGTTCTACTGCAGTTGTACAGGGTCTTGGTGAGACCACACCTGGAGTATTGCGTACAGTTTTGGTCTCCAAATCTGAGGAATGACATTATTGCCCTAGAGGGAGTGCAGAGAAGGTTCACCAGACTGATTCCTGGGATGTCAGGACTGTCTTATGAAGAAAGACTGGATAGGCTTGGTTTATACTCTCTAGAATTTAGGAGATTGAGAGGGGATCTTATAGAAACTTATAAAATTCTTAAGGGGTTGGACAGGCTAGATGCAGGAAGATTGCTCCCGATGTTGGGGAAGTCCACGACAAGGGGTCACAGCTTAAGGATAAGGGGGAAATCCTTTAAAACCGAGATGAGAAGAACTTTTTTCACACAGAGAGTGGTGAATCTCTGGAACTCTCTGCCACAGAGGGTAGTCGAGGCCAGTTCATTGGCTATATTTAAGAGGGAGTTAGATGTGGCCCTTGTGGCTAAGGGGATCAGAGGGTATGGAGAGAAGGCAGGTACGGGATACTGAGTTGGATGATCAGCCATGATCATATTGAATGGCGGTGCAGGCTCGAAGGGCCGAATGGCCTACTCCTGCACCTAATTTCTATGTTTCTGTGTTTCTATGGAAGATATTACGGCAGTAGCATGTAGATAGAAAACAAGCACAGGTTTTCAGTACACACTGTTGCCAGTGAGTCTTCTTTATTTTACTAAAGTACACTGCGCATACTCACACATATTTACGAGCAAGGTAATGAATATATCACATGACACAAATCACACCATTCTAGCGCTCAGTTCTCAAAGTTACAACGACCATTGTAAACACTATTATGTACACTACAATGCACTTTCTAAGCAACTGCACATTCTGTTGGAACTTTTACATCAAATTTTACGAGTTCGCAAAGTGCAAGAAACCTGAAAGCTGCCAAGGAAATGGAGGCAATGGCTCTTTATACCACATTGCTCTACAATAACAGCACACACAAAGACACCAAACAGGTAGCTTGCCAAATGCCTTCAGAAGAATAGGGCAGGAAGGAGCTCTTTCATGGAAAGACTTATACAAGAGGGAATAGCATGTGCCAATTCCCAGCACTCGATGCCTCTCAGTAACAACTGCATTAAAAATGCATCCGTGTAAACAAATGTGGAATTCTATTTCCAAAAACAGAAAACAGATCACAGTATACTCCAACCAACCAACTTGTCAAAATTCAGACAACACTGTTGTGGCGATCTGTGCCCTCACACAATCAGCTGCACACGGCTAGAAAACTGATGCTGATATTTTTCTCACTCAAATCTCTTTGCACATCACAAAATACTTCTGAAGCTTCATGTTTGCCTTAATAGCAGCTGGAGATGTTCCAGATAGCAATGTTCAGTCCTCGAAGACTCATGCCAACCTTACCTTTACAAAGCGCATATTAATCCATTTTGTGAAAGTTTTCTTCTGTACAGCGTCATGCTCATCTAAAAAAAAAATTACAACAGGTAAACAGATATCAAATCTCGTGTATTTCCATCTATACTATTACTAAACTCTTCAGTAGACAAAAATGCTAGAGAAACTCAGCGGGTGAGGCAGCATCTATGGAGCGAAGGAATAGATGATGTTCCGGGTCGAGACCCTTCTTCAGACTGATGTGGAGGTGGGGGGTGGGGGGGTGGGGTTAGGGGGGAGGGGGGAAGAAAACTTCATCTTATTTGTGGCAGTCTGTGTGTTTGTGTGTGTGTGCCAATTTCTATTTTCCTATTATTTTCTTCCAAAAGCTAGGCTACAGCCTTCCCATTTTCACACATTCTGCTCACATTTTTTCCCGTCAAGGCGATAAACATCTTCCCGTCGCATTCCCACCTATATTTCCTCACATTTTAATTGTTTAAAGTTTTTAAAAAATGCCCGGAAACTCACCCATTTCAAAATAAAAAACCCGAGTGATGTCACAATCGACTCGCAAGGCAGGACGGGACACTCCGGGAGGGAGGGAGGGAGGGATGGGCACTCCAGCGCACTCGCGTGGCGGCCACTGCTGGCGGCCAACACCTGGTGGCGAGGGTGGAGGCGCGGGCCCTGGCTGCATCCGAGCCTGGTGCTCCAGCTGGAGTGAGAGCTGAGCCCGGGGTTTGGGATGAGGCCGTGACCACCGACACCAAATGGCGACGGTGGAGCCGCGGCCCCTGGCTGGAGCCAAGCCTGGTGCTCGAGCTGGAGTGAGAGCCGAACACGAGGCCGAAACAAAAGCCGCCGCTGGAACCAAGTTGGGGCCGGGTCGCGTACGAGAACCAGGCCGAGTTCCAGGCCCTGGCGCTACTCCACGACCTGGGGAGGTCCTGGGACAGGGAATGGGAGTGAAGGGAGAAGGATGAGGGAAATGAAGAGGAGGGAGTTGGGGTGGGGAGTGGGGTGGAAGAAGGAGATGGGGGAGGTGGGAGGGAGATGCCCCCTTCCTCTCTACCCCCCTCCTTCTTCCTCCCACTGTATCGAATATTAAAACGGAGAACAGATCTCTTCCTGGTTTTGGTGGAAAAGCACAAATTATTTTTTTCTCATATCACCTCACATCCACAACAAATAGGATCACCCAAAATGTTTACGAGCAATTAAACTATTAGACGCATCAATTGCCACATGAAAATGCAAAACAGTATCTAGGAAAATGTACCCATCATTAAATATTACAATACATTTCAGGCCAACGATCAAATATGATAAAAGGTTTCCACTGACATTACCCGACTATTCCTGTATTTTGTTTTTTAAGCTTCACATTTCCAGGATCTGCAAAATTTTCCTTTTGAGATATGTATAAAAGAGACAAAGGCTCACACATACAAATATGATTTTCAAAGGACAAGAAATTAAGCAAATGCTCAATATTATCATACTGTCCCAACAAATGACTGCATGCTTATTTGATAACATTCTTTTGGTTGTAGGAGTGCAAATTCTGACTGTTGGAAGTTGCCCCATGAAGAGACACATGAACTATGACCTATGTTCAGTATGTGACATCGAACTGTAAACATATTGTTCATGCCATCCCACATTAAGAAGTTAGCATGAGAGTTAGCATTGTGTTCTCAGCCCCCTTCTTCACTCCTTGTACACCCACACACACATGGACAATTCTAATTAATTTTACAAATTCGCAGAAGACGCCACCATTGTGAGCCGGATATCAAATAATGGTGAGACGGAGTATAAGAAGGAGATTGATAACCTCATGAACTGGCATTGAGACAACAACCTTTCTCTCAATGACAGCAAGACAAAGGAGATAGTGATCGACTTCAAGAAGCGAAGAGCGCAGTTTGCATTGGCGGCGCTTGTGTAGAAATGGTTGAAAGCTTCCAATCCCTTGGGTAAATATCACCAACAACTTCTCCTGGACCACCCATACTGAAGCAATAGCCAAGAAAGCGCACCAACGCCTCTACTTCCTTAGAAAGTTCAGCATGTCCCCAACTACTCTCACCAACTTCTACAGATGCGCCATTGAAAACATTTTATCAGGATGCATCACAGCACAGCTCCATCCAAGACCACAAGAAATTGTATAATCCAAATTCTGAACAATATGAAACGTCACCCGTTCCTTCTCTCCAGATATGCTGCCTATCGCTAAGTTACTCCAGCGTTCAATCTTCAATGTAAACCAGTGTCTACCTTCAATGTAAACCAGCATCTGCAGTTCCTTCCTACACAAACCAACCTCCCTTTCATTGACACCTCACGCTGCCTCAGCAAAGTTACAAGCATAATCAGGTGTGTAGGTTAATTGGCGTGGTACAAATGTAGATTGTCACTCGTGTGTGTAGGATAGTGTTAGCGTGCGGGGATCGCTAGTCGGTGCGGACTCGGTGGGCCGAAGAGCATGTTTCCGCACTGTATCTCTAAACTAAAGAAAAGTCATGATCTCAATCAAAGAACCCACAACATTGTCAATCACAGGGCAGAGCTGCAATATCACTCCATTACTTTTCTCAACCTTTCTCACCATAACATTGCACCACACTACCTACTAGCACCCTGCCGGAGTAAAGCTAATCTACAGGACAAGTACCAAATGGTTCATTTGATATCATCCCCACAGCAGAACCAATGTCATATCAACCTCAGTTACTGAGCTGCAGAATTCAAACAATGCTTGCATTTGTGCACATTTATATGCCAAACTCTTGAATTGAATCAAACACTCAAATAAGACAAAAAAGAGGCCTAACACTCTTACACCGGACACCCGCAAAACAAAGGCTCTCTCCCAAGTCCCCCATGCAATACAGAATCCCCTGTTAATAAAAGACATAGCCTTGGAAACTATACCACTTCCCGTAGCTTAGAAACCACTGGCTATTATGGATGATAAAATTACAGTGCTGAGGCTTTGGATTGCCAGCTCAGGCTTTATGTCATCAAAAGAACGAATGGTTGAAGACCAAAACATCAAACATAACACTTTGCTGATTGTCTCCCATCTTCCTATATGTCATGGAGTGTCACAGAGTCATAGAGTGATACATTGTGGAAACGGGCCCTTCGGCTCAACTTGCCCACACCAGCCAACATGTCCCAGCTACACTAGTCCCACCTGCCTGCGTTTGGCCCATATCCCTCCAAACCTGTCCTATCCATGTACCTGTCTAACTGTTTCTTAAACATTGGGATAATCCCTGCCTCAACTTCCTCTTCTAGCAGCTTGTTCCATACCCCCACCACCCTTTGTGTGAAAAAGCTACTCCTCAGATTCCTATAACATATTTTCCCCTTCACCATAAACCCATGTCCTCTTGTCCTCGATTCACCTACTCTGGGCAAGAGACTCTGTGCATCTACCCGATCTATTCCTCTCATGATTTTATACACCTCAAGAAGATCACCCCTTATCCTCCTGCACTCCAAGGAATAGAGACCCAATCTCTCCCTATTGCTCAAACCCTATAGTCCTGGCAGTATCCTTGTAAATCTTTTCTATACCTTATCCAGCTTGACAACATATTTCCTATAACATGGTGTTCAGATCATGCTTCTGAGAAATAGACTATCAAAGCAGGCACCATCGGCATGGACTCAACAAATCCTCTGGTGTACATGTTACCATCATCTCCAGGATCAAGACTGTGGTACCCGACTGACATTAGATTCATGAAACTGGCGTACCACTCAAAACGCGGGCACAGCCCTTTGACCCAACCCATCCATGCCAACCAAGATGGGCCATCAAAGATAGTCCCATTTGCTCTATATTCCTCTCAATCTTTCCTTTCCACATACCTGTCCACAAGCGGCTTTGAAATGTTGTTATTGTTGCGAAGAGAGGTGGCAAGCAGCCATTTTGAGAGGAGAGAAAGCATTTTTGAAAGAGCGGTACGTGATGGGAACGAGGCTTTTATCAAGTGATGGAGGGACATTTATAACGCAGATGTTTGATTGTTTCAGGGAGAGGCACAGCAGCACCAATAAAAAGGAAGGAAAGTCCAGCAGTGCTGCCTTTTGGAGCAGCCGTGTTGAGGTGAAGTGCTGTGTTTGAGGTCCAGCACAGTACAGAGGCTTTGGCAAGAGGGGTGAGCAGAGGCTGACAGCAGGTTAATTAATGTACAGTCTGTTTTTTTCCTGTGTAATTCTTCCTCGGTTTTGGAGTCAGAGTTTAGAGATAAAGTGTGGAAACAGGTTTTAGCACACTAACGATCACCCTTACACTAGTTCCATCCTACCCTCTAAGGGCAATTTACAGAGGCCAAATTAACCAACAAACCTGCACGTCTTTGGAGTGTGGACGTGAAGGGCCTGTCCCACTTTCCCGAGTTATTCACAAATTCTCCCGAGTTTTCAAACACACAGAATGTTCGTAACGAGTCCGTAGGAGTCCGTGGATATATTGTAGCGGCTCGTTATGCCAACGTTAGGTATTTCTTTTTACTCGTTGACATTTTTCATCATGCTGCAAAAACGTCCCGACTTACCTGATGCCCCGAGTACCTACGGCTGGCATAACGAGCCGCTACGATATATCCACAGACTCCTACAGACTCGTTACAAACATTCTGCGAGTTTGAAAACCTCGGGAGAATTCGTGAATAACTCGGGGAAAGTGGGACAGGCCCTTAAACCAGAGCAGGTGGAGAAAACCCACGCGGTCAAAGGGAGATGTACAAACTCGGTACAGACAGCACCCACAGAAAGGATCAAAGCCAGGTCTCTGGCACTGCAAGGAAGCAGCTCTACTGCTGCGCCACCCACCCTGCGGTGGAGATGACAGGTGGGGAAAGTGGAATTCAGGAGCATTTCCAGTGTCCCTGAGGACTACAACTGCAGCAAGTGCCATCAGCTGCGACTCCTTACGAACCTTTAGTAGACTCATTAGTTAGGGGGGGCAGGCATGGGATTCTGTGGCAGCAAACATAACTCCAGGGATGGTGTGTTCTCTCCCTGGTGCCAGGGTCCAGGATGTCTCAGAGCCGTTGCAGAACATACTGAAGAGGGAGGCAGAGCAGCTGGAAGTCTCTGTGTACATGATAGAGTGGGCAACCCCGAACCGCTGCGAACCCCCCCCCCCCCCCCCCCGACAGCCTCATATTACATCATTTTACACCCATAACTATTTGACGAAAACCAAAGATCTGCAGATGCTGGAAATTAAAAGAATAAAGTAAAAATATTGGCAACACTCAGCAGGTCAAGCAGCATGTACGGAAAAACAAACAGGGCTAACAGAGAAATGCTGCATCGGTTTCCCTTTCCGTTGAATGTTTGCAGCATTTCCTGTTTCAATAACTAGTCATTGAGATGCATTTACGACTAGGAAGTAAGCCTGAGACATTTGACACAACATACACAGTAGGTCGGCCCCTTCCATTAATACTTCCATTTGCAACTCACCAAATTCATTTGTTACATTTACATTTTGGCTGCCAGCATAAAAGGTACTGCAAGTCTTCGACGGGAATAACTTCACACTTTGTGCATTCATCTCAGCTGCACACCTCTGCTCACTGTGAAACGAGGCAAGGAAACGGAAATAGAACATCGCTGAATGCAAGCAGGGAGGTGGAAAATTCACAACCTTCTGAGGAGAGCCCTATACAACCACAGTCTCAACCATAATGAGCAGCTTGTTCAGCAAGAGCTTTCAACAGCACTGTGTTAGTGAATGAGAATCTGCGAGAATCTGCATCAATGACAATGTGTAGGAAGGAACTGGTTAGTGACAATGTGTGCGCTGTTTAAACATTCTACTTCAAGCAAGCCACAGGCTGTCCCATGCTATTTTCTGCTTTCATATCCACAAATATTTTTGTTTAATTGTAAATCGATACTTTTTATTGCATTAAATAGACAATAGACAATAGGTGCATGAGTAGGCCATTCGACCCTTCGAGTCAACATGCCATTCAATGTGATCATGGCTGATCATCCCAAATCAGTACCCTGTTCCTGCCTTCTCCCCATATCCCCCGACTCTGCTATTTTTAAGAGCCCTATCTAGCTCTCTCTTGAAAGCATCCAGAGAACCTGCCTCCACTGCCCTCTGAGGCAGAGAATTCCACAGACTCACCACTCTCTGTGAGAAAAAGTGTTTCCTCGTCTCCGTTCTAAATGGCTTACTCCTTATTCTTAAACTGTGGCTCCTGGTTCTGGACTCCCCCAACATCAGGAACGTGTTTCCTGCCTCTAGTGTGTCCAATCCCTTAACAATCTTATATGTTTCAATGAGATACCCTCTCATCCTTCTAAACTCCAGAATGTATAAGCCCAGCTGCTCCATTCTCTCAGCATATGACAGTCCCGCCATCCCGGGAATTAACCTTGTAAACCTACGCTGCACTCCCTCAATAGCAAGAATGTTCTTCCTCAAATTAGGGGACCAAAACTGCACACAATACTCCAGGTGTGGTCTCACTAGGGCTCTGTACAACTGCAGAAGGACCTATTTGCTCCTATATTTAATTCCTCTTGTTATAAAGGCCAACATGCCATTCGCTTTCTTCACTGCCTGCTGTACCTGCATGCTTACTTTCATAGACTGATGAACAAGGACCCCTAGATCCCGTTGTTTCCCCTTTTCCCAACTTGACGCCATTTAGATAGTAATCTGCCTTCCTGTTTTTGCTACCAAAGTGAATAACCTCACATTTATCCGCATTAAACTTCATCTGCCATGCATCTGCCCACTCCCCCAACCTGTCCAAGTCACCCTGCATTTTCATAGCATCCTCATCACAGTTCACACTGCCACCCAGCTTTGTGTCATCGGCAAATTTGCTAATGTTACTTTGAATCCCTTCATCCAAATCATTGATGTATATTGTAAATAGCTGCGGTCCCAGCACCGAGCCTTGCGGTACCCCACTGATCACTGCCTGCCATTCTGAAAGGGACCCGTTAATCCCTACTCTTTGTTACCTGTCTGCCAACCACTTCTCTATCCGTCAGCACTCTACCCCCCAATACCATGTGCCCTAATTTTGCCCACTAATCTCCTATGCGGGACCTTATCAAATGCTTTCTGAAAGTCCAGGTACACTACATCCACTGGCTCTCCCTTGTCCATTTTCCTAGTTACATCTTCAAAAAATTCCAGAAGATTAGTCAAGCATGATTTCCCCTTCGTAAATCCATGCTAACTCGGACCGATCCTGTTACTGCTATCCAAATGTGCGCTTATCTCATCTTTTATAATTGACTCAAGCATCTTCCCCACCACCGAGGTCAGGCTAATTGGGCTATAATTCTCCGTTTTCTCTCTCCCGCCTTTCTTAAAAAGTGGGATAACATTAGCTACCCTCCAATGCACAGGAACTGATCCTGAGTCTATAGAACATTGGAAAATTATCACCAATGCATCCACGATTTCTAGAGCCACTTCCTTAAGTACCCTGAGATGCAGACCATCAGGCCCTGGGGATTTATCAGCCTTCAGTCCCATCAGTCTATCCAACATCATTTCCTGCCTAAAGTGGATTCCCTTCAGTTCCTCTGTCACCCCAGATCCTCTGGTCACTACTATATCAGGAAGATTGTTTGTGTCCTCCTTAGTGAAGACAGATCCAAAGTACCTGTTCAACTCATCTGCCATTTCCTTGTTCCCCATAATAAATTCACCTTTTTCAGTCTTCAAGGGTCCAAATTTGGTCTTAACTAATTTTTTCCTCTTCACATACCTAAAGAAGCTTTTACTATCCTGCTTTATATCGTTGGCTATCTTACCTTCGTACCTCATCTGTTCTCACCGCATTGCCTTTTTGGTTATCTTCTGTTGTTCTTTAAACATTACCCAATCCTCTTGCTTCCCGCTCATCTTTGCTACGTTGTACTTCTTCACTTTAATTTTTATACTGTCCCTGACGTCCCTTGTCAGCCATGGTCGTCCCTTTCTCCCCTTGGAATCTTTCTTCCTCCTAGGAGTTAACTGATCCTGCACCTTCTGTATCATTCCTAGAAACACCTGCCATTGTTGTTCCACTGTCATCCCTGCTAGTGTATCTTTCCAGTCAACTTTGGCCAGCTCCTCCCCCATGGCCCCATAGTCCCCTTTATTCAACTGCAACACTGACACCTCCGATCTACTCTTCTCCCTCTCCAATTGTAGATTAAACCTGACCATGTTATGGTCACTGCCTCCTAATGGCTCATTAACCTCGAGGTCCTTTATCAAATCCGGTTCATTACATAACACTAAATCCAGAATTGCCTTCTTCCCTGGTAGGCAATTCTATTTCTAGTTCACCAAACTGATGATATTCCACCAATTGTGCTTGCCACATTTTGACCACAAATTCAGGAACATTCAAGTTAGTTATGGCCATGTAACAGCATGGAGCTCTTACTTTAGATTCCAAGTGTGAACAATTGTATCGAAATACTAGAAGGTGGTTGAATAGGCCATCATTTTTAAGCATTTTGAACAAGTGAGTTCATCTACAAAAGCCGACTAGAGTAATACAACAAGTCAGACAGCACCTCCAGAGAACATGATTAGGTAATGTTTTGGCTTGGTAGACTTCTTCAGGCTGATTGTGGTGGGACAGTAAGTTGGAAGCGATGTACGGACAGGACAAAGCCTGGCAAGTGATAGGAGGATAGGGGAAGGGGTGGGGGGGGTGGGGTGGGGGGGGGGGGGGGGGGGGGGGGGGGGGGGGTTGGGGTTGAATGCCAGATGGTTGGACAAAGGTCAGATATGAAAAAACACAAATATGAGATATGGGGTTGAATTATGCAGCCAGAGTGAGGAATATAATTGGAAAAAGGTATAAATGGGTGCAAATTCAGTTGGGGTGCAGGGAAAAGAGGGATGTGAGGGTGGGACGGGGTTGTTTGGAAGCTATTGACCTAAAATTGGAGAATTCAATGTCCACGCCATTAGGTTGTAACCTACCCAAGCAGAATGGGCGGCACGGTGGAGTTGCTGCCTTACAGCGCCACAGACCCAGGGTCGATCCTGACTACGGGTGCTGTCTGTACGGAGTTTGTACATTCTCCCCGTGACCTGCGTGGGTTTTCCACGGGATCTCCGGTTTCCTCCCACACTCCAAAGACGTACATGTTTTGTAGGTTAATTGGCTTTGGTAAAATTGTAAATTGTCCCTAGTGTGCAGGATAATGTTAGTGTGCAGGGATCAGTGGTCGGCGCGGACTCGGGATGGGACCTATCAACATCTGCAGAGGTGTGACCACAATCTAATCGGATTGGGCATTTTAATATTCTCCAGAAGATCCATATCTGAGGAAGGATGTGCTGGCATTGGAGAGGGTCCAGAGGCGGTTCACAAGAATGATCCCAGGAATGATAGGGTTAACATATGGCAAGTGTTTGACGGCACTGGGCCTGTACTCACTGGAGTTAAAAAGGATGAGGGGGAACCTCACTGAAACTTACTGAATAGTGAAAGGCCTGGATAGAGTGGATGCGGAGAGGATTTTTCCCACTCGTAGGAGAGTCTAGGACCAGAGGTCATAGCCTTATGGCCATGTCCCACTGTACAAGTTCATTCCAAGAGCTCTCCCGAGTTTGCCCTGATTCGAACTCGGAGATTTACGGTAATGGCCACTCGTCGGTACTCAGGGCTCTCGTGGACATTTTTCAACATGTTGAAAAATCTTCCCGA